>NC_137461.1:88413463-89013463 GCF_964235325.1 Thermobia domestica
CACCTTCTTCGTGATAACGAGTCAAGAACTTCATGGCACACTCAAATCTTTGGTTTTTGTGGTCCTCTTTAGGAGTTTCGGGACCCAACGGGAGCACAATTTCCTAAACTTTAGGTGTTCAGAAACAATTTTGTAAAGCACTGATCTCGACACGTCAGGAAATTCGTTTGAGAGACCTGTTATTGTGCAGCGCCTGTTCTCACGAACCCTCGCTTCAACTGAAGCCACCAAATCGTCTGTAATCGAAGAAGGGCGACCGGAGCGGTCCTCATCATGGACGTTGTCACGGCCATTTTTGAATTCTCGTACCCACTTACGCACTTTGCTTGCACTGATAACAGTATCACCGTACACTTCGCAAATCTGTCGATGAATTTCTGCAGCAGACAGGTTACTTGCTGACAAAAACCGTATCACTGAGCGAACCTCACACGCGGCGGGCGACTTGATAGTCTTAAACATTGTGAAAGTACAGAACACAACCGTACAGGTCAGCTACAGAGTTGAAACTGAGCACGTTTGTTCCCGAGGCATGCCGATATACGACGCACACGCTAGTTGCGGTATGCGCCCGAACTACTAGTGTCTACAACAAAACGGACCTTACTTAAAAAACACGCCTCGTATTTAGCACTCAAAGTCTCTTTGTTTGTTTATGAAAATATTGAATTTGTATAATTCTATCGTGATTAACTGCAATCTTTTGTTGTGTTTTGTGTACTCATTTTCCCGGGGGAAGCCCCCCGGCACTTTCTTTTATTAGGAGGGGGTATTCCATACAAGAGGCAGCGTCAGATGGACGGCGCCCTCCCAGAGTATGTGACCGCGCCCTTTTTACATAGCCAGTCCACCCCTGGTCTTAGGTATTGATCAACATCAATATCATCTGTCTATAACTTACCGTTCCCGTGAATTGGCCAAAAATGGCCAATTTCCAGATATTTTTAAGGTGCCATATCTCGGGAACTATAAGTTATAGAGAAATGATATTGATGTTGATCTTTACCTAAGAGGATGGTAAGTATTTTGGTACCAAATAGTAATCAGTGGCCAATGTCCAACTGGCCACTGGTTTGGCCAGTTGGCCAGTGGCTACCAATTAATATCGGTACCAAAATGTTTACCATCCTCTTAGGTATTGATTAATACCAGTATCATCTCTCTATGACTTACCGTTCCCGTGATATTGACCAAAAATAGTTTCGATTTAGGAAGATTTTAGGAGCCAAATTTCCGCAACCGTAAATCACAGGGAGATCATATTGGTGTTGATCAATACCCGAGAGGATGCTAAATATTTTGGTACCAAATAGTAACCGGTGGCCACTGATCAACTGGCCACCGTTCCTCAGATATTTGCCAAAAACTTTCGAATTTTGGGAGATTTAACGAACTATATCTCGGGAACTGTAAGTCATAGAGAGATTATATTGTACGAATTTTTGCGAGAAAGGGAAGAAGGTACAGATAAAAAGATTTACTTTTGCATGTAGGAACAATCACAGTTATCCTTCGCGCTCCATCTCTCCATTTTTGAAAGTTCGTTCTGGCAATGCTCTTGGAGCATTCTCAACTTGTTCTTTCTCGAAAATCTATTTATTCTCTTTCATAAGAATCACTATGCAAAATCCTGAAACTCTGAAAGAAGTTCTGCCAAATTAATTTGTAAATTACTCTTTTCGGGTGTGTGTATAAACTCGAATAACTTTTGGCAGCCAAAATCTGTAAATTCGGCTCGTTTTGTGGGGAACATTAAGTAATTAGTAGGATTAGACGAGAAGAGAATAGCTGTTACTAGATTTTCCCACGAAACAAGAGTTGAGGCTGTATCATCTAAGGTTTTATATTGCCTTAACCTCTACATGTAAAACAAGTCGAAATAAATAAATAAATAAATAAATAAACTTAAATAAAAAATAAATAGAAGTGATGTCTCGTATCTATTTCTATTGAAAGAGTTTAGTGCTTTAAAATTCGAATAATTCATTCGGGTATTCGTTGTTCGAATATTGAGTGAATAGAGTATTTAAATATTTCAATAATTTTAGGCTGGAAGAGCTTTGTCTTGTCTCGTGCATAACTCATGTTATTATTCAAATTTCATACTTTGTGCACCATCTTCCGAAATTTTACGATGAGATAGCTGTCGGTTGAGATGGCAAATTCTCACCCAAGATTTTCAGTTCATGTGCAGGGAAACTAGTGATTTTTTTTCAGGCAGTATTCTAAAAATATGACGTATCCAATTGTTAAACACTTTGCGATAAAATTCATCTGAATTTATTTATTTATTTATTAGAGTAAGCGTGATGATAAGCAGCCAGGGTTTCATTAAAATAGATGTAGTAATTTGTATTGAAATTGAACCAATATATATCTATATATATACTACAGCAACTATTAGTTTCATGTTTCTATAGATATTCAACGTACATTCTTCCACATTCATTTAAGTGCCGTATTCGTCTTTGCACTAATGTTTTGTTTGTTTCATAAGGGCTCGAAGTCATTATTGCGAATAAAATAAGCACACGCTAATTGTATAACAAATGTTTATAATTAACCCCCTTTTATAATATGTGGGATTTGAAAGCATATAATGAGTTGCTTCTTTGTATTTGTTTGTTTATTGAGTTTCGCGTCCCTTTTCAGCAGCGAGGCTATGAGACGTATACTACAGTGGAATTAGAACCATTGTAATACGTTCAAATATTAATGTTCTCTTACCGAAATCGAAATTGGGATAACGTGGGATCTCTTGTAGGCTATTTGCAAGGACATTAGAACATAGTTTCTCTGGTGTGGAGGTTAGTTAGGTTACCGGACAGGGAAGAACGTCAGAACGAGAATTTATGACTAGGTTGCAGGTTGTTAAGAAGTTGCCATTAGTTCTTGTTTGCTATTGCATTTCCGAGAAATTGCAACAGAACGAGTTTATTTACTTTGTTGTGTAATCTTTCGTTCAGTGAGACCATTTATATTGCTTTTGAAACAGTCATTTTCGTGTCATGCCGCATCTATTGATCTTCAATGGTATAGATATTTCTTACTGTCATCTGCGTACACTTGTCTCTGATATATATTACTTACATTAGCCTAATTCTTTCTAGAATATTTCTACTAAACTAAATATAATTACTACAGCGTTAATGTTTCACTATTCGCCTGTGCTATTTGCTATAACATATTTTATAGCCTTTCTCTCTCTCTCTCTTTCTCTTTCGCATGTAGCTATAGATCCCCTTCCATCTGGAGTAGGCCTAAGATTTCTACATATCACCGACGTCCCAACTGTAATATTGTAATCCACACACGACAGATTCGCGCACCCAACTACACTCATCGTTTTTGTGTGACATTCAAACCACTAACAGCATCCTTTTACAGACACTAATATCAGTATATTCTCTACAGACACCTTCAAAAGGTAGCTTCAAGTTTATGGTAACTTACTTGATAGGTACCAGCACAGATAAGCACACACGAGAAGTTATTGCGGGTAATTCGAAAGTGCTGTGTGTTGATTTGTACGGAGTACGGGTTGTTATGTGTATGTGTGTGTGGTCATAATCCTGCTAAAATTACTTCCTTTTGGGAGTGCTACATTTGTGTCGTTTTCGACATTAGTTATAGTTTTTGCCAAATAAATAAACAGTATATGAAAAATGTTTCCGAGCATCAAGGAAAGAAATCAACGCTGTGCTGAATCGCAGCAAAATGGACACCCCTGATGTTGTCTTGCCTAAAATGTTAGGCATTGTAGATATCAAAGTTCTGGGAGTACCCGCAATGTAGAACAAAAAATGCATTCGTTGGTGCGGGATGAGAGCCTACCATCTCAAAAAAACAAAACAAAACAAAACAAAACAAAAAAAAAAGCAAGAGCAGTACAACGTTCATCTGTGACTCTAAATGACAAGTTTATATACGGTAAAGCATCATAAGGCTCGACCTATATTTGTCCATCATATACTATGGAGAGGAAGATGAACGTTCGAATGCAATCTTACAGAAGACAAGTGAATGTTTGTAGTGACTTTGAATGGGGCATGGGTGTATCTGTTGGAAAAAAAAAAAAGGTCCATATTCTATCATCCGCATGATTCCAGAGATTATTCTGATTAGGTATGTAAATGCGCAGGAAGTTTCAACGCACGTTTTGGTTGTTGGTGTTTACTGCTGTAATGACAGGCATACACTACACCGAGTGGACAAAAAGAGACTGAAATAAATGCAGCTTATTACCAGAATATTTTGGAGCCACTTCATCGTCATAATGTTTCATCCCTATATGGCAGCGAGACGTTGACATTATCCAGGAGAAGACGTCGAATTCAGTATTACCAGGATACGACGAAATCAACGGTGGCATGTAAAACAGGAATTCATGCAATTATTTTTATAGACATTTCTATAAAATCCCTTGGTGCATCCCCTATAGATTTTTGTGGTTCCTGGTATTGAAACAAGTGTTGTCATAGCTGCGCACACTCGACAGTCTTTTTAAAAATTTGTCAATACGAATTAAATATACTTGATTAAACTGTACTTCAACACAGTTTTCTTTAGTGGAAACAGATGCAAGGGTATAGCTAACAGAATAGGACTTTTACATCGAGCACAACTTCTGGTGGCGTCGCGGTATTTCTTAAGCTGATAAGGGTGCCAAATTCGTTAGCATAAACTCTGAAACGATCTTCTATATTATCTACTATGAATTGCATTTCAGTCGAACGATATAGGTTTCGAATACGTTTCCGCCAGTGTATTACCCGGGTATTCACTCATTTTTGTAACGTAAATTTAGAAATTCATGTAACGTGTGATCAGTTGTGTTATTCAAATAATTTAACAGCCTGTTCTGTGATTAGTGTAGTAAGTTGACTTAGTATTAATATTATTAGTATGTTATTATGTTATTATTATAAAAGTATTATCTGAAGACTAAAAAACATCATGGGCACCATTTCATATCGGTTTGATTCATTGCAACGCGAAATTTTGTTTTTGACAGGAAACTAAATACATGTTACATTTATTTACATTTGTATCATGCCTTAATTGTCTTTTTAAAAGCTGTAAAGGATATTTATTTATCTATTTACGAACATAATTCCAGATATAACTGAACGCCAGTTTACGCTGGAATATCTAACAAATCTGAGAGATGAAACATAATGCAATAATAAATAAATAAATAAATAATGACAATAGCAATAATGACAAAATAATATGTAAGTGATAACAAGAAGGTTGACAATAGCTGACTAAAGACTACATATATTCTCAAAATTAGTACTACAGCCTTATTTATTTTATTTTGTTGTAAGCACTGGATTTAGAAATATGGAGATGGAGAGAAATTTTTAACGTGTTCTGGGAACCTGAGAAATTTTCTGAGTGCCACCACAAGAATTAGAAATGGTCCAGAATTAATGTGGGTATTACTAAAGAATAAACACACAATCTGCAATATTTGTTTAATTGTATATTTTTCATATGGTATGATCGAGATTTCCAATAGTTCAACGTTCTCTGTTCTACAGGCTTCTTAAGTTCCGTAGTTATGAAATGTCACATACACCCGTAGATCTATTTAATTCTGAAACAACATATAACTCTGTACAACGTTGTTTTAGTAATAAATTCTAATTAGCTATTGTCAACCTTTCTTGTTATTACTTAAATATTGTTATTATTTTATTGCATTATGTTGTCATCTTTTAGATTTTTTTTTTTTAGATATTCCAGTGTAAAGTGGCGTTCAGCTGTATCTGGAATCGTAAATAAATAAATAATTTGTATTACGAGGTTATGTATTCGCAAACACATTCAAACTTGAAATAGTAGTACTACATATATATCTATTACTGTCCATGTTCATCATTCTTTTATGCAAACTTTTGTACAGCAGGAGGGTATTTTATTGTTTTATGGGTGAGAAAAGTATATATCCAATAAAACTTAAGTACTTCTGTTAATCCTTTATTTTCTCGTACGAATATTCATACTTGTACACAATTACGTGCAATCTTCATGGTGAAAGTGAAGAGTGATTTCTGATGTTCGTCTCGTGCTTTTTTTCTTTCTTTTTTTTTTTAACCAGTATGTGAACAGATTAAACAAAAGCGTGACTGAGAAAAGTAACGTGTTACATATGACAAAACTATTACATTTTCAATAAACCTGTACCTGCCTTCCATATGAAATGTAGCTTAATTGTATGTTAAACGTGAATATTATTATTAGATTGACTAGTAAACTGAAGGTCATTGTATACAACGTTCACTCATGTTATTTAATTAGTATGATTATTCCTGTCATAAATAAATATGTATTATATTAGGAAAAAATATTGAAATGAAGTTGCAAAACTGTGACATTCCTGTTTAGTGTACAAGTTGATAATTTGCAAGAGTATATATGTACTTTTGTATGAAGAAACAATTCCGTACAATTTATATGAAGCTCTCCAAGTTCTAACTCTCAAATTCTCAGTATATCGCGTTACACCGAGCTCCTGTTTTCTTGTTTCGGATTGGCTCGTGATCACAGAAGACTGTCTTCTCGTTGGCCGTGGGTATGACTTTATCAACAACAGAAAAGAATCACTGGCTACAATGTGCCGACACTATTTATTTAGTGGCCTTGCCTAGCAGAGACGTAAGGCGATTTATAATAATAATAATAATAATAATAATAATAATAATAATAATAATAATAATAATAATAATAATAATAATAATAATAATAAGGGCGCTATTTCTACAGAGGGCTCCGAACAAAAAGGTGTCACTTATATTTGAAGAATATAAGAAATTACTTATTTTCACTTCAATTTAACACAAATCTGAAAATTCAAAGAAAAAAAAATACATTTATACAGTACAGCACAGCAGACAGTAGAATGATATATAAAATGTACACTTTGTGAAACAGAAAAATACATTAAAGAATAATATTACAAGATAGGATTCTGTATGCTTCCAATCAACGAAGCAGGAGTCTTCTCCCAGCAGATGCAGCAAATCTTTCCCACACCCTGCTAAGCTCTTTAGGTTTAATCAGATCAATAGTTGATTCCTGTTCAATGGCCATAAGAGTAACTCTAGTAAGTCTTCCTTCTCTTATACATGTCACTGTACTTTCATAAGTAATATTTCAAACGTCGAAATGTCGAGAAGGATCGTTAAGTGCTTGCGCTGTTAAATGCTACGACAAAGCTATTTCAAAACACTAAAACATCCGGTGCACGCACAGTATTTAGTTGATGGTGAACAAATGAATTACCAACTTCACAAAATTAAAAACTGGAACGGACCGGAAATATGAACATTCTTGAGATCCTTAGGGTTCGGTGGCTTTTGTCCATCGTGGTGACTGTCCCTTCGTTAATTTCGTGGCTTTCCTCCGAAAGAGGAATGTTGTTGTGGCTCTTGCCCTGAAACAACTGATCTTGCTCAAGTATACAAAATCAATTACAATAGATTATATATATGAAGGAAGGAAAAGCAATTTCAAATACTTTTCGAGTCCATCTTCTTTCATTCTTTCTTTCTTTCTTGTTTTTCCTTGCGATTAAGATAGACTCAAAGGACCTTATGGAAAGTCGTTCTGACGCGTGATTAGTACCATATGAAAGAGTTCAACTAACATATGTTTCCTCCAGTAGTCATGCCTTTAGTATGACACTAATCTTGCGTCAAAATAACTCCACATAAGGCTCAGGGAGTTCTTCAACCTTAGACTGGAACTCGTGACTTTCGGGGAATTACCACGGCGGACGAAGGCTATACCACAGTCCAGCATATAATAAAGGTAGCGAACAGTACTCCGGAATAAGTAAGTTAACTTCAGGCATGTTTCCAGAAGTGGGAAAACCATCGTAAACAATGCATTATAATACGCTATAGTGCGTCCAGTAAGAGAACGTCTCTGACAGCTCGCAGTGACATTGCCGCTACTCGCGTGTCAACGTTTTTTTTTTCGGTGCAACTGTAGTGGCAATTTAATTAATGGTATAAGACAGAGTGATTGTGGTTGGTAACACTGGTATCAAAGTAGGGGCTGCAATGTCCCACCGCATGTGGTAAGAAACGTCAGAGACTATCTCTTGTTGGCCGTGCTATAGTGGAAGGAAAAGGAGGTACATTAAAGGCCTACGATACATTAATGCATAGTTTTTAACGTAACTTACATTGTTTTGTGCGGTGCTGTTAAGACAATCTAGGACTTGAAAATCACTTATTTTAAAGTGACCCGTGTAGCGTAAATTCATTGTACCAAATTCCATAAACATTCACTTAAGTGTAATAAACTTATTTTTCTGGCAATGAATAATAATAATAATAATAATAATAATAATAATAATAATAATAATAATAATAATAATAATAAAGGATGAGATACATTATCAAAAGCCAATTCACCCTGTGTTATGCTATTTTTTTTCTTATCATGTCACGTTAACCTATTTTTAACATGTAATTAATAACTAGGCCTTTCCTTGGTCAAAAATTAAAAATGTTTCCGGATTGCTGCAATTGTTATTGTTTCCTTACGCATGAGTTAGGTTTATCAATTCACCTACACAGAAAATATGTTATCAGTCTGTATTCAAATATGTTAATTGTTTATTTGACCTGACATTGAAATGTACAGTATTTGTCGCTTGATATCAGACGCTCTGAAGTAACTCGTCTCTTATCTGCTTTCGCGAGATATAAATTATTTCATTCAGGTGAGAAATTTCAAAAGCTTGTTAGTTCGTTCTGCACTTTTCAAACAATAAATAAATAAATAAAAAGTCAAGCGACAATAGGATAGAAGATAGACTTTAAAAAAGAAATTCGAGATTTCAACTCATTTATGCGTTTCATGTCCTCTATATACTTAAAAAAAATGAATGAATGTATGTCTGTTCGTTCTGATGTATGTAGACTCGTCTAGAGGCGATACTGTTCTGGTTATCTGTACCAAATTTTAAACTTAATATGAGTGCTATTCAGAAGTAACTCACGTTTTGGAATGAAAACAAGACAGGTTAAAGTAGACAGTTTTTATTATATACATTTTGAAGCGACACTCTTAACACTCATTTTTCACATAGTCATTGTGCAAGTTTAGGCAGGTAGCTATTATAGCGATGAACAAGCTTATGAAGTCTATTGTCATAAAAAGGTGCCGCATGTGACTTGAATCGTTCTTGCACTCCTACGTCCTTATCAAAGCGTTGCGTTGCTAGCCAAGTCCTCATGTAGGGAAACAAGTGGTGGTCACTGGTGCGAGATCCAGCAGAAAAACTTCCAATAAAAGGCCTGTAAAGTTCCTGAGTTCGCTTGACCGAGTGCGGGCGGGCGTTGTCATGCAACAACAAGATTTTGTACTCAGTTTGTTTTAAATTGCTTTTTACAACTTCAGTAATATTTCACAATATGTTTGAATGGTAAGTGTTGCACCACGTTGCGTAATTGTTCTCCACTCCATGAATTTTCTTTTCGTTTCACAATTAACGTGCTTAACCCAAGTCTCATCCCCAGTAATGATACGATAAATAAAGGAATTGCCATCTTCGTTGTAGGCCAAGGAATTTCTAGGCGGCAGCCATTTGTTGAGTTCTGTGTTTCTCTGTCAAAATTTTCGGTATCTTTCTTTCACAAAACTTGAGGTAGCGTAACTTTTGGGTTACAACTTCATGCAAAATCTCCGTGAAATTTTAGAAAACTCAAACGAGAACTGTTATCCTAAAACTGCGATCTTCACAAGTTTTGTTGATTTTTGCGACCAGTTGATCTGTCACAATGCTCGGTCGCCCATTTTGGTCTTTACCGTGAATGTTCGTGTGATCGTCTTTAAACATGAGGCACCAACGTGTCACTCCACATCAACGCTTCACTAGAGAGAGTAGCACTTGCTCTGCAGCACCGAATTCAACCCCCAGTTGTCATTTGAAGTCATTCGTTAATAGTTTCGTCCTTGTGTAAAAACGATGCTGCATAAGGACGCAAAACAGAACTTGAAAAAAAAAAATCAAATTCGCTAAAGCACTGATTCAATGGGTCGTACCTCAATATGTAACCGGCTCGTCCATGCTAAACAAGATTTATGAGTGAATCTTCCTCAACAGGGTTTAAGCAAGTAACAACGCAAGAATATTGAAACATCCAGTTATGAAACAAGCCCACTAGAAGGGTAAATTTAGGCCTACGCATAATTTGTGAACTATCAATGCGCTACTCAAGGGACAATGCCATACAACTCCTAACTAAGAATGGTTGTGCTACCTAGTACTTATTTCACACCACAAAACTACCAGTTTAATAAGTTCTCTACACTGACTTTGTTTTCTGTCTTACCTTGTCAAAGGAAGAAGAAGAAAAATCTAAATACTGTATAATTTCTTGTGGCGAGGCAGAGAACTTACGCAGCGTTGGCTTAACCTAATCGTATATCAGGAAAAGTTACCGCATGGAAAGAAAGGGGAAAAAATCCGAATCGATCGTCGTGTTGTAATATCATCTCTGACGAAGAATCGTCTATGCTCGAAATACGTTGAATCAAGATAATTGCACACAGTATTTACAGTACATGCGCATGCGCATACTGTTGGCTCGAAAAATTACACAGAACGTTGCACTTGATAAATGCAATGACGTACAGATGAGCGGTGCTCCTAGACCAAGAGGCCATATTGTTCAACGTATCAAGATCAAAATTGCAAAATTATAAGCATCAGAAACTATTGCGTCGAGAACTGTTTCGATAAATGTATACTGCTTTCTATGTGTACGTCGTAATCGACCGTCAATACAAAGTCAAATTGGTCCAAGAACTAATGTGGCAGGCCGCCACTTCATCAATATCTTTAGTCAGTTTTAGTGATAGTGACGACAAATGCTCAATTACATCTGATACGTGAACTGTTACTGTTAGGAAAAAAATAGTGCAGCATCAACCCAAAACATTTGTCATACGGAAGAAGAAAGTGCAGTGAACCACAACACTATCCGTTTGTTCCAGAAATTTCTAGCATGTTATAAAAATATGGAGATCCGCCAAGGTCCAGACACCCTAGAATAATAGATTCTGAGATCATGTAGCAACCCATTGAGGAAAATTCATCTACCAGCCCTCAACAATTGTCAAACCACTCGGCATGTCCCAGTCCCTGTAGTGAGTCACCTTCATGAACTCGGGAAAACATCAAGAGCCGTGCATTGCCCCACTTAAGTTGACCCTAGCTCAGGCGCAGAGGAAAGTGGACGTGTTGCCGACACTGCTACAAAATCCGCATGATGTGCATTTCCTGAAAATGATTGTCACATGCGTCGAAAAGTGTGTGTTTTCCCGAAATTCGAATGTGCAAAAACAGTGGCTTAATAAGTGTCAACTTCCAGAATCGGTCATGAAATAAGCCCGTTTCGAGCATAAAGTATTGAGCTATGTGTGGCGGAGCTAAGAGTTCGTTCACTTCGAGTTCGTTCCTGACGGTCGTACCATCAATGCCGACCTTTATTGCGAACAGTCGGAACGGATGTGTGTGTGTTGCGTTATCCCATAAATGTCCTGCATTAGTGACCCGAAAGGGCGTTCTGCTGCAACGGGAGAACGTGAAACCATACGTGCTTCGAAAATTCAACAAGAAATGCAGGAACTTAACCTCTTGCACTGAAATGACGAGTGTAGCTCGTCATGGCCTTCCGGTGCCAAATCGCACAATGACGAACTACACTCGTCATAAAATTTAAACTATTGTAGCATCACGCAGGGTTACTACATATATTGATATTTTGAAAGTTATATAATGATAAACCATCTATAATACACTTTTATAAATTTCACTTCAATTATCAGAATTCGAAAAATAAATCGTAGTGGAAGGAGTTTATGGCATCGAACTGGTACTACATCCTGCATATAGTTCTGGAGTTGTCCCTTCGGATTGTCATCTGTTTCGGTACATGGTGCACTTCCTGAAATCACTATACTTCATCAATCAGCAGAAATGGAAGTGGAAACAGCAGTGACTGACATCTTTGCCTCTAAGTATAATAATACAGGGTATCGACATGAAATCGAAGAGCTGGCAGGAAGGTGGCTGCAGACGGCCTGCAGACCTAAAGCCCACCATGTAGAGGTGGCTGCAACTAGGGCTTCCTCCGCTAGGCCTATCCAATTAACAACCATATATTGGGCCGGATGAACTGATCCGATTAGTCACTGTCAGAAAAAATAGTCACAAATTGGTACTTTGATTGAAATTTAGACGCAGCTTGCCTAGAAAGTAAGGTTAACCTGATTATTCCGCCTCTATCCTCACTGGCACATACGCGGGAGGCTTCTTCAGTGACCAATTTCAGTATCCGTTCTACTGCCACCGTGTGGCACGGATGGATGGTGAAGGACCATTCTGGCACAGTGTTGTCAGTAAGTGAAAGTTTGACCATGAGCTGTTTGTTTGGTACCGTCCATAGAACTTACTGGTAGTACAGTTATTGAAACATCACTGCTTTCCCAAACGGTCATTGCAGTGTAATCGTTTGCCTCAAAATTCAGTCTGGGAATGAGGTTATATCTAATGAAGTTATGGAGATTCTCTGCTTCGTGTTCTCGAGCACTAAGAATCTTATGTAATGCATCTTGTCGAACAGCAAGTCAACCATCAGTCATCATGGCGAGAAGAAATTTTCTGGGAGTGCAAAGAATGCATTTGTCTGAATGGATGAACGGTTTACAGTCTGGTATTTCCTTGGTAAGTATCTAGACCTATGAATGGTCTCAAAGACGTGAGAGGACCATTAGCAATGGAAGACTATGTTCTGATACAGTATTGCAGTAGTACACAGACTCTTAAGTATGAATGTCGCAATTTCTATTAATTTCTTGGTAGGTTTTCTGTTGCAATATACAATGTTAAAATTCTGTTTGCACTAATCAACCAGCTAGCTTTGTTTAGTTTGCTAGGGAACATAGAAACAACCTCTTCCGAGCATGCTCCGGAGTCAATGGCTTGAGATATCTGGAACAAGCATCTCAGGTCTTTACTGAGTTTTCTGTGCACTTCTGGACTATGATGAGAAGTCACATTTTATTGATTTGAATAGCCACACTGAAAGCTTTTCACAGTTAGATAGTTTTGAAACTATGGGATCTGTGTAAGAATAGGGGCTTGAATAAGCGCCGTGAATATGCGTGAAGAGAGCTCGGAACAGCAGTTCATTAAAATGCAAGAGACAAATAGCCCATTGCGTAGGTTTTCCTGTTAGTTCCTCTAATTTTCGAAGAACTCCATTCCAACCAGTATTAGTGTATGTTCCATCACACCCAAGAACCTCAACTTTATTAAAGCCAACTCTGAGTTGGTTCATGATGTATTCGAAAATAGCTGTGGTCTCGTCATGTGCAGAGCCAGAGGATGGTGTAACTCTAACGTATTGAGAGTTAGGTTCAGCCGCAAGTAATAAGTGCTCTTCTCTAACGATGCCTGTGTGCATTTTAGTGTCATCCCTTCGATCATCAAAGTATAGGCTTTTAATGGGATCATCATTTCTAGAACTCTTTTAAATTCCGAGCAAGTTTAAGTTTCGCAAGCCTTATTTTGTTCCTGTCTACAGTTAAAGCAGATGTTATGTCGCTAGATTTTTGAGAAGTTATGATTCCAGCCTTTGAAGCTGCCTGAAGCACAGTTGTTATATGTGCCGCAGCTCTCTCGCTTACATTGTATCTCTGAGCAATCATAACAGTTTCAGTCAAATCTAGGAAAATCGTTCCGAAAGTAATGCCTCTTCTTTTATGGAAACTAATGGAGATCATAACTAACAACAGCACAACTAAACAGAGCAATATTTCAGCTAGACTCATTTTTCCACATAGTTCCCACCATTTGTTATGCACTTTTGCCAACGATGAACCAGAGCCTCCATGTCGCGCTTGTAAAAATGGGCATTCCATGGACTGTCTTTTGGATTCCGGCTCGTAGTGATAACACCACGTATCATCTCCAATGACGATGCTATCCAAAAAATTGTCACGTTCATCAGTGGTGCCCACCCCCCCTCATGTCCATGACGCACCCCCCCTCAATTGCCTATCCGTAGGTGTTCTTCCATGAAAAAAAATCTTTTCGATTAATTTTTACACTCTCTCAAACATATTTATATAGATTTTTAACCCCCCCAAATATTTCAATGACGCAGTTTGCGTCATAGCCCCCCCTTGTGGGCACCCCTGCGTTCATCTTCATATTGGTCCAGCAGGTCCCGAAGGAAAAGGCAAGGACGAAAAAAGCTATAGAAACGCTTAATTGTACTGAATTTACCCTCTTTTCCGGCCCCAGAGAAGGCACCCCTATCCCTCCCAAGCGCATATAACTGGCATTTTGAGACAGGAATGTCAGTTTTCATAGCATCTGGCATGTATAAATCCAAAAATATGTTTACTTTAACATAACTGTACAAAAATGAACAATTTTGATATTTTTTGCAATTTTCAGTGAAATTTTGAAACTTTGATGCAATAGTTCTCACAGAAGATATTATCTGATTTGAAAAGAAATCTATACCTGAAATTTCCATGTAGATTGGCCACTTTTGTCAGGTATTACATTTCGTTCCGAAGAAAAAGTGCCAAAACGACCCACCCTAGTATAATACTCCAACGTAAATACATGTGGTTGATCATCGATGTATACAAACAGGAACACTAGTACGTGATACATTACAATATAAAGGAACCGGTTGTCAATTATTTGTTATAAATTCAACTGTATCTACCTTTGCATCACAAAAATGCAAGATGTCTTGTTAGGAAGTTTGGCGAACCACTCATAAGTAGACCATACTTGTGTTAAAGACAGTAGCATAACTTTGTCGGAACAGTTGGGTTCAGATCCAAATTTTCCTCGATGAAATCAGTTAACTTCTTGACAGTTAGTAGCGTATTTAATTGGGGCTTCCGGGCTTAAGCCCCCCCCCCCGAAATTTTATTTACTATTCGCAAGTAAATGAAATACTTGCAGAATTTTCATAATTCCAGAAATAAAGTTAGCGAAACCCCCCGAAACAAAATCGTAAATACGCCACTGTTGACAGTACTTATCATTTTTCATTTTCTTAAAATTAGAAATGCTTCATTTTTCTCCTTAAGTATCAAGACTAAACCAGGAAGGTGATTTTTTTAAAAAAGAGAAAGTTGAGTTTTTCGATGAGATTTTATTTTATTCATATTTCATAAATTAAATATTTCATTGCTGACCATACAATGTGATATATTTCTTTCGGAGAAACCAGGAAAAGTTTATTTAAAACTGAAATTCTGAGTTTTACCTATGTTTTTCTTTCTTTTTAATTGTGTCTTCGTCATAGCTCATTTATTTGTGAGAGAGAATATTGCAGTATGTAAAATTTGTCCTATTGTAATAGTGACATAATTTATGAACTAAATCTTAAATATTTTTTTTTCCCTTACTTATATGCACTCACCAATCAAATCATTATGACTATTCGCTACTTTTTGAACCAACTCGTTGTTCTGACGTACCAGTAACGGGGTACACCAGAACCACTCACCAGATGGTAACAGTTATCTCACTCCATCAGTCAGTGTGATACTTATGCGTAGAATGGGGAAAGGCTACAATGTGTTATAGTTCGATAGGGGTCAGGTTGTAATGGCACCAGAGGGCTGGAAACGAGCATTTCGGAAACAGCGAGACTTACCGAATGTTCACGGGTGAAAAAAGGTGGTGATAAAAATGAGAAAAAGTGATGAAACCCGCACCAAATGATAAGGTGTGGGGCGGCTACATGTCATTAAAGATGTCTGACGTCGTAACTGTTGGTACAACGTTCTGGGGTGCAATTTGCGGCACTATTAAGAGCAGTGTTTAGCAACGAACAAAGCACGAGCGTGTCTGAATACACAGGTCACAATACAATGTTAGATATGGACTTATACAGCCAACATCCAATGTTAACCTCAAGGCATTGTCGTTTACGACTAGAATGGGCACATGTCCATCGTTATTAGACCGTCGAACAATAGCACAACGTTACATAGTCAGATGAATCATGCACTGCCCTTATAATACCGATGGCAGTCAGAATTCGTCGTCTTTCAGGATCAACTACTCGAGACGTGCACAATAGGACAACGACATTCCAATGGTGGTTATATTATGATTTGGGAAACCTTCACATGGCTATCCGTGGGCCCAATAGTATACGTGTGGAGGGCACTACGATGAATTCTAGGTATCGGCAGATCATTACTGATCATGTACACCCTTTCATATGGGCCACGTTTCCAGCTGACAATAGCAGAATATCGCTCCTTCTAATGAGGCTAACGTTGAGTTGCAGAGGTTCTGGCAGCACAGCGGTAAATTTCAACTACTACAATGGGCGCCAAACTCACAGATCTTAATCCAATTGGACACCTTTTGATGTCATTGAACGTCAGGTCCGAGCTCATCGCCCTGTCCGCGAAATTTAGAGGAATTAAATTACTTACGTGTACAGATGTGGTGCACCATTCCTCCAGGCACTTGCCATAGCCTCATTCCTCCCGTGCCAAATTGCCTTGCTGATGTACTACGAGTGGAAGGTGTAGGTCTAGATGACAGATATTAGGTAGGTAGTCATAATTTGTCTGGTGAGTGTATGTCATCTCAATATTTTATAGATCGAAATTTATGAAAATATCGGCAACTGAAAAATTATACGGTACTATTTTAGTAAGGCTGATTTTCCAATTTTCCTGGATCCATTTGACGGGCTTATATTTTATGAATGTTTATGGAGTAATAAATAACCATAACTTCGAAATTACAGTGTAATTGAGAAATTAATTCACTACATAATTTCAAAGTAATTATAAAATAATGACAAGTTATGCAATCTGCAAAATTATATTGAGAGGTTTCATATATATCACTAATATTAGACTTCACCCTTGCACCCAGTTTAAATCATACACAACACCTATGGGTGGACAAAAGTTCTGGGCAAGCCACTTGTATTATATATCCTTTTGCACATTTAGTGATAGGAATTCTTATCTTTGAAGGAAAATATTAAACTATTAATAAATTTTCGATCCATTCAAAATCCCCCCCCCCAAAAAAAAAAAAAAAACTCGTGTATGCTGTAGATCAGCGATGGCCAGTTTGTAACGTTATGCAAGCCAAAACAAAATAATAACCATACTTAGGGTCAATTTCTTCATCTACATCTGAAGTGACAGGTTTCTGCATGACATTCATTTTTTGAATCTTTGTTCTATTCTTTGTATTCTGTTTTTTCGTTTCATATGTCCAAGCCGATTAAGGCCTGAGCTACGAACACCTGAACGTAACTATGAATCTGAAATGTGCATTTTTCTTATAAAAAAAAGAAAAAAGTTCAATACCAATGGTCTTATCTTGCAGAATGGGATTAGTAACAAAAAGTTTAAAGAAAATATTTACACTGGATTCAGTATATTGATTAGCTACAATCTTTCTGTTTTGCGTAGAATTAGAGAAAGAAGCAAATCATGCATTTCTATTTACGAGCCGGATGGAACATTCTCGCGAGTCGCCATTTGGCTGTCACTGCCGTAGGTAATTCAGTAATTGAGTTCAGCAATTGTCAAAAGAAAACGATAGGTTTAGCTCCATATATCTGAAACTATACCAAAGAAATGAATAGGAGACCAGAAATATTGTTACCGGTTTAAAACATATTGTAACGAAAAATGCAAATTAATCGGAAAAGATTTTTTTTTTTAAGTATTGTAAAATCCCAAAGTTTAACGTATTTTGTCGCTTATTTATTTTGGATGTTCACTTATGTGTATTCTTAATATATATATATATATATATATATATATATATATATATATATATATATATATATATATATATATATATATATATATATATATATATATATATATATATATATTTTTTTTAATTTGTATACTCGAGCGGTTGTATACTCGAAAAGAATGAAATGACTTGAGAGTTACACATATGTGTATATTTTTCATTGTTTAATTTACCCTGTGAGGTTCATACTGTTTTTCTACTATATACATATGTACACTTAACGTAGCGAATGCACTTTATAGAACACCCCAATCTTCTTTGATTAGATCCGAACCTTTCTCAGCAACCATCAGAGTAGGTCCATTTGTACAACAGCTGGGAATTTTTGGAAATATGGAGGCATCTATCACTCGAAGACCTTTAATACCATGCACTCGTAGCCTTGGATCAACTACTGCAGTTTTATCACCCCTGGGTCCCATTTTACAAGTTCCTGAAGGATGGTAACTAGTTTGAGTGTAATGAGTACATGCACACAACCAATAATCTCGAGTGCCAAATTTATGTTGTTTGCACGCTGGAAGAGGTGTAGTAGCCAAAGTTGCTCCAATTCGTTTTACTGCGTTAGTATTTGCAAGCTTCAGTGTTATATTGATACCCTCCATGAGAGCATCTAAGTCATGTTGATCTTGCAAATATCCAGAATATATTTTAGGATGATCAGTGGGATTTGTCGTATTTAACTCGATTCTCCCACGACTTCTGATATGAATATACGTTGGGGCAAGAATGATTGCATCATAATAGGACATAGTTTTGGCATTTAATAGAGAAGAACCAGGATTCTTTAAGAATTGATCAGCAAAGACCGGTGTATAGGCATACAGGAAATCAGGGTACCCTTCAAAACGAGTTTCTAGCTTTGATTGTATGAAATTTGCTACTTGCACTGTTCCAGTTGAAGCAAGAGGACCTCTCTGTTCTTTGTAAAACATATACTCATGGCATTTCTTTTCCTTTTCGTTGGCAATCATCTTTGTTTGATTTAATAAAAGAACAATCGCATCTAAACTTACGTGATCCATTAAGTTGTAGCCAACGGGGCTGTCTTGAATAACGGGTATCTTCATTTTATTAAGATGATCCTTTGGGCCCACTCCAGAAAGAAGAAGAATTTGTGGTGAGTTAATTGCACCACCGGACACTATAATTTCTTTCGTTACATTCACTGTACCTCTCTTTCCGTGTCTTTCGTACTCAACGCCATAGGCTCGTTTTGTATTCGGATCAATCAAAATTTTTGTTACAAGAGCATTCTTGGCTACGTGAAGATTGGGTCTGTGTCGTATCGGCCGTAGGAAACCTCGGTTAGTACTCCAACGCTCACCATCTTTGGAGTACGCTTGACACCGCATGACTCCAATTTGGTCTCCTGTATTGAAATCATGTTCGGGTAAACCAAGTTCTTTCCAGCCTTCGATTAACGTTTCTACGTTAATGTCTGCAAAGGGAAATTGTTGTATTGACTGATAACCACCGGTAGCATGGTATTTAGACTTCGCATATTTAGGGTCCCTATTATCCTCCGACTTCATAAAGTAATATGGAAAAACGTCATCAGCACCCCAACCAGGATTCCCCATCGATTCCCATAAGTTGTAGTCATGTCGATTCCCACGAGCGTAAATCATTGTGTTGTGCGAGCTGCATCCGCCAAGAACATGCCCTCGTGGCCATTCACATCTTCCTCCTGGTCGTCCAAGACATGATCTGCCGTCTGGTTCTGTTTTGTACGTCACTTGTATCTCTTTCAGCGGTGGCTTCGCTGGAAACTGTCCCTCATACGCTTCGTCGCCTCCTCTTTCCAGAAGAAGTACATTCCACATTTTGATTTCCGAAAGCCTGTTTGTGACCACTGCTCCAGCCGTTCCAGCACCAACAACAATGAAGTCGTATGTATCCTGAATCACTGGTATGTCTGGTACTTGCTCGCTGTTGAATTTACTCATCATCATATTCATAAGGGCTGTAAACATTACGGCTGATGGTGGACAATTTGTTGTAGTGTGTGTTATTTCGCAACAAGAAGGTGGCGATGAATTATGTTGGAACATTGCTAGATATACCATTATTTGTGTATTGTCCTGTAATGAAGAAAAAAATGTTACCAAAGCATAAGACTAAATAGAAACATATCGCAAAATAAGCATTAAAAAAATAAACACAATGCTTATATCAAATGTTTATATATATCGGGTGTTTCAAAACAACACCGGTGATTCCTGACACCAGGATAAGACAAAAAATATAGACCAACTATGGTGCACAAATGCTTCGGACTTATAGGCTGCCAAAAACATTAAAAAAAAAAAAAAAAAACTTTAAAGGTCCATAGCTGCAAAACTATGGGACATACCGTAGTCGGGACAAGACTTCACTTAGGAACTAATATGTGCGCTATCCAAAAATACATGTTTCAGAATCCTAAGGTGATCAGGAAGCAATTTTTATAGAGGGAGTTTGGCTTCGGGCATATAATTTGAAGTCCTCTCCAACTGTCTCTATAAAAAATGTTGTGGAAGTACCACAGGATTCTGAAACTTGGATATTTGTATAGGGAACATACTAGTTCCTAAATGAAGTCTTGACCTGACTACGATAGGTCCCACCCTGTACTTTTTGTCTTATCTTTGTGTCAGGAATCACCTCCCAAACCTTGTCGGTATTGTTTCGAAACACCCTGTATATATTGGTGTGGAGTAAAATGAAGAAATGAGATTAACATTCAAAACATTAATTGCTCTAAGGTTATTGATGCACAGTGGCGTATTTAGGATTTGGTTTCGAGGGGGACTATGCACAACATGTGAACAAGCACATATATTTTTTCCTTAGAAATTGTAAGATTACGTGGAATTTCGGGGGGGGGGCTTGAGCCCGATAGCCATCCCCCTAAATACGCCACTGTTGATGCATTGTCTTTCTCACATGTGGACAATATGAGATCGATGATAGTCTATTATATATATGCTGTCATAAAATGCACTATATATATATATTGCATTTTATGACAGCATTGTTTCAAAAGATTTTTTATGGTTATTATTTATACTTTAAGTCTTCATTCAAAATCCTGTAATGAGTTTTTTACTCCTTAACTTCAAAATACTAAATGTGTGAAGTTATATAGTTCCATATTTCCGTTAAAAGTGCCGCATAAAAGTGTCGAACCAGCACTGAACCATTCTGCTATCTATTCAAGTAATGCTTTTAACTGACATTGCCTACACATATACGCAGTCTTAATGAACTTTATAGTAAAACGGTAATGTAGATACAAACTTATATTATAGATATATACAAACTTATATTATATCTAAAATATTGTATTATAGACATATGACACAAAATAACAAGTTGTTGTAAATAGCATGTGCCGTACGTTTTAAATATATGAGATTTATGAAATCTAAAGTCTACAATAGTTCTCTAATTATCATAATGCCTGCCAAGTAAGATTTTGTAACTTTACGCAATCAATTAGTTTAATCGTCTTTCCATCAAACATCTTACACTGAATTTAATATATTGTTTTTAATGAAATGCTGACCAATAAAGAGTTGAGTTGATTTTGGGTTTAACGTCCCGTTCAGCAGCGAGGCTATATGAGACTTGGACCTACTGATTAACATGGAATCCGAACCACATGAACTTCCGACGGAAATCGAACCCGGGTCTCCCATGCCAAAAGCGCGTACTCTAACGAATTAGCCACGAAGGAGCTCGCTGACCAAAGAACAGGGCCGTAACTTGTTGGGGGCAAGGGGGCAACTGCCCCCTTTAGGGAAGCTCCCCGCCGTTCGAAGGGGGCTCACTTTAAGATAAAATGTTCTTACTGCATATACGATACGAAATGAAATTATAAATGAAGCATCAAACAGGTTCACTATATTACATAAACAAACAGCACACAGAGGGTAAATAGGGGGTCTAAAACAAAAAATGAGTCGTGGGCCCACTTGAGTAGAAAGTGTTTACTATTAGTCCCCTTAGAAATAATTTTTATTCGTGTGGCTTTGAGATTTGTCAATATTATTCCCTTAATTAATTTGTTATGTATGGAACGGGCCCAGGGGCGTAACTAACTGCTCCGCACACCTTGCCGTGTGGGAGGGCCCACAGGCTCCGGGGAGCCATAAAGAGTAAGAAAAAGATGGAAAGAAGAGGCCCAAGAATTAGAAAAACAACTTTTTAGGGGGCCCAATGACGCGTATTAATGCTTGCCCCCTCCCCCCAGAAAAAAATCTAAGTTGCCAATAAAGAAAATGAAAGCTAATTTGTTAGTAGAAAGTGCTAAGATATAGAACACAATTATTTATTATAGTTAGGATCTCTGTTTCGATTATGTTCGGAAGGCCACCATTTATTTGCTTCAAATCCTTTTATTGTCTCGTTGTTTATTAATTTACCATTCTTCGAGAAAACTGTTTTTTGTAAATCTAAAAATTAATACTGTAAGAAAATTAAATGAAATATTTGAGATTTACGTCCCACGGTTGTGCCGGCGAGGCTAGGTGGAATGAAGAAAGTGGAAGGAAACGGGAGAACCACGAGAAAACCCACGAGCATGGCGCTTGTCCACCATAAAGTCTACAAGGCGCGAGCTGGGATCGAACCAGGAACCCCAAGCACCGGAGGTGAACCCTCTACCACTGAGCCACCGTGCCCCCAAATGTACTTTCCGAGATGAGGCACCACTTTCACTACCAGTGGCTGATCTAGAAGGAAAAAGCTGGGGAGGGGGCAGCCAGAACCCAGACATGATACCCTATCATAGGTGTATCATGAGTTTACTATAAACTTCCAAAACTATATAAATAATAGCGTAAATTAGTTTCGTCATTCATAAAACTGGAGATCTAGGCCTCTCGGGCTAGATCTGCCACTGTTCAATACACATTTTCTAGAGGAGACAGCCTGAAAATTCACTCGTGAGCAACATTGTATGAAATGTTAGATTTATTTGTAAATAGCAGGAAGAGGAGGAGAAATCGTGGCAATAATAATAAATAAAACTTGCATTTTTATTACTTAAAAGGTGAAGAAATTGTGTGAATTTATATTCTAAAACAAAATATCCCAAGAATCATAGGTTTCAGTAAATATTTAACAAGGAAGGTATCTCAACTTTAACCTTGCAGCTAAGAACTAATATTAGACAGTAGGGAAAGTGTTTAACCCATTAAATCCACTCATTTGAATTTGAAAAAAAAAAAGTATGTAATTCCTCTGCCACAGTGTTATCACACACGGGAAGTTAGTTAACATACAATTTAAATAAGTTTTAATTCCACTTTTTGTTCTAAGTTACAGTGCTGAATTCGAGTGAGAACCACATTCATTGGCTAGGTTTGATTCCATTTTATTTGTTTAGTTGTTCTGCTACCATCATTCATTGTAAATTCAATTTGTGTGATTTTTTTTAATAAGTCACCATCGGGATTCGAATCCCAAATTTTCGCTGAGCAGGTAAGGTGCATATTTTTTTTTTTTTTTTTCCTGCTTCGGAATCAGATATAATGTATAGATCTACAGCAAATATGAATAAATGCAAAAATAACATAGATAACACAAGGTATTGTTTACGACATGGGTACTTAAGCATCGGCATCACTTCAGATTTTGCCAGAGGTGACGGCAAGATTCTCTACTCATATAAGAATTTATCCTTTTTTCTTAGCATATCAGTAAACAATTGATTAAACATATTTTTCTCAAACTCAGGGGAGGAAGGACAATTGCCCCACTTGTCTTCTCCAAATGACGCCAGTGTATATGTCTTCGGAGAGTGCTTATCCGCTCCCAATGTCATAGCCTCCTTTTATCAACAACATAAAAAGTTGAGGAGGAGTAATGAAACATGTGGAATTTTATGAGTGTTGCTAGGATATAAAATAATCTTCTTGCGCTATAACTTCTTTCCTATTTTGTTTCGGTTTTCACGTTCAAGGATTATGTTCTGTAATCTAAGGCAGAGTTGAGAAGTACATATACATAAATAATGATAATGGAAAAAAAAGTGCAATAAAAGTACTCTGCCCAAGGTGAGGCAGAACTCGAATTCTAGCGTAACGCCTCAAGTAACGTAAAATCCATAACCTTCCCATGGGTGGAACAAAGGGCAATCCTCGAGGCTCCGCACCATAAGTTTACTATTCCTTGTTCATTTTTAGTATTCAGAATTTTAGAGATAATGAATGACCATTTTCAAGACAGTTTTACAACTGTATTGTTAACGTCCCGAAGGCACTCATAGTCGGATATCACTATCATTAAACCTTCCCCACTGGTAGTGCGTGTGCCTTTTGTGCACGTGGTAGAGGTCTGCACGGGCCGGAATTTTTAGCCCGGAGCCCGGCCCGGCCCATGAGTTTATAATGTGAAGCCCAACCCGAGTCCGAAATATGCTTTAGCCTTAGGGCCCGAGCTCGTGTGATAATCAAATGAGCCCGAAATAAGCCCTAATTACAGAAACTTAATAATTAACGCATTTTTTAAATTTACAATTATTAGAGGTTTAATTTTGCAGTTTAACGAAACAAAAGTGATCGTTTACTTACTAACTGTATGAATTCTCTCAAGAAAATGGTCATTTATATAAAGTCCTTCTCCCCTAGCCTCGGTGCATAATTGTGGGACGCTAAACTAAATATTTCATTTATATAAATTCTCATGAAATTTATACATGAATACTCCAAATATTTAAAAAAAAAATGTCAATATGTGCAAATTATTATGGAAATGGATGTCTACTGTTCTCACTCAGATAGTCCTCAAAGCAGTCATTGTTAATTGCTGTGAAGGAAAAGAATGAAATCCACATTCTAGCTGCTCAAACTTTCACTCACAGAAAAGCTAAGCATATTTGTTTTTGTTACTTTTAGTTTTTCTCTCCACTACGCAGTTAAGCTCTATTCTCAATCGCACAATGATATAATCAGATTTTTAGTGTGGACGTCTCAAGTTAAAAATTTAGATGCTTTAATAGTTCTTTGGAAAGAACGGTCCGATTTATCTTGTAAAGTATATTTACGAAGTTAGGCCCGAAATGGCCCGAGAAGTATGGTTGTATATTTAAAAATTTACGGCCCAAGTCCGGGCCGAACCCGAGATGATCTATGCTTAGTAAGCCCGAGCTCATGCAGACCTCTAGCACGTGATCTCGAGTTAGATTCCCGGTGAGAAAACACAAAAATTGAGTTTCACAATCATTCACTTTCTTTTTGATTCCCGGGGGAAAACACAAAAATTGAGTTTCACAATCATTCACTTTCTTTTTGATTCCCGATGGGAGAATACAAAAATTGAGTTTCATAATCATTCACTTTCTTTAATCATTCGTCTCCGTTAGCCTAAGTGGCATAACTGTGGGACTTTTCTATTTCTACGTAAACTAAGAAAAAAGTACTAGTTTTAATATGAAAAGTCAAAATACGCGCAAAATAATTTATACATGTTGAATATAAAAGTCGCACTTACATAATTGGCAATTCATTTTTGGTTGTATCTTTCTCTAGGTACTGCAAATTCATAGAACGGCCCTGCTGAATCCTAACGCACACATTTGTTCTACTTTTCTGTAAATAGTATCATTATACATTACGACAATAGACCTTCCTCGTGATTATATCATTATCATGTGTGCCTTCTGCATGCGAAATTCAGGTTCATTTTCCGTGAGAATTTGTGGTTGAAATCCCATATTAAGTTGTATGTCCACGTCTAATGTAGATTCGGTACTGAAAATGGCCTTGAACTCTAAATAAGCTATTTGTGAGAGTGTAGTTTTCAAAAAGAATATTACCTTTTCAAAAAGAATATTTCAAACAGGTTGCGTTTCTTGATATTAAATTAAATTTAAAGACGTGAAAAGTGTGTTTCCTATGTAAATAATATATCGAACTATCATAAAACTATTAGAAAAAAAAAAAGAGTGTAGAAACTTTGAGCAATGCTGCGATACTGTTAACTAAATTAACTTTATTCAAAGACATGAGTAGTTGGCTTGAACTTATCTAATTTGGTAAATAGATAACTGACCTCTTGTCTATTATTGTTATTATTATTACTATTATTATTAGTAGTAGTATTTAAATTAATGCTATTGCTATCTACAGTTTTAAAACTTTTCTTACTCACTACCGTAGAATCAGTATTTTATGAATGAGGTTTGCAAGAAAAGTCGACAAGATATTTCAAATAAGCCTTTGAACAAATCTTTCTGTAAATTTGAGGTCGGAGAGTTTCAGATTGATGTGTGGCTGACTGTTTTTCAAATGATAATTTACACCCATGTTCCTTTTCCATTAAGTATTTTTTTCTATGTAAATTTAGAGTAGAAAGTCTAGTTTAAAATCCAATTTTGTTTCTATAGATACTGATACTGTTTGTTTGTGCAAAATTAACGAAATTTTCTCGTTGTCAACTGCCACGATTTAATGATGCTAGAAAAGAACTTTTGTTCACAGATGCACACTTTTCCCAGTATATATATATATAAGAAAGGATATTTGAAAGAGCACTGTACGAGTCGAGGACAATCACTATTCTTTCATCTTTTCGGATCTTGTCAGAAATCTTTGAGTCATTAAACCACCTCAAAGATTTGCATTCATTTGCATTCAAAGATATGCCCTCCCCACCTCTACTGGTTAAAGGTCCACGTGGACCAGTGTTCGACTCCCGGGGGCAAAGCCTTGAAATTTGAATGCATTACAGTGGTTCGGATTTGATTCCATCTTAAACTCCAAGTCTACATCTCTTACAGCCTCGGTGTTGAAAGGGATGCTAAAGCCAAATCCCACCAATCAACCAATGACTAAAAAAATAACATGCTTTAACTTAAAATGAAAGAAAACTGTAGCACACATTTATACGATTATAGTTTACTAGGCAACACTGGTAAGGAAGACAAGTAAAAAAAGACAGTTACGTACGCGTTGCTCGAGAAATGCCTGCTTCCTTCGAACAGAATTTCAGTTCTCAAGCATGGTTTACAGCTTGTGTCTCTCGTTTAGCCAATTTTCATTTTTTTTTAAACATTTATTTTCTATTTTGAAATGAGTCA
The DNA here is from genome assembly GCF_964235325.1 of Thermobia domestica. Taxonomy (NCBI): domain Eukaryota; kingdom Metazoa; phylum Arthropoda; class Insecta; order Zygentoma; family Lepismatidae; genus Thermobia; species Thermobia domestica. The sequence continues at coordinate 88,440,397 of NC_137461.1, forward strand.
CTCTTATCAGCCATTTACATGCAAAGTTACAGACAAACAATATACACCATTTGTTTATGTCGAATAAACCAATGGAAGAATGAGAGATAAAGCCAAATGTCTCTCAAAGACCTGCTGATACAAATAGTTGAAACCCATTATGCTTAAACACCAGAAACACATTCATAAAACTTTGATTTTTGTGATTTGATTATTTATTTATTTATTTATTTTTTAGTTTAGCGTCCCTTTCAGCAGCAAGACTATATAAGACGTGGACTTAAAGCTCCGAATCATATGAGCTCTCGCCGTGACTCAAACCCGGGTCTCCTATTTCAAAAGCGCGGACGCTAACAGCTTAGCCACGAGGGAACTCTTCATAAAACTTTGATGTCAATCTTTATGTAAGGAATTATTTTCACTAGCCTCAAAAAGTACCGTAAGCAAACATAATAAACTTCCCTGTTTAAAATATACTCTTATTCTATTATATATTTGCGTGTGTGTGTGTTGGAGGGGGGGGGGGCGTTATTTGGGTTAAACTATAGCTACTTAACAGCAATGAGCACAAACTTTAAAAACTTTCTTTAACAAAATCATTTAATATTACTTTTGAAATATTAAATAAATTCTTTTCATTGTTAAATTATATACAGAGTTTTATCAATTTAATGGAAACACCTGAAATTCGAAAAATGAAATCTTTGAGTTTTACGTCCCACGATTATGCCAGTTAGGCTAAAGGAGATGGCGATGATTAGTAATGAATGAAACGATGGAATGAAGAAAGTGGGAGGAAACGGGAGAACTCCAAGAAAACCCCCACACACGGTGTTTGTCCACCACAAAGTTCACTTGGTGGGGGCTGGGATCGAACTCGGGACCCAAGCACCAGAGGTACCACTGAGCCACCGCGGCCCTCACCTTCGAATCTCTTTAAACATCGTCACAAATGAAAAGAAAGATAATAATAACTAAGATAGGAATAATAATAGGTTGTTAAAGGGCTTTCATGAGGTGAAGACCATGCATAAGCTATAGTGTTATAGGTAATGCAGTATAGTAAATTTTCGCATTATTATATGACTGGATAAAAAAAAGTTCACTCGTCATAATATTCAAGAGGAAAAAAAGACTGCAACGATTTTAATGAAACGCTAGTAAAGAATTTCATCGTCTTACGATATTTCTGAAATTAACTTTAGTACATGTTAGTGCTTATATTTCAGGAAGAGACATTTCCAAACTTTTGATCATCGATCAGTATACATCGTCATGTCACAGAAATATGAATAATCTTGATCACCCGTAGGTAATGCTGTTCTTAATGTGAATTAAGGAGAATAAATAATTCTAGTACGATCCTCTTTTCCTTGGACGACATTATTGTTGTTATGTCCAAATGGTTTACCAATATTAACTGTTGTAGTAAGTTTATAAGTTCAGTGAAGTAATAAAGGATTTCTTTTTATATGGTGAATTGAAACGATTGAGAATTCCTATCGAGGAATAAGAAATTATTATTATTATTTTTGTTTGTTGAGCTCCATTATACAACAAATCTCGTACAGCCAGGTTTTGAGAAGTATTATATTTCTTTTTATAAATATTTATTTATATAATTATTACTTTCTCGACGTCAAATGGTCTTTCCTTTGCTTATAGCATTTGTTTTACTGTTTTACGTCAAGCTACTTTTTGCATGCTTGTTCATACACAACATATTTCAACTTACATAAGATCTAATGAAAAAGAAGTTTTTCTTAGATCATATTACTCATCTTTCACTAAATTTTTTAAAAATCTTCTAACTTTTATAATGGTATTTCAGTCCTAAGTCTTTTTTTAAAAAAAGAAGATCTGTAGTAGATTTGAGAACTGTAACATAGTATACTTGATTGTGAGTATAAGGAAGAATCGAGGTATGAGTTACGTGAGCACTGGACTTGTAGTTGAAGTGAGCCAATGACCTCAAAGACATGAGATTGATAGAAATTAATTATAGGAAAAACAAATAGAAAATTTCCACCAGAAACACTCTTAAGAAAATAGTTTCGATGTATGCCTTTCTGAGGAAGACTTCTTCTCAATTGAGGGGAAGTTCTGTAGATTGTAATATTGACTTCTGAATGAGAAGCCATGGAATAATTTACAAATTCTATTAAATGCTGTTTATCAAAGACTACTGCTGTTTAGTTGCCACGAAGAGAGTGAAAGACGATGAATATTTTTATCAAGAAATAGGGAGTAGACAATAACACTGAAGCGTAACAGTCGTTAACCTATCATTTATTAATGAAGAAAGAATACTTTCAATCTCTTTGCGGATATACGATTAATCTGTTACTTGAAAACTAATTTTGTAAAATATCTTAAACTTCTAAGCTTTCGGCTATCTGCTGGAGCCTTGTTCACAGAGGATTTAAAAACAACCCCGGAAAAGTAATAAATATACCAAAGAAATAGAAAGAAACGGATACACGCGGGTAGTGCCTATAATCTGATTATATTTTTTGTTTAAGTTTGATCTAAGTTTACTTCTAAGGAAAGAAACAAAAAAAAAAAAAAAAAAAGAAAAAAAAAAGAAGTTCTTGACGTTAGATCAGCAAAATGTCTTACGAAATATTACTTTCATTCAAAATATGATCTCATGCAAATACATCTTGCCAGTATTCATCTATACAAATAATAAAAAGTGCCATCAAATGTAAGAAAGCAATCATCGTTTTTAAACTTAGTGATTACAAAGTAGCCTAGAAAGAAATTAGACATGTTAAAAACTGAGATGCAATAGTAGTAACCGATGTCACATTTTTTTTAGAATTAGCTTTGTAAAATATTAATATAAAGTATTGAATCGCAAGAGATAATTTATTCATATTTCCAGTATGAAATATTTAAAAGAAATTGTTTCATTGTGCTCTTACATTCCAAGACAATACCTAATCATTTTCTTTTTTCATTTGCAAAGCCCTCAACTTACCCTTAGCCTTTTAACTACTCAAGTTGTTGCGTGTTGGCACATCATGCAATACATACAGACAGGGTCATATTTAACATTAACATTTTTGCCGCCCTCTCAATATATATATATATATATATTTAAAAAAAAGAGTGGAAGTGGAAAAAAAATATACAACATTTTTTTTTTTAAATGTACAACGTTCAGTTCGGTTAGTAAAGTTCTGATGATTAAATTATCCACAAATATGATTTGTCGCCTCCTGGTCTAAGAAGATTTGTCGCCCCATGTCATGGCCCATAATGATCCATGCGTAAATTCGGCCCTGGATACGAAGTGCCGTGTGTGGTCGTCACGACGTAGCTCGTTCTCACTTTACGTTTATATTGTCTGTTTTCAATTTTTTGGGCATAATTCTGTACACTTTTAAAATTGGGAGTGGACTGAGGAAGGTAGCATAGAGATTTAAATACCCATTGCGTGATCGTTAGCAGGTGAGGAAAGCAACCACTTGAGTGGTTCAAACATGTCTCAAATTTTAGAGGAAATTGTAAACGCTATCACAAGTGAAACCAAAGAAAGATTCACCTAAAACTAATGTGTAAAAGGTCTTTGATGAGATGAAAATAATGTAAAAGCTATAGTCTAGTGAATTTCAATGTATAGGTAATATAATTATAGCAGATTTTTGCATTATTATATGACTGAGAAAATAATGAAGCACTCATTGTCCTCCTCAAGAGGGAAGAAGCCAAGACCATTCATTATCTCATCAATATTTCTAAAATGAACCTAATAAAGGTTAGTGCTTATCTCTCAAGAAGAGACATTTCGAAACTTTTGATCACTGATGAATATACATCTCATGTCACCAAAACATTCGGAAACTGGATCACCAACACTGATGCTACTGTTTATATGGATCAAGAAGAATAAATAATTTTAGTAAGATTCCGTTTTCCTTGGACGACACTCTTTAATATATCCAAAAAGCTTAGTAATATTAACCCCTGTAATAAGTTCACAAGTTCAATGAAGTGACAAAGGAATTCGTTTAATCAAGTAAATTAAAACAGCCGAGCAATTTTTGAGTAAGAAATTATTATTATTGTTTGTTGGACTCTTATTATGCAACAAATCTCGTATAGCCAATTTTAATATTTTTGTAATTAGCAACTGTTTCTTTTCTCCACATCAAATAATCTTTTCTTGATTTGAGAAACATGTTGTCCTATTGTTTTACATCAAATTAATTTTGCATGCTCTATCCCACAAAACGCATTTCCACTTACATAGCAAGAGACCTAATGTGTAGTAAGTTTTTGTCAGATCATATTTCTCTGAATTTCATTCAAATCCGCTATATTTTTCAATGGTATATCAGCCCCAGCTTTGTTTCAAAAACGCCTTATTCGTTGTAATAGATCTGAGAGCTATAACGTACAAAATTTGATCGTAAGTATAAGAAGGAATCGAAGTATGAGTTAAATGAGAATTGGACTTATAGATAAACCCATACAATCACTTAAAAGCTGATCGGAAATTGAAAAGAGTTAATTATACGAAACCCAGATAGAAAATTTCCACATGAGCTCTCTTTTTAAAAAATGTTTTTTATGTATGCTTTTAAAGGAAGACTTCCCCAATTTACGAAAAAAATATTAAAATGGCAATACTGGTTTCAAGTATTTCTGAACGGTCGAGCAATCTACAAATTCTCGTATCAATAGTAGTAGAGAGCAGATTTTGTCACTGAAATAGAAATGTATTGGGAATGATGACGAAAAGGAATTCTTATGTTTAAAAAATATATATATAGTTTTTGTCACTTTTTGCTATATTGCCAGCATGTAACATTTATCCTCTGTATTTGAACTTGTTAGAAAGAGTTTTTTTCTTTTTTCTGGTTTCCTGCTCCTACACCACACAGTTAACAGTGAACTCTCACAGGGCAATTTCATAGCTGTAGCACGATAGAAGATGTTAAGTCATAGCCAGTGCCTTTGCATGAACATAATGATCGTGTTATTATAATGGGTCATTGTGTACGTCATAGTAGTACTAACAATGACGTTAATCATAGATGATTACTGCCATCAAACCATTTCTAAAATATAATTTGTTGATATTGTGTGTGTATTTTTGTAATTGTCTATTATACAAAGGTGCTTGGGATTACCGTTTGTTCTTCATATAGCACAGCACTCTTAACTCCTACGAAAGAAAGATTTTATCACGTTCATTGTTATACGTATAAATATAAATATCTTTCTCTTATTATACTATTTTATAAATTTTCATAATGAAAAATCAAACGCCTGCAGTTGGTAAATAGTAACGCTATCCATGTGGCAAATTTTGGAGCCAAACAAGCAACATATGCTCCAGCAAAAAGATTATATGATATTCTAACGATTCAAAATCTAATTTCCAAAAATACTTAAGAAGAGTATCACTAGAATATCTTCGTCACTTCTTGCTTTAAGTACTAATGCTGTGTGAAATTTTGATAAAAATATAATCAAACTTTAGAAAAACTCATGTTTAAATTTGCATTCAATTGTGATTCGCGAAATCCACATATACCCACATTTTTTGGTATCACTGTAGGCTTTTAAAATTAGTTTTCATATTCGTGAGTTGCCTTTATACTTTTTTCGAAAGTAAACGTCGATAGATGAGATATTTTTGTTATTTCATGTTTTAACGAGTATCATTCCTAGTGTTCCATCAGTTTCTCAAAAAAAAAAAAAAAAAAAGAAAAAAAAAAGTAATGTTCTGTGTACATTTTCGTCTTAACTACACCAGCTGTTCTAAAACATATACATTTGCTTACTTCATGACACATAGTAAAAGCTAATGAAGTCATCCCGAAAAGTTTAATCATGTTCGTCACTATTCATTCTTAGACAATGGTGCTTCATTTCGATTTCCATCGTCAGTGTGCAAGTGGCAATTCCTCGTAATATATACGATAGCCCAAATACTGTGATGATTCTACGCTGCTTATTTAGATTGTTTGGAGGATTGAAGCAATCTTTAATGCAATCCATAAACTGTTTGTAGTGCAATGATTTCTCCGTCCGAAGTTATATCAGACACGGGAGTAGAGTTTAAGTAAATTAAAATTTGGGCCATAAATACTCCCATGAGAAACTGAACCCAGCTTGGCGTAAAAGTTGAAAACGCTAAATATCCAGCCACAGGAAGCTATCACAGCGAGTTGTATAACTGTAGAATATATTTTTACTTTTATGCAGTTTCATAGTTAATTTGTTTCTAATTTTGTACACACTGCTGATAAAGGCAGTTAGTTGCTTTTGAAACGTCTGTTAAAATAAATTAAATTAAACACGGATGGAACACCAAAACTTTAATTTATTTCATTAATGATTTAACATTGTTTGAGTTGTTATTAGCTCAGTGGTAGAGCGTTCACCTATAGTGCATGGGTCCTTGGTTCGATCCCAGTTCGCGCCAAGTGAACTTTGTGGTGGACAAACACCATGTGCGTGGTTTTTCTCGGGGTTCTCCTGTTTCCTTTCACTTTCTTCATTCCACCATTTCATTCATTTTTCATCGTCACCATCTCTTTTAGCTTAGTAGGCATAAGTGTGGGACGTAAAACTTAAAGATTTCATTTCATTTCATTTTTTATTTATTTATTTATTTATATTTATTTATTTATTTTGAATTGTTATGTGCCAGTCTACAGAATCATATGGATCCAGTTATTCAATGCACCTGACAAATAGTCGGATAAAAATATTTGAGCATCATATTCGATTCTTATTCTCGCCTCTAAAGATTAAAAAATGTTCTTCTTGACTCTTCCTATGAGATATTCTCGTAGTTGCAAAAAATAATAAGAAATTTAGCAGATTAAAAGTAAAAAGTAAGGCAAAGAAAAATGATTATTAAAGTTTAAGAAAAATTTTAGAAAATAGTATCAGTAAAAATTAATCGATTAAAATTAAATGGTAATTTTCACTATTATGCAATGAGAATTGTATTTGATTGTGAAAATTCATGTAATATTTAATGGATAAAATAAAGAGCATTGCAAATTAACTTTATTGTGAAAAGTTACTGTTCTAAAATAAGAAATGTCAAATACAAATAAATATATTACTAATGATTACTGTAAGTGATACCATTATAGGTAGATATAACGATCTTCAATAATGGTGATTTCATCTCTACAAAGTCCATAAGTCCTTGACCCAGACTACGAAGCAAGTTAGATCAATTTTGGGAAAAGTAACCTACAGTAATCCACTTATTTTTTTTTAATAAGAAGAGAAAAAAACTGCCTTGCACATTTTTTTAAAAAAAAGTAATGATTATTTTCTTAATTTCATGGATTTTTTTAACAATTATCAATTTAAATAACTCCTGCTAACTTAACTGATTAAATTAAAAATTAACAAAAAAATAATGAATTAATTTAATTGTTAATTTTTGAACGGATTAATTACAAACTTGCATATTCATGAGTATGCATGGCAAATTCTTTTAATTATTTTCTGTTTGATTAAATCGCTTGACTTTAAGATGATAAAATACAAAGTTCCAGTTTTTGTAGTTTACAGACTAACAGTACTAAAGGCAGGAGCGAATCCAGGATGAATATCTGGGGGGGTTGTAATTAGGGATGGGCAAAACCGGTTTTTATAAAAACCGAAATCCGAAAAACCGACATTTCGGTTTTCTCCAAAACCGGTTCGGTTTTTCACCGAAACTGGTTTCGGTGAAAACTTTTCGAAAAAACACAAAAATATTTCTGTGGAAATGGGTTCGGTTTCCGGAGAACAACGAAACACAATTCTGGTCAGAAATAGAACAAATTTAAAAAAACCGGAATCGGTTTTGAAGAAAATCGAAACCGGATCAGGTGAAAAACCGAACCGGTTTTGAAGGAAACCGATAACCGGTTTCGGAGAAAACCGAACCGGTTTTGAAGAAAACCGAAACCGGTTTCGGTGAAAAACCGAAAACCGGTTTTTGAAAATTTTCAAAAACCGGTTTTTGTGCCCACCACTAGTTGTAATACTGCTACGTAGAGCTACTTTTAAGAGCTCCAAACTCTGGGATGGGTTTTATTTATATATAAAATAAGAAAGTCTCCTCTTCTGGGGGGCGATCGCATCCCCCCTAGATCCGCCCCTGTCTAAAGACCAGAATGTTGTATCTAGCCATACTATTACTTGAAAATAGAAGTTTAATAATAACTAGCTGAACCTGCGCTGACTACTCAGCACATCATTCTGATATGACCATGGATTCCTTTCTATTTCTTCGCTATATCTTTGAGGTCCGTTTACACACACAAGTGAAGTTCAGGACGACTGAAAAAAACAGTGTACTGCTATAGACAAACATATAAACCTTGTATTTTAATGTATGGATGTTAGGTTGAGTTTGTGGCAAATTTGGAGAAATGACAGATGATGTCAAACGGGTTTTTTCTCTTATAAATCCATATCCTTCGAATACGTCTCTTTCCGGCTCTTGAGGTCTTTGAAGTTGCCAGCATACAATAGGTTTTGCCTGCATTAATACGTTTAAGCAAAGCGCCTGGAATGTCCGTAAACTCGCCATACGTAACTCCTCTACACGTTGCCTAACACAAAAGACATGAACCCTAGCTTCCGCCTACGACAATGTTAATCTTATAGTCTAGTCATTTAACGAGAAAAAAAGGCTCAACCTAGTAAAAATTGCTACCAAGCTGGAAGTACTGTCATTCGACGCTATGTAATGTGCTGAATAACATACTAAAACCCCACCGAAATCCACCTTGGGGAAACTTCTACAGGGTGGTTCAAAAGTCACTGACCCATTTGTTTTACATGGACGCTGAATGAAAATATTTTCACAGCCAATAAACACACCATAGAAAGCTGGAAATGGGGTCAATCGATTCATTTTATAATGCTAAAAATATAGTAAAACCCCACTGAAATCCACGTTGGGGAAACTTCTACAGGGTGGTTCAAAAGTTATTGATATTACCAAATGTGACTACATAGTCGCTGAGCAAAAAACAATACTCCCAAAACTCAGAAACAAGTCCTAAAATGCTGGAAATAGCGCCATTAGATTTATATTATTTCGCTAAATAACATATTAAAATTCCATCAAAATCCATCTTGGCAAAAAAGGTACAGGGTGATTCAAATTTTTGTGAAATCGAAAAAATAGTACTTACACTCGCGCTGACAAAATGGAGTGAATGATCTAGAGATAAATTGTTAAACGCTAGAGATGATATGATTTTAGGATTTCTATTATGCTGAATAACATATTGAAACGTATAGTAACCGAATCCATATTGGTGAAGATCGTATAGGGTGGTACGAAAATAACTGAAATTAGCACATTTCATATTTATTCATAAGCTAATAACAGTACAATAATCTTATTTTCAACGTTATTCTGCTTAAATTTTCATTTTAGAATTTATATTTGTAAACAGAAAAATCTACTACGTAATATTAGTATTGATGATATGTCTGATGCGCTTTATGCTACTATTTTGATGCTAATGCAACCATTCTTTTTGTTTCATATAAAACCACTATGGATGAAGTGTGAGACTCCCCAGCATGAATACATTCAACTTAGACAATTCTAACCGAAGCAAGGATGTGTGCATAATCTGCAAGAATCAAAGGATTGTCTCGTCTCTGTCAGAGAAAAGGACTTAGAACTATTAAATCATTTGCATAAGAACGAAATGACGTCAAGCTCCTGCATCAATTGGAATGGATGTCACAGTCACAACTGCACGTTAAACTCCATGAGTCTTTTAGAAGGGATTATACTAACTCTCGACGAATGCTATTCTATTCTAGAAGCTATTCTAAAGAAACTAACTCGCCAATTTAAAAGCGGTTGCGCTCAGAAGGTGAACTATTCAACTGGGAAACTGACTGCTTCTTTTGTTGTGAATCTTGAGTCGATCTTTAACATTTAAATCGTGTAAAATTTCGCAGAGCTCAAACCATACCTTTTCGTGATCACATGAAGTATGTACAGAAAGAGGAGACAAATGGCCAACCGAAGTTGCAGGAAGAGTCACTCAATGTGTAGATGTCATAGGTGCTGATGCTGTGTATCACAGAAGTTACCATAAAAGATTTCTTGTGAAGCTACTACCACAAACTGAAACAGGGGCCTATAAAGTGCTACCGTCAACATATACTAACCCTAAGCTTGAAAATAAGCTTAGGTCATCCCAAAGATTCAGAAATGATGAGTACCTTTGAAGATCTGTGTGATAGGATGGAAAGTGATACCGAATGGCATTATATGACTATAAGTGATCTTCACTTAAAGATGTGTGAAATAGTGGCACATGAAAACGTTTATTTCCCTAAAAAAAAACTGAAACAAAACTATTAGAGCATTATAAAGAATATATTCTAGTGAGTTCCAGTCAGGGAAAGCTAGACGTAGTATGCTTCCGAGATATAGCAACATTTATCATAAATGAAATGTGGCATAAGAGAAAACAAGATAGCCATGAAGACAATACCACACTTATAATAATCACGGCAACACAGATCATTAAGGCTGACATCCGGGAAATGAAATTTGACCTATCCATGCAACCAACTAATGAAGATATTAGGAAGACGGAAAAAGGAACCACAATCATTGCCTAACTTTCTGAAGTGCTTCACGTCATCAAAAGTGAAAGAAGAGTCGATTTGCCAAGCCATAGTGTACACAAGAAGACCGCGTTCAGTCATACTGCCAATAATGTTTGGCTTGGGTGTGGGGTGGGCCATGTTTTGGGGTCAAAGTGGCTTATCAATGAATTGAATAAACTGGAATCCTCTGTTCCTTATTCTGAAGTTGTGAAATACAAGCAGTGTGTGTTGGCATCCACTAGTGAGGAGAGCACTGTGAATGAGTTCTTTCCTTCAGATTTTGTGCAGTGCTCAGCGGATAACATAGACCATAATATCCAAACACTTCATGGGAAAAGACCTTTCATGGGATGGGTATAGTCGCAGCCTCAATTCCATCTGCCACTTGCTTCAGCAAGCGTGAGACAGCAGTAAAAATATTCTCAGGGCGCTTTTCAGTTCAAGAATTAAGCAAAACCTTGAGAACTCCTATAGAACAGTATTCAGCCCGTGAAGTGTCTTCACTGCAGTCCCTTAAGCTAGTTACAGTCGTTACTCTTAATTTGGCTCAAACACTACGTGCATCAATAAATCTTGACATCATGTGGTATATCAGCGGAGTAATTCGCAGTCCTTCACATCAAAGGTCTAGTTGGTCTGGATATATGCAAGATCTTTATGCAACAAAACGAGCTCCTAAAGCTGACATCCATATTTTGCCCGTAATTGATTTGGCATCTTCTGATGAGACCTGCATATACTCAACACTTGTTTATGTAGCAAAGCAAGCACGTATACTCAAAATTGACACACCACTCATTACTTTCGACCAGCTTTTATGGCTGAAAGCATTCGAAATTATAAAGGAAAATAACATGAATATTCTATGTCGGCTTGGTGGATTTCATACACTACTGAGCTTTATGGGAAGCATAGGTGCAGTAATGGATGGTGCAGGTTTACAAAAAAGCTTTTCAGGTCAATTATGCAGAAAACGTGCTGATCCACATGCTGAGTGGGAAATCTTTCTTCCGAGCGTTGAGAGCACATTTTCTGACAGAAGGTGCCCTGATGAAAATACTGATTTGTAAGATATTGCCTCCATCACCTCAGATTCCTAATATCAACGAACAAGACTCAGTGACTCAACAGGCAGCTCACAATTCTCAAAGCAATCTGACAGAAATATTTCAACGCGAACCAACTCCAACAGAGACATTATTTCCCGAATCCATGCCTGTACCAATATTACCAAGAGCATCCTTGTCAGTCTCCCAGCTCACGGCTCTCTCTAACTCTCTCTTGCCATCCACATCCACATCGGACCACTTACTGTGTCTAACAGATGAGGATGTAAGCGATCTTTCTTCATTGTGTGCCTTGATCGAATCCAAGGAAGTCAACATTGAAGATGCATACCAAAGTCTCTCTTTTAAAAAGTAAATGAGGTATTGAATGCGCTTATGTCGCATTTGTTAGTTGCAACGAGGACAGCTAAGCTCTGGCTCCAGTATCTTAACTATGTTCAAATTATGAAAGTGTTTATCAGAGTCGAACGAACTAGTGACTAGAACCTTCATCTTTATTCGATATCGCGAATGCAAAATCTTTTCGCTGCCACTGGTAATAATAATTATGCTAAATGCTGTCGACTGTACTTACAAACAATGATGTAGCTACAGGAGGAACATCCATGGCTTCATAATCAGTTCACAGTCAATGGGTACTATGCAGTTGGTGACTATGACGATTTAAGATTTTGAAATTCTTTCTTCGTTCAACGTGATTTTTCTAATATCAATGACATTTAAACCACCCTGTAGAAGTTTCCTCAAGGCAGATTTCGGTGGGATTTTACTATATTATTTAGTATTATAAAATGAATCGAATGACGCCATTTCCAGCTTTCTATGATGTGTCTATAGGCTGTGAAAATATTTTCATTCAGCGTCCGTGTAGAACAAATTTGTCATTATCAGTGACTTTTGAACCACCCTGTAGAAGTTTCCCCAAGGTGGATTTTGGTGGGGTTTTACTATATTATTTAGTATTATAAAATGAATCGAATGACGCCATTTCCAGCTTGGTCGGAATTTTTTCTAGGTCAAAGTGTAAATTTTCCACACTAGTATGGGATCAAAACGACCCATAAAATGTTGAATAGAACAATAACTTCCTTTTTTTAATGGGAAGTGGCAGGTGTACGCAAAATTGGAAATAAACCAGTGAAAACAGCATGTTTCTAGAGCTTGTGGTTTCCGAGGTCTCATTGTCAAAAGGAATTGGCCACAAACATAAACGAAATTGACCACAAACATATAAACCTGTCATTTTAATGTACAGATAATCAGTACTTTTTCTGGCAGTACACAAAAGTACTCTGTACGGGCACCAATTTCTCTAACCATTGTTTTAAAATTGTATTTATCAAATGAACTGAAATTTTTCAGTTTGAATCGATTTGAAGACTGAAACAACAGTGTATCACATGCATTTATAAGAAAATACGATTAATAGTTTGCAGGACGTGTTAATTTCTTCTCTTGTTTAGATTTTGACGCTTGTCTGGAAAATAAAGTCCCGGATATACTGTTTCCTCTAAAGCACACTTTAGTCACAATTGTAATATTCTCCAGCGAATATGGAAGAGAGCTGTCTCAGGTTAATGTTATAATAAATCGTCTCTGCTTATATGGACAAAGTTTGCATTGATGTTCATCAGGATAATACCACTTTCTCTCACATAGTTTAACCCTAACAAATATGTATACGCATCGCTACTATGACGTCTTCATATTGTGTTTAATACCAGACTCAAGAAGAAATCTAGAGAAAAAGTGAGTATGTCGGGCGATATGTTAAAACCGTGGAACTTGCTGTAATAACACGTTCCATGTTCATGGAGAGTACCGGCACCTTTTCTTCCAGTAAAAAGCACTAATAATAATAATAAATAAATAAATAAACAAAAATATACCAGTTTTTGTATATAATGTATACACTTACAAAGCTTTATGCGAATAAAAGTGTCTCTGAGAGCTGCTTCTAATCAACTGAAGTTAGAAAACAATTTCTTCATTCCTTGAATTCACGAATTTCAAAATTATCCTGTAATGTATAGTGATATTGTTCATAGTACGTAGTAAAGAATGCTAAATCATGTAATTAATTTTATTTTATCATTCTGTGTGTAAGATGTACATGTTCTCCTCCAACCAGTTTTGATATTTGAAATTTTTTTCCACTTCTGACATTGAAACATTCCTTAAGAATTATCTTGTGTCGATTTCAGTAAGAAACTTGTTTTTTTTCCTTTACTGATTGTTTATCATTGTGCTCAGCAATAGTAATTAGTATTGTCACGCATTAATTGTTCCTTTCGGTTAGAAATAGGTAGTTATAAAGAAAACAAGTGGCCTTAATTTTGATTTAAAAAAAAAAAAAAATCTTCAAAGTTTCAGTATGTAATGTATCTTAATAGGTTAAGGACCAAGATAGGGAAGTTTTCCTATCTTTTTCTTTTTCCGAAAACTTTTCTAATAAATGTTAAATCAAGTCAATGGCGACTTTTGAGGAAGGTCATGTACATTTTATCGCTATAAACGAAAGTAAAAGAGCTTACCTAATGTACTGAGTTTCATATCCAGGTTTCTGAGTATGGGTGAACGAAACTTTGTTTCCTTATTTTGTAGCAATAAAATGTAAATTTTTATATGTGTGACTTCTCTCAAAACCCACTACGGGACTAACTAAGTACAAAATAATTATCTTTCTCTCAACTGTATTTGATTCTTTAGTAGTGGACAAATTTATCATTCATCGCAGATTTAATGGTTGGGTGAAGATTGTATATTTTAAATATAATTTATATTGTTTCTGTGTAACTAAGTAGCAAACGAGTATGTATTTTTCTTCTTTTTAACCGTTTTCCCAGTTAGCTGTGGTCAGCTTTTCAGATTGCTCTCGTACACCTGTTCCTATCTTGTGTCATATCCACTGTGACACCACACTGTACTATATTGTTCTTTACACTTCTTCTTTGGTCGACCTCGCGCTCACTTTCCCTTCAGTTCTATACCATCCATTCGGTAACTCACATATCCCGAATGTCTTCTTCTTACTAATCCAAACTATTGAACTCTATTTTCTGGCATTTTTTCTACTACTGATCTCACATTTAATGTTCTTCGGATCACTTCATTCGTCTTCCGCGTAACTCTGCACACCCACTGCAGCATCTTCATCTCCGCAACGTGCAACTTATATTCTTCTCTCTTCTTCGTCATCCAACATTCCGCTCCCTATAATATGGCAGATCTTACTACTATTTTGTAAACTTTTCCTTTTAAAGGTATTGGTACTCTACGGTCACACGGTACTTGTACTACTCCTCCTTCTGAGTAGCACATTTTGTTCAGCTGCTGCTTATTTGCTGTTAACATCTTCTAGTGATGCATTTCCAGTAGTATTGATCCCAGATACTTAAATTTCTTCGTCCAACCGAATTATTCTTGTATTTTCGATTACACTTTTGTTTAGTGGCCAATGTGAATCTTCTGTCTTGGTTATACTCATTCTAAGCCTTCGCTCTTCAATGCTTCTCTCCAGGTGTAATTTCTGTTGCAGTGCTGCTTTGGTCTCACTCACCAGCACAATGTCATCCACAAATAGCATATAACAAGGATCCTTTGTAAGTTCGTCCATCACAAGTGCAAAAAGTATAGGCTACGTACGATTATCTATGTCTGTCGATTTCAGATTAAATGCTAGCTTCAGTGCTGGATATTGATTTTAATTGTTGGTAAATAGTTATTTATGTATTTATTGCGTGTAATAACCTTACTTCAAATAATTTTACATCAGTTATTAAGTTGCAGTCTTTTAAAAACATACTTTATTGTTACTCAGGTAGAGAAGTTAAATAGCCTAATTTGAGACAGTGCCAGACTAACGTATAAGCTAAACAAGCTATTGCTTAGGGCCCTACTCCATTGGGGGGGTCCCCAAACAATTACAGAAAATAAAACAGATGTACATTTCCAAAAACAAGTAAAATAAAGCTTATACATCAACAGTATTTTATGTTGTGTAATCTTCTATGATACAAGTAATGTGACCCTTCCATGGGAGCCGATCCTGGAGGGTCGCGGGGCCTGGACCCTCATGTATTTTGAATATGTATTTTTATTGTTATATATATATATATAATGAATATACAATATTTGGCATAATTTGAATTCAGTGTGTCTTAAAATCCTCATATATGCCTTCTTAGACATTTGTCTGCAACCAAACACACATCTGAATGCCCCCCTCCCCAAAGTTATGGAGAAATCGGCAACCTTGGACCCTTCCTGCTAGCCTGCTCCCAGAAATATCTCATTAGTTAGTTTGCTCATTTCTGCATATATAGTATAGTACCTAGGTTCTTACAGACGAATTGTATGGCAACATGAAACCTTCAGCTGCACATTTTGTCATTGACAAAGGATAGTGGGACATATAAAGGGTCTCATTATCTTCAATAGCTTACACCCTCATCAAATTTAAATCCGGTTCTGATTTGAGACATTCTAATGACACGTTCAGGAGTTCCAGTTGTCATTGTAATTACAGTATGCAATTCCTGTACACCACTTGTAATTGCGAGCTTTCGACTCTTGCCTGGAGTCTTGGTCACGGGAGATAAAAACAAAAACAAAAAGGAAAAATACAAAAATGGGGAAAATAAGAGGAACGAGGCCTACCAGATGAAACCGAAATCAATTGGTACGTACTTTTCCAAGATAGAAAAAAGCACTAAAGAAGATTTTTGCACAGCACGGTTTCCGTACAGCTTTGAATCCCCCGCCCCCAAACTTTAAAACAGAACATGACCCAATTTAAGTACTGTTACACAGATCTCAATAATAAATCAGGTATCTATAAAACAAAATGCTGTTGCCGAGAGGATTGCATAAGCAAAACTAAAGAAACCTCAAGGTTAATATGAAGAAAGACGTTAGGGATGCCAAATCCGAAAGTCCGATATCATGTATGTTGATATATTTAAAAGAAACTCATTCAAAAGTTTTATTGGGGCTAAAAATGAAGTAGAAAGAATCGTTTTTGAAAATTTATTTATTCATTTAAAAAAAAAAAAATTTGATGGGAGAAGTTCATGTGATGAATGGGAAGCAGTAATTACAAAATTTATACAGTATTGGCATACCAGTGAAAACACTAACATGAGTTGGCATTCTTCCACCAGTGAACCAAAGAAGGCGCATGTCAACTTCGTCACATTGCAACTCACGTTTGCATCATTTGACGTGTGATCTTTGGTTTTGACGAAGTGTTGCTGGTAAGTACTCCCTCTACCCTGGTAAGTCCGTTCCTTTGACTTCCCTGAGATTTTTATTTTTCCTTCTCTCGTTTTTATCGTCCTTGATAAAGACTCCACGGTAGAGTCGAAAGATCAGAAGTATAAGTGGTATTGACGAATTACCTGTAAGTAGAAAAGTAACCTAAATTTGTTTTATAACCCATAAGAAGTTGCCTCCCAGATAGACTGTCTTCAAACTCTTCATCCGCTATCGAAGTACAGATAATGTCTTCTTACTGTGTGTGTGACGTTTCTATTTCATACAAAAACGAATAATATGTTAAGATATGCGAATTTCGAGCCACAATATTGTCTATTTGATACTGGACTTTAGCTTGTATTTTCTATTTGATAACAATGGGAAAGAGCTATTTTGGCTTTGGTCTTTCATTTGTATGTCTAAAAGGAAAGAATGATATGTGTATGTGTGGGTAGTTATTATACAAAAGTTTTTTTAAACTTTAGTGGTCCACTTGACTTAGTCTGCTTCATACTTGGAATAATGGTTATATCAATCGAAACCTCTTTTCTTAGATTGATGGACATTATATTTTTATAATGAGTTACTTAAATTGTTCGTTGTGCTTTATGTGTATTGATAGCGTCACATATCTTGATTCTATAAAATGTAATTGCTTTATTTGTAGAACAACGCTTCATCATCAAAAAGTGTAAGTTTTTTTTTTTATTTTTTTTTTTTAAGTAGAGAAAATGGTCAGGCATTTTGACCGAAATATGGAGCGGACTAACGTTCCTCGGTTGCTGCTGTTCTTTGTTTGTAGATACTTCCTGTGTATTCAGTTTTCTTTACCTCCCTTCCTGTTTCATGAAGCTTCAGGGAAGGTACATACAACCTAATACTTAGAAAACATGTGCTGTCGTCAGCAGCGAATCTAGAAAGATCGTTTAGAAGTGCCAGAATGCCTCCTGGACGATTAATGTAGACTTGGAATACAGAGTTTTACATGAAATCGAACAATTCATATATAAGCAATTTGTGATGGAGGTTGTTGCCCCTACCTCCCTTCTCATGAATCCGCCAGTGACTATCGATGACAAAAGCATTTCATTTTTAAGTATATTACTAGTAATAATTTCATTTGCTGACGAATAGCTAGATCATCTTCTTTTTAATATTATAATGCTATATGCAAAATGTACAGAAGAAATGTTCTTCCAATTGTATCCTAAGCTATGCTTAAATGTTTCCCGAAAGAAGCAGAGCCGGGATTAAGCCGATGGACTAATTTCTTCCAATCGACCTCCGCGCTAGAGTGTAATCTACTCTCGACTTATGTAGTACATACAACACATTTCAATATAAATATACCGCCACACTTCATGTTACACAGAGACCAGCAAGGTGTTGTATTTCTAGGATACTGGACTCAACTAATTTTTAAGTTATTTCCTACAATTGCTCCTTAATCTAATAAGAATTTATTAGTGCTACAAAATTTAGTATTAAAACTTTAGGTAAATACAAATTTAAATTTAAGCCATTCCAGCTGCAAGCAGATTGGTGAAAATGAAATTACCGCGTGTGGGCAACTCACCTTAGTCTCACAACACAGGGACGGAGTAAGGCCACAGATTAAATTTTACGAACTCTGTACATATATAGCAAAGAAACTGGAGTTCCCAGAAGGTAGTGCATTGTTAAACATGGTCATATAGAAGTGCACCGTGGAGAATACACAGTTGAGAATGATGTTTTCTATAAATTCAAACTGAGATATTCTTTCTCCATAACAAATCACAGAAAACATTTATATTCCATTTGGGCTAGGAATGGCGAATGACTGTACCATTCATCGTTGTTTTTTTTTTTCTTCTTCTTTTTTCGGTGACACATCATTGCAAAATGATTCGTGTGGGGTTTCGACCAATTTCATGTTCGAATGTACTCCTCAGGAACACCCTAGAAGCAAACCTTCGGAGAGGTATTCGTACCATTGCAGACGACTTAGACATACATCATATCACTGTCGTTTTGCAACTCCATGTAATCGGTAAGCTGAAAAAGATGGGCTTATAAGTGCCACATGAGTTTGCACCAGCCAGTCACAATCGCCGTCCAATTGTCACTTCGGATGAAAAACGGCAGGGCGTTATAGTGCTGAATTTATGGAATGCACCGGAAATTTGTCTGCAAACATTCATCTATGGTCAACAGACATGGTACCGTTATGGTGGATGACAATGCTCGCCCATATGTCTCGCAAAGTATGGTGCAGGCCCTGAGTTGCAGTATAAAACCCTTCCTTGCTCACTGTATTTATCCGATTTCTCTTCCACTGATTACTACTTCTTCTGACATCTCGATCACTTGTTGGAAGGACCTTCCGTGATAATCGGGCGGTTCAACGTACAGTTGAGGACTTATTCGCATCGCAGACTCCAGACTGTTTTTGCCATGAAATCCAATCGTTGATCGAGCGGTAGCGAAAGTGTGTAGTTGCAGACGGCGACTATAGACATTTCATTCGCACCAACAAAAGACTTACGATATTGCTAGTTTTAAATTAAGGCGCGATCGATTTCCTCCTTTAAACAACCACAATAATCGTACTAATCAATAAATGTTCACATTTTGTTTGTTTCTTGTTGGCTTACATGCATCCAATTTTATATTAAAACTAGCATATCCCTCAGGTGTTACTGCGTCCGCCCTTCTGCGTCTTTCATATAGAATTCGTCTCAAGTTGAAGTTTCGCATGAAATTCGAACATATCATATGGACATTTTAGAGAAGGCCCCTGTCCCTTTTTTCTTCCCTTCTAGTCAAATTTGAAAAAAGCATTAACATGTGTTCAGTTATTTCAAATGGAAATTCTCCGAAACATCTTATAACAATTATAAACACATTTGACCTTCTTCCACGTCAAATTTCCAGAAAGCCTTTCTTAGTGGTACGTTACGTCAGAAAACCTATGTACTGTAAAAATGCCAAATTTCTAGATAAAGGAGTTTGACCTAGGGGTTAATGATCAGTAAGTCAGGATTTCTTTTATACCTAGATATATAGAGATGTAGCTTACATCTGTTTACTCTATGAACTCACAGTAGCTTAAAAAATGATTTTTTTTTCATTTTATATGATTCTACAGACCTTGGTGCGAGTTGATTAGAAACCTAGGGCCCCACAAAATTGTTCCTAATTGGCCTCGCGACTCGTTTGTTCAGCCATGGAAAGAAACTCTTGTCAATGACTGTGTGAAAGGGCCTTAGAGAGTTACATTTTTTGTCAAATTTTATTACTTTATTACATTTCTTGATGTATATACGAGTATTATTAACTTTTATTTTTCTTTTTTAATCTTTTCCAGGTATGCTTACTGGGATGAATATAAATATACTAAATTTACATGCATAAAGAGGAAAAACGTATGAATAAAGTTACATTGAGATGCTTCAGAGTAAGTTCATAGTTATCTTTTATTCTATAATATAAAGTTGAGATACTCACTGTTTCAGAATAATATAAAGAAGATATTTACTGTTTCATATTTGCGCAAATTCAGTTGTTGGTTATTCCACCACAAAGTTCATTTGGCGCGAGCTGGAATCGAACCAGGGACCCCATGCACCAGAGGTGTTGTACAATATAAGTCTGATGCATTAAACATATGTATAAATTTACCAAACGCTACTGTAGAGGATAAAATAATAATATTTGTATGTAATTTTAGTTGAATTTTCCACGCTTCGCTACTGTTTCTATCTATGTTCGCGATTATCTCGAGAAGCGTTGATTATGTTTCGATGCGGTTTTTACTAATCCAATAAGTTGTTTTAAGGAAGGTTCTTATGTGTAAAATATTTGGGATAAAATGATAATTAATTAATTATAAAAAATAATTATTCCTGCAACGCCTGCTGAAAAAACCTCTCCTAAAATATTCGGTAACCAAATAATTAAGAAAGTAGTGTGGGTTGCATATATAGTCAAGAGGCTAAGAACATTTTTTGATCGTAAAATTGTTTTCCATTATAGTATAATATATATATAAGCAAAACAAATATTAACAATGTAACCTCATCTCGGTACCCCTGTTGGTCATATTTCGGTGCTGTTTTCAGTAATGTAACAAGATGAGCCATCACCAAGGAAGGTTGTTACTTGTAATTTTAAAACAATCCAATAATTTTGATAATTAGTTAATTAATTGAATACAAAAACGTATTCAATAGTTCCTTTAACACTTGACGAAAATAATGAAATCTCAGGTGTCGATTAATGACAATTCGTACAGTAATAATCGTATGGTGTATATTGCATAGGTGTTTCCTGACCCTGTAACAAAATAAATAAATAAATAAATAAATAAAAATTGAGTTCATTTAGTAACAGATTTTTTTTAAATATCTCATTTTTGGTCAAAGGTCTGGAATCGTGCCGATAAGTAAGTAAGTTATTTTAAAACAAATATTGACCGGCTTTTAAAAAAAGCAGAAAATTAAAAAAAAAAACTTATTAAAAATAATAACCGATTTCAAGAAGCATTGAAAGGCAGAAAATAATCATAAGACACTTAAAAGAATAAAACAATTCATTACTATTATCTATAAAACGTTTTGAAGTATGTGCCAAGCCAAAAATTAGACTTTAATTTGTTTGGCCTTCAAAATGTTTTGTAGATAATAATAATGGTTTGTTTTCTGCTTTAAAGTGGTTTTTATGATTATTTTCTGTCCAGTGTAAACTTGGAGCTCAAGGTTGCTCAAAACTCAATAAAATAAATCTCTATAGCTTCCTTGGATCTGCCTCTACATCTGACGTCGGAATTGGTGAAATCTGGAAGTTCAGTTTTGTATTCTTCTGTAAGAATAAAACTCTTTTTTAGAGTATTTTCATTATAGTGTTAACTTTCTTCAGTTTCAGTTTGTTCAACTGCCTTGAAGTTTTGTAAATTTACTGCACATATGAATAAACATCTAAAATCAACAAAATTGAAGTGTGATTCGAAGGTAGAACTTTTAAAAGTTATACTGTACTTTTAAATTAGAATTTGTAAATGAAATTATGTTTTTGGTACTCAAAATTATATCTCTTAAGCCATTTCAAGTATTAAATTGAAGTGTCTTTAACCAGAGTGAAGTAACTGTATTTTCATATTTTGTGGGGAAATTAGCATTTTTGAAAACAATACCAACTTGACACGAACTGCTGCTATTGGAAAATGTGCTTCCCGTGCATGTGTTGCGTCAGTTTTTACACTTATCTTGTTGTGCTATAAGATTCATGCAGGTAACTCAAATGATTTTATGACTAAACACAGAATTCGTCGAAAATGTAGTTAGTTCAATCTGGGTTTAGACAGCTCTGCTGGTGAACGCAATTTGTAGTGTTCTTGTCTTGTGATGATTACGAAGGCCTATCAAAGATAATATTTTGATAATCCAAACTTGGGTACACGTTCATTATGTAAGCAGTCAGGATTTAAATCTTATCGTGCCATCACTCATAATGTTATAGAGCGCGTGTAGGAATGTTTAATGTCTGATATAAATTACTTTCTAAGGAAATAATGTTGAAACTCTGAAAGTAATCATTAGAACTTACCATGATTTTATTTGAAGCAACTGCGTTGAAAACACCACAATTAATGTACTTCGAATTCTCTGAACAAATTGATTACCTTATTGTCTTAAATTGAGTCTTATAATACATACAGCTGAAAGTACAATGAGAGCTGTAATAGGATGAACTAAATATTCTTATTATTAGGCATTTCTCCAAGTTTCTTTAATCATATCAGCACCTTTCTCAGCGATCATCATAACCGGAGCATTTGTATTTCCGCGCACATTAACAGGTATAACTGATGCGTCAATAACTCTCAATCTATCGATACCATATACTTTCAGTTGGGGACTAACAACAGCATTCAAATCATAGTATGGCCCCATTTTACACGTTCCTACTGGATGATATATGGTTTGTGTATATTGTCGTGCAGTACAGTTCCAGTATGCGTCAGTGCCAAACTTAAACTTCGAACATCGTGGCAATGCAGTGGTATTGAGTTTGGCACCAATGTTTTTGAGCGCTTTTGTTTGAGCGAGTTTAACGGCAATTTTTGCACCTGCGATAAGAGTCTGTAAGTCAATATCTTTCGCGAAATAATTAGCATCGATAATTGGGGGTTGAGTTGGATCTGTGCTGTTTAATCGAATCCGACCCGTACTTCTTGGTTTCAAGAGGGTTGGGGCGATAACAAAGCTATCGTAATAGGTAAATGGTTCTACTCTCCCGTTTTGAACAGTAGAAATAAAATGAAACTGAATATCAGGATTATCGTTGCTCAATAGAGGAGCTAGATTTCGTCTCCCTCGCGGATAGTCAATAAGAGTAGTGTTGGCATAATTAGTTTTCACAAATGCTACAACCTGAAGAACTCCGGTTGATGTTAGAGGACCGGTATTATTCAAGTAATATTGTCTATAATCAATCACTCTAGTTGTTTCACGAGATGGCACAGTCATTGTATTATTCAAATTCACAATCACACCACGGAAACTAACATGATCTTGCAAGTTGTATCCTACTTTCAGGTCCATTATCACTGGTATTTTTAGTTGAGTCAAGTGGTCTTTTGGGCCCACTCCTGATAACATAAGAAGTTGTGGTGAACCTATGACACCTGCGCAGAGAATTATTTCCCTTCGTGCCCTGATTACTAGTTGTTGATTATTCTTTAGGTACTTGATAGCTACCGCTTGTTTGCTCACGGGGTGTATGTAAATTCTAATTACTAATGCTGCTGTGATGATACGTAGATTTGCTCGTTTTCTTACTGGCCTTAAAAATGATCTAGCTGTACTACAGCGTATACCTTTACTTGAAGTTGTCTGCCCTCTCATGTAACCAGTTTGAAATGGTCCGTTGATATCTCTATGTTGATAGCCCAATTCACGAAAACCTCTCATAAGAGCACCGATATTAACATCTGCGAAAGGCAGTCTTTCGACACATTGGTATCCACCTTTCGCATGATACTTCAAATTAGACGCAATGCGCGGATCTTTGTTATCTTCAGACTTTAGAAAGTAAGGAAGAACTTCTTTGAAACTCCACCCGTTGTTGCCCAACGCTGCCCATTCATCGTAGTCCTTCCGGTTCCCTCTCGTATATAACATTCCATTAATTGTACTAGTTCCTCCAAGTACCTTTCCTCTCGGCCAAGGACATCTTCGGTTTGGCCAAGACAAACATGATGTATTAGAAGGAGCTGTAAGGTAATTCCAGTCAATCTCACTTCCTTG
Source organism: Thermobia domestica (assembly GCF_964235325.1). NCBI lineage: Eukaryota > Metazoa > Arthropoda > Insecta > Zygentoma > Lepismatidae > Thermobia > Thermobia domestica. The sequence continues at coordinate 88,464,608 of NC_137461.1, forward strand.
AAGCAGCGGAATCATTGCTGGAACATCAGCTACTGGAAATTCTTCAGCACCAGCTTCAAGTAACACAACTGTCCAGTTTAAATGCTCTGACAGCCTGTTTGCCACCACAGCGCCAGCAGATCCACCACCGATAATCACATAATCATATTCCTCCCAAGATCTGGCTCCACTTGTCACTTGCAGCCAGAAGTCATGTTGAGCAGCTTTGATGAAAGGTTTCAAGAAAAGAAAAAATATGAACAGGGGCCCACAGAATGTCCACTGATGAGGCACACAACAGTTTGATCCCATAAGTACCCAGTTCATCTTGTGTTTTCAGGAGCTCTGGAATTAGAAACAGATTAATGTAATCCTAAGTTTTAGTATTGTTTTCGAAAAGTAATCTAGCTGCAAACCTAATAAACTTGCAAAGTACTTTGATAAATGTTAAAAGTATTGTGAATAAAATTTACAATAATTTAAAACCACAAAAGTGTTACATTCTCATGTGATATTTTATGGTTAAAATCTAAGCGTTGTGATTAATAAATTTCACATTTAAACATAATTTACTGTATTGTTGTTTTAAGAGACTAGTTGGAATATTCGAATGCCACATCGTCACCTATCAGCCACATCAAAATAAAACAGAACAAATTCAGGAAATGTTCATTTCGATTTATGATATAATAAAATAATCGGTTTACATGATTAAGAAATATTATATCCACATATGAACAGTTTTATACAACCTTAGAATGAAAAAAAAAATTTAAAAAAAAAAATAAAGAAAAACTAAATCGATCCGGAAAGTTTTCTTTAGTATTACGTCCCCGGTTGTGCTCTGTAGACTAAAGAAGACATTGATGAAAGTGAACTAGTATGAAATAATTGTTGGAATGAGAATGAGGAAAGACATGGGAGAATTGCGAGAAGATTCACGAAGACGATATTGTGCACTACAAACTCACATGGCCTGGAAACGAGGCAGGGATTCTTCGCATCAGATATGAGCGCTCTACCACTATGTGGGGTAAGATGCCTGTTAAGACATATATAATGGTGGAAAAACATTTAAGAAACCCCGTATACATCGTCTGATTAGAACGAAATTTGTACCACAAACTGTGTCTATAGATGGCAGGATAGTGTCTGTAGGAGCATGCAGCTAGTAGTTTAGGGGTCGTTGGAGAAGAATGAAAAGTAAGAATCAAAGAATCAAGAATTAAGAATCAGTTTATTGGTGATGGTCAATATTGATTTCACTTTTTCCACAGGTTAGTTCTTCCGATGTCATAGTTTACAGAAAACTACCAAGACTTGAAATTGAAGCTCGAACTCCTAACATAGAAACTCGCAAGTCGCGCTCACTCACTCACTCACAGAAGTAAATATAGATAAGAGGTGACACTGAATTCAGTTTCACGAGAAAATGGCTGGTAAAAAATATAAATAAAAGCTATTAAAATTATCATGTTGATAGACTTGTAATTTTTCTGATACTGACCCACCTCTCGTATTGCAATATATTATTTTTCGCCACCTCCCTCTGTCTCTTCCATATTAAATTCGTGCCAGTAAATGACAAGGCACCATTCTCTGAAGCAGAAAAGCCTCACTAACGATTCCTGCTTTATGGTCCAAAAGTTAAATTCGGCAAAATTTCATACAGATAACTTTTTTTTTTTTTAAGTCGAGAAATGGCAAAACCACTTTCATATACCCAAATGAAATAGTTTCATATTTTTTTTTAAAAAATGAAAACCTTCAACCCCATCAATCCTTTTATACAAAGCCGTCCATAAATAAGTTTGCCCAAAGTCAAGGAGAAGCTAAATAATTGTTACGTATTTAAAAACGAAAAATTTAATCATTACACAAAAATCGTTGAGTTTCCATAGACGTCTCTAATTCTTTTTTTCTCAGATCAAGACTCGGTTAAATTGCTTTCTCGCATTCAGGAAAGACCTTTTGTCGAATTTCATTAAAATAATTTGATCCATTGTCGGTATAAAATTTAAGCGCAAAATTTACATTTTCTTAAAATAGAAACCTGCTTAAATCGTTTTTCTGTAGCAAGAAATGGAATTTCACAAAACGAAATAAAAGTCGATAGAGCTGTGTTCAAGGATTCGTTTACTGTTCGCCACTTCCCGTGTTTGCTTTGCAACTGTCAACCATGAATTTCTAATGTAAAATCTGTTATTTTCCATCTTGATGTAAGGCGAACGGGAAATCTCGTTTTGCATTTTCCCTGTTTCGCTTTACAAACTTATTTTGTGTTGGTAGGCTTGCAAATGCATTCATGGACTCACGGTCAGTATGACATTTTATTCATATAACAAAGTAAATATAAGAAGTTCAAAACATTTATACAAGATACATCTTACTCCTTTATCTTCTAGATAAATACAATTAACAATTGCACAGAGATTTTTTTCACTACGCAATCTACATTTCTAAGTACGAAGACGATTGTTCAATTGTTTCTGTTTGTACTTCTTATGTATTCCAGCATGCCCTGCTAAATAAATAAATAAATAAATAAATAAATAAATAAATAATAATAATTGCACAATTAGTTTAAGCAGTTTAATAGCTAAATAGTATTGTATAAACAGTTTAAGCCTAAACCATTAGATCATGTAATGATACATGACGAAGACCTCTATTATTTTTTATTTAATCAAATTATAAGAAGAAATTTAATATACACATTGCACTCTGTATTCAGATTATGTTAAATTATGTGGAAATAAAGTACGATTATAGCGTATTAAATTGCAAGATATAAATTTAAACCACGTTTATAATTAAGACTATATTGTGTAATGACTTGCGTATCTTTCAACGTTGATAAATGCACTATCATTGTGTTTACAATCACTTTATGAATTTGTAGTTTTTATACCATGAATCATGTGACACTAACATAGCGTTTGAAATCCCATACTTGGATGAACTAGTGTTGCCTACGACTCGTGAAATTACTCTTTTCGTCTCGAATGTAAACTTGTCTCATTTTCGAGACTAGAACAGTAATCTTAGGTGTAGTCTTATTGAATGATGGATGGGTCCTTGCTAACAGGCTAATTCTATTGTAAGTTTAAAATAACTGTATAGCTTATTTTTTCTATATTTGTACTCCCAAAATCTAGGATTGATTTATAGTAGTAAATCTGTGTCAGTGATGACAAATCACAAATTTCATTTCTGCTTGTTAAAAAGTTGTTAATTAATTTATTTATTTCGGAAAACAACAGTTAAATACCTAGTTACATCATTATATAATAACACACTTTAAAATACATGTATAATAACATAAGAATACGATAGCAAAATACATTTTCTATACTTTAAAATACATATAGCGTGGTAGTCAACTCATTTATATAGAATAAAATTCTGTCTATAACTAAAGATGTCTACCTCTGGGTGACCTTGTGACATCTTATTATACAATAAACAGATTTTTCTGACAGGCGATATATCCAATGCATTAGTCCTTTGCGCTAAGAGATAGAATATGCCATTATGGGATCTCGTTGCTCCATGTGGGACGTGAAGTTTAATTTCGGATAATAAATATTCTGAATATATTGCACTATGAATTATTTTATGTGAAAAGATTAAATTAATTCTCCTGCTTTCAAGTGTCTGTAATGAGTAATGATCTTCGTACTTTTCAAATTTTGTATATATCCTTGTTTCTTTATATGTCAAAAAACGCACAAATTTATTTTGAATATTTTCGGTTTTGTTTATATATTTCTTACTATTAGTACCCCATATTATCGCTGCATATTCCACCTTTTGAGGACATTAGTGTCAGAAAAAATCACTTCTTAATCTCATCAAAGTCAAAGTACCAAAAGGCTTTACCAACTGCTTTGTTGACATGAATATCGAATGATAGGTTTGACTGCAGTGTCTCCAAGATCAATTATATGATAGGTTTGATTACAGAGAGATTTCAGGATTAGTTATATAATCCATTCTCTCAATTGGCGTTTGATTAATAGTATGCACATTGCGTATACGGTTCATTTTCCTGGTGTATGATGCTACTTAGCATTTTTTAGTATTTAGCAGCAACTTGTTTGATTCACACATTGGAAAATAGCATTACAGGTGGTAAATCGTTAACAAATAATATAACCAAAAAGGTCCTAAATTCGATCCCTGAGGCACACCAGAATCTGCGGCATATTCCTTAGTTAAAATATTCTTGTATCGAACGCGATGTTTGAGTTTTGCTACCTTCTATACTTTTATAATATATTTTTAGTAACATAATGTAGGTCTACAAAGTATAGTGAGTATTTATGGTTATTTTAACAAAGTTTCTCGACACGTGACACTTGTGTCGAGTATGTTTGGTTGATTGGTTGGTTGGATTAGATTTTAGTTTTCATTTCAGCACCGAGGCTGTATGATACGTCGATCTTCAGCTTAACGTGTATTCCTAACAGTATGAGCTCCCGCCGCGAAACGAACTCGGGTCTGTCGCGTCGAAGTCCATACGCTAATCATATAGACACGAGGGAGGTTAAGTATGTTTCATATGCATATGGGAAAGTTGTTTAATTTGGGGAAGAAGGATTTCTTGAAAATAGGGAAATTTTGTATGAGGAACATTTTATGATCTTATGTTTTGGTCTGACAATTAATATAGTATATGTTTATTTTTCCACAATATCTTGCTCAAGAGGGGTTTTGAATTCAGAAATCTCTCCTTGTGTACGCCACTGTGTTGTGCTATTTGACAGGTCTGTTAATTTCTTTGTGCTATTTGACAGGTCGGTTAATTTCTTTAAGTTGAAGTATTGTGATCTTCACGTGTTAATATTTTCAGTGTCAAGAAATCACTGTACTTAAAGGTAACAAATGTTCTATTATTATAATAAGTATATTAACTGTTTAAACAAAGATCACAAAGCTGGTAATAGAGTAATTTTAATTTGCTCGAATAAGCCATTCAAGCAAAGAAGAAAATATAATTGCAGCAAAGTTCTCGTAGACTGAACTGAAGAAGACTTTGTGAACCACTTCATTATTAGGAAGCAAGACATTTCAACTTGGCCATGGCTGCGTTTAATATATCAACGTTTTCGAAATCACATGAAAAGCAGGAAAGAAATGATTGAGACAGTTCTTTAATCACCAGAACACCACAACGACTTTCTAAAGTTTGGGCAATACCATTTAGTTGTGAAGCTGTAGAAAAGTTCTTTGATTTACTTGAACCGACGGTTGACAAATTCATATATGTTTCATTTACTATATCAAAAAAGTGTTACATGTTATTCTAGGTAATCATGAGTATTATTCTGAGAAACATAAATCATATTTTGAAGTTTCAACATTTGTTATTTTAAGACTTGAGATGACATGTGTTATTTCTGTATTAGGAATCATGGGAAAAAGAAATACTTGTAGTTTTTATTTTTGTATTACATGGTTATAGCTATGGTTAATATTTTAATGTTACATTTCGACGAACAGTGTTCCAATACATAATTGCAATAGCTTCTGAATATCTGCTATAAACCGCTTTCAAACAGGGTTTTAAGATAAAACCTTCCTATATTTTCTGCAACCTTTCCCTAGCTTATCAATTTGTTCTTTCCCAAGCTGGTGTGGTAACATAGGAGAATTGCTACTGATGTTCCTAGAGTAATGCTGTGTACGTACCACCTAATTAGAAAAGTCTATGCAAAATTGACTTTAGCATCTTAAACTCAAGATTACTTTCATTAGCATCTGTCTGCATGCCATCAGGCTAGTATGTCTGATGAAAATAATGTTATACAGGGTGACCCAAAAGTAGGTATACAGCCCTGCATTGATCAAGTATAACATTCTAGTTTATGGGTTTATACTCCCCCTATTTCCTTCGGCTGTTCCGAGTATAAGATATAAGAAAAACACATTAATAATAAATAATAAAGAAATTAAGTCCACCTGATGGATAACAATAAGGAATTATATAAAATGCAACGACCTGATCAGTATGGTATTGTATACCTATTTTTTGGGCCACCCTGTATTGCAGAAACATAAATTCAGATTAGTAATAATTAAGGTTACCAGATTTTACGTTTTCTGACTCCTTTTACGTTTTTACGTTTTCATTTCTCTCATAAAATGTCTTCCGTCTTTTAAAAGAAAGTTAAGTAAAAGAAATGATAGTTGTGGACATTTTGAAAATAGTTGTGGACGTTTTTCTATAAATTAATGCGAAAAAAATAATTAGAGGTGACTGATTTCTCTTACACTGTAAACAATGCAACCAAACGACATATTAAAGCATTCAGAGGAAAAGTAAAACGGGTCGAATTGACTCTGATAGATGATAGGTTAGGGTTCAGAGAGTTCTTGTCTACTATGTAACTGGCGCCCCAACAATATGTTTAAAATAGTATGGTTTTAGCATTTTAGCCCTCGTCTGTCAAGGTCATCTCGTTTGATCATTATATAACACTGATCTAATAATAATACAAAAGCCCAATTATTATACAGTACTTTACTATATGAAACCACATGTGATTGGATGAAAACATAACGATCACATTAACATTGTGATCAAAATTGAGATAGGTTCATAAATGACTACTACACACTTGACAGTTCGTGTGGCAAAGAGATCTAAGCAAAATAACGATATTTGCCACATATTTAATGTTTATAAACGCACTTTTGTTAAGAAACTTGATTGCTAGGCTAATTTTGAACTCGTTTTCCCCCCAAACAAAATGTATGCATTTACACCGTTAAGGTATTCACCCATTCATAGGTGTTTGGTATGTAAATTTTGATTATCATACTGTATATCGCTAAAAAGTATTCAAATCATCCTTTGTGTTCTCTTAAAAATCTAACAACCCTAGTAATAATAAGTGACTGCTTTGCTCAGATTTTATTTAAGTTTTACTTAACATTTTAAAGATATTTTTCTTGATCTCATATACAGGGTGATTGTAAATTATTCGTAACGTAGGAGACTCTGGTTCGATTACCGGCGGGAGCTCGTGTGGTTCGGATTCCACGTTAAGCAGAGGGAGCACAGTGCCTCAGTGGTAGAGCGCTTATCTCTGGTGCGTGGGGTCCCTGGCTCGATCCCCGCCCTAGTAAGTTTGTAGTGGACAACATTGTGTCCATGGATTTCCTCGGGGTACTCCCGTTTCCTCCCACTTCCTCATTCCACCAGTTCTTCCGTTACCATTCATTTGCCTTAATCATCGTCTCTCTTAGCCTATAGGGCATAATCGTGGGACATTAAACTGAAAGATTTCATTTTCCCATGTTAAACTGTAGGTCCACGTCTCATAGCCTCGCTGCTGAAAGCGACGCTAAACTAAAAATAAAATAAAATAAAATAAATGATTCATCGAGTTTGAAAAGGCCGTATTAAAAACTGTATAACACACACAATAACGAATGATACATGAAAATGTACAGAAAATGATCAAGTTTCAGACATACTTTACAAATATTCGATGTCACTTCCTTTCATCAGGCGACAAGTATCTATCGGTAGTCTAGTTCACCTCCCCCGTGCTCTAGCATAACTCAACTAATAGTCGTAAATGTAGCTGTAAATGTAGATGCTGAAGCTCATCCATAGATTTGGTATTGGAGACACATACATTGTGTCTTTTATATGCCACCAAAGGTAAGAATCACTAGCTGTCACATCGAGAGATCTAGGAGATCATGGGAAAGGCGCTAAGTCATCTGTAGCACATCACCCAATCCAACGGTTGGAAGTTCTTCGTTCAGGCAGCAAATAGATGTGTATCGTGTGACGAAAGAAAGCCATATCGAACATTTGTAACACTATATCTGAAACCTGGACAGTTTCTGTATATTTTTATGTATCATTCGTTATAGCATGTTATATATTTTTAATATAGCTCTTGCAAACGTATGAATTATTTATAATCGCCCTGTATAAAATTTAATGAATATGTCATAAGCAATCGTAAGCTTGAGAAAATCATAAGCAATGTTCACCGATTTCGCATGCATTATTTACTCGATTATCATGGATTCGATTATTGCGCTATTGTTCGTGGCAGCAATATCCGCGATAATTAAAATATTCCTGTTTACTATTTTCGATATTTAGCTGTTCATATAGTATTCTAAGATTAATTTGGTATCCTACCTGTCAATTTGTAATTGTAAGTAGAAATCAATCACACACCAAACATTTGCGATCACTCACTAAGAAGAAGCGAAACTGTCTACCTATAGCAACAATGTTATTTGTTCTGCTTGTAAAAGTTATAGACCTATGTTCAATTTCACAGATGATGTTCGTATGATAACTCGGCATTGTTTTTCAGGGTTTTCTGCAATATGTAGTATTCTTGCTCAATTCAAAATCTCTTCAGCCTTTTTATGTTTGTTAATTTCTTACAAGAAAATTCCTCGACCTGATTTACGTAGCATTCATTCACATAAATTAATATGAAAACATTGAGTGCTGGGAATTTTTTCACGTACGTTGAACGTAATTTCGTTTATGGAACTTTGCGTAATACTTGCTGTTGATATTTTAACTGTCTGAATTTCTAAATATGTATAGTGTTCTTGTCAGATAATTTAATTTTTCCCACTTCAGTAGCAGCTGCATCTACAGGACCAATCAGGCAGTTTGATTTTCAAGAAAATAATAGCATAGATGGAACAAGTCTTTTGCACAAGTTTATAGAATACTTCTTGTACAGTTGTCAGGAAAAGCGCATGCCCTGCCTCATAATGCTATTTTCTTCATAGCATTAGATCTGTTGAATCAATTTAAATAAAGTTCGTTTATTTAGGGTTTTAAGGGAGAAATTTTATAAATTCGACGAGGAAGGCGGGAAGATATGCATGGCAGTTATTATAGTAAAATAGGCACATCTCTGAAGGGTAGAAACATGAAGTTTGATATGTATGTATTTCCCATTTAAGATAATTGGATACATGTTTCACCGTGTTTTGATATTTCCCCTAGAAGGGAAGAAAAAGGGTTAGGTTTTAAAATAATGGCTATATCTCGGAATCCTTTTAGACTACATACATGAATTTTGGTATTTAGACTTTTCATTTAAAATAATTCAAGACGCGTTTCAGTGTTTTTTTTTTATTTTTTTTTTTAATATTTCGTGTACGAGAAAAAACAAAAGATAGCAAATATAAGGGTGAGGTTTGGAATTGTAATGAGATGGCCATGTCTCGAAATTCCTTAAGGTAAGAAACATGGAATTTGGTATTTAGGCTTTTAATTTAAAATAATTAAAGACGCATTTTTTAAATATATATATTTCCCTCAGAAGAGAAGATAAAAGACGGGAAGTAAAACAGTGAGGTTTGCAATTGTTACAATAAGATGGCCATATCTCGAAATCCCTTAAGATTAGAGACATATTAGGTTTATGGAACTTGCTATGTAAACTCCTTATTCAAAACAAGAGGACATATGCCACAGTATTTCCGAAAATTCCATCACGGCGTTTCCGGAAATGTTACTTTTATCGAGAGAATGGGGGCAATTTCTATTATTTTTCTCGATATAGTCTATGAAAATAACTTCTTGGTTATCAGTCTCATTATCATTATGGAGAAACGGATGAAGCATTTGAAATGAAATTTTGAACACAGTTAGTACTTGGGCCAACATAGTTTTGTATCATTTCACTTGGATTGAAATGCGTTTTCTGAAGGAAGAGTAGGTGTAATTTTTTTTTTTCGCAGAGTAATGCTATAAACATATTCTGGCGTGCGAAGAACGGAAGCAAAGGCGGAAATACGAAATGCGAGGTGCGAGGCCGTGGGTCGAGCAAACGTGAGGTTCAGGGGGCCTTTCCCTTACTATATTATTATTATTATTAAGTATTTTGCTTTTCGGCAGGGCCTGGGACTAAAGAGTTTTTTTTTTTCAACTTAATTTTAGGCCTGGAAATGTTTCTTCCACGTGTTTCTTCCACGAACTATACATATTAAAGGCTATAAAGTTAAATGGAAGTCACATGCTGATCAAATTCATACTGTATAACTTCAAATATCGAAATCCAATCTTTCTAATCACCAAAAATGTGAATCTATATTAGCAAATTAAAACAATATACATTTACAAACTTCTTACTGAAATACGAAATGTATGTATTCGTTCGTAAAAATATAATTTCTTTGAAATTCCTACTTAAATTAAAGTAAAATTTTATATTCAACTCGAACTTTCGAAGTATATGTATTTAGATAATTCTAAGACAATATTCTATCAATTTCAGAGAGACAGTTGTATTTCTCTATTCTCAAATCCGAAAAATAAAATAGTGTGTATTTTAGAAATTAAAACTGAACTTTTAAGTGAAAAGCTTGTAGTGTTGAATCTTAAGTTCAAGAGTGCCCACAAGCGGGTTTCAAAGTGCAAGTTTCGCTCATAAGATTTTTGAGGAGAAGGGGGGTAGGACAGTTTTTAATTGAAAATGACACAATAGAACTTAAATATAGCATAATATTTATCCTTTTAAGAACGTAAGAAAGTTTCTAAACTGAATAAAGTTTAGTTTACAAAGCTACAAAGCAAAATAAGCTTTGTTTTGTCACGTCCGTTCTCTACTTTTTCAGGGAATGTCCAATAGTGTTGCCTACGAAACTAGAAATAAGGTTTTCTTGTCTCGTCTTGTAATTTTTTATAGAATTATTGTATCGTCTCGATTCTCGGAAAGCTTTTCTCGTCTCTTCACGTTTTGTAAATTTATGAATAAAATACATGTCATGATTTGTTTTCTTGATTTCATCTACAAGTTATTAGAACTCTTCCGCGTCACGAGAGGTTCACGAAGGGTGTAATATAACAACATTTAAACCAAATTTATTATTGGGGTATATTGTGTAATGACTTACGATTCTTCAAACGCTGAGAAATACATTTTATTGTGTTTATACATGAAATGAAATGAAAATTTTCAGTTTTACGTCCCATGATTATGCCGGTTAGGTTAAAGAAGACGGTGATGATGAGAAATGAATGAAATGGTGGAATGAAGAAAGTGGGAGGAAACGAGAGAACCCCGAGAAAACCCTCGAGCACAGTGTTTGTCCACCACAAAGTCCACACGGCGCGAGCTGGGATGGAACCAGGGATCCCAAGCACCGGAGGTGAACGCTCTACCACTGAACCACTGTTTATAAAATCACTTTATTAATTTATGGATTTTATGAGTGAAACACAAGAACAGTGTTTGAAATCTAAAGATTTGGATGAATTATTTTTGCCCACGAGGGTCGAGAAATTTCTCGTCTCGTGGGTAACAATAGTTCGTTCAAACACTTGGAGAGGGAGTGATTTTAGAGAAATGTGTATTTCATATCATCACCTGTTTTAATGATTGTTCAATTATCTGGATTTGTCCATATCTGGATTGCATCCAAAACTTATTAGTCCGGATAATTGGAATTATACTGTATTTGTTATTACTTCTATCTACAGATATGATATGCGATATATTAGTGCGTAGTAGAATTATTTTGTGTTTTTATGGACCTTTTTTTTTAAATTCCGCATTTTGATTGTGGAGGAGGAATCGCAGCCTTCCCACGGTAAACACTTCTATTTAGAGGGACTATGCTGAGTAATGACTACGAGTCTCTCACTTGTTTTGCATGGATGTCACAGACACGCTCTGATAAACACCCGCACCTTCAAGTTTTACGTAATCAAGTTTTCTCTTCCGTACTCTATAAAATCAATTTTGAAGGATGTTTATACTACATGTATGCTTGAAATAAAAATAAAGGAAGAAGCAAGGTACACGCATAATGCCAATTTAGATATTGGGACGGTATGATATTCCTTTTTTTCGTATTTATCTACTTTTATTACGTTCTCTTCCCATAGAAATACGTTTCACTTAGAATTGTAGTAGAATCTTCCAGTGGCGTGCGCAAGGAAGGGTTACCGCGTTTTAACTCCCTACTACCTGCTACGTATTATTATGAAAAAGTTAAAAAAAAAAAAAAAAAAGTGCCATATTAAGAGATGAATACAAAATTTCCACTGTTTGGAGTGTAAACGCTCTTGAAGCCTATATATTTGAAATAAAGTTTTAAGTTATATATCCCACGATTGTGATCTTTAGACTAAAGAAAACGATTGCTTCTTCTTGAATAAAATAGTTAGTGGAATGATAATGTGAAAAAAAACGTGAAGACCCATAGAAGCCAGGGGCGGATCCAGGAGGACTTTCGGGGGGGGGGTTGTAATACTGCTACTTAAAGGTACTTTTAAGAGCTCCAAACTCTGAGTTGGGTTTCATTTTTATATAAAATGAGAAAGATTCTTCTTCTGGGGGGGACGATCGGGGTGATCGCCCCCCAGAAGAGAAACCTTTCTTATTTTATATATAAATAAAATCGACCCCCCCTGGATCCGCCCCTGATAGAAGAGATCTTGTCCGCTACGAACCCTCATGGTTTGGAATGGAACTAGGGGCCCACACACCAGAGGCCCCTGTGCCACCGTGTCTCCTTTCCCTAAATACAGTACGTCTGCATTCTGGCTGTTATTGTTTTATTAATTCAAGTGTAGTTGATTCTAAGAGGGGAATCACCGTGGTCTAGTGGTTGGAGCGTAGGACCCACGTCCACGTGGTCCCGGGTTTCATTCCCGTCCGGTGTTTCTCAATTTTCGACACCCATTCAGCGTCGTGAGGCAAACTGAGGAGTCACGTGAATAAAAAAAAAACGTGACGGCTACTAGGTCTAGAAAGTACCTGATACGTCTGTTGGAAACATACCCACTCAGCATGTTGACCGCGTGTTCATCGCTAATCTGGACGTAGTTTAACCGGTGCTAACATATGGCGTTGGAGCGGCCCATGCCCACAGACGTCTGTTACGCCAAGTGGTTTGATTTTATTTTATTCTAAGAAGGTTAAACAAGAAGCGCGAGACAAACGAGCAGATGTTGTTCGTTGGAAGTTACGAGTACGTACGACACTAACAGATTTATTCAGATTAGGAAATAAATTACCATGATTGTTATGAAAATGATTATGAGAAGATACATTATGGCAAGGCATGTGCATAATAATGCACCATTATTATTATTATTATTATTATTATTATTATTATTATTATTAGTAGTAGTAGTAGTAGTAGTAGTAGTAGTAGTAGTAGTAGTAGTAGTAGTAGTAGTAGTAGTAGTAGTAGTAGTAGTAGTAGTAGTAGTAGTAGTAGTAGTAGTAGTAGTAGTAGTAGTAGTAGTAGTAGTAGTAGTAGTAGTAGTAGTAGTAGTAGTAGTAGTAGTAGTAGTAGTAGTAGTAGTAGTAGTAGTAGTAGTAGTTGTTGTTGTTGTTGTTGTTGTTGTTGTTGTTGTTGTTGTTGTTGTTGTTGTTGTTGTTGTTGTTGTTGTTGTTGTTGTTGTTGTTGTTGTTGTTGTTGTTGTTGTTGTTGTTGTTGTTGTTGTTGTTGTTGTTGTTGTTGTTGTTGTTGTTGTTGTTGTTGTTGTTGTTGTTGTTGTTGTTGTTGTTGTTGTTGTTGTTGTTGTTGTTGTTGTTGTTGTTGTTGTTGTTGTTGTTGTTGTTGTTGTTGTTGTTGTTGTTGTTGTTGTTGTTGTTGTTGTTGTTGTTGTTGTTGTTGTTGTTGTTGTTGTTGTTGTTGTTGTTGTTGTTGTTTGAAAATCAACGATGTAAACTTGCTTGCTTAAAATTTCACTCCCTGATGAAATTCTGCATACGCTACTAGGATGTTGTTTGATAAATTTTGCAGTGACAAGTGGGAACAATAATAATGTACGACCTCTAAATGAAAAAAGAAATCTACTTAAAATTGGCACATTTTTTCTGTTCTTCTTATTCTTTATATACAGATGGGTCCAAAAATGTACTCCCTGTTTATAATTAAATAATTTCTAAACAAAAAAATTAATACTCACTAATCTCATGTATAGTGTAATGTAATTAAATTTGTCGTGGTAGGCGGAGGTGATAATTTATACCGCACATGAGCGGGTAGTTGGTGGTGAAACGAGTCAGTCATATTAGCTAGAAGACAGTCGAGTAGCAACAGTGGCTGAGGTTTGCTTTGGGGATGAGCAAAACCGGTTTCTAGATACACCGACATTTCAGTTTTCTCCAAAAACCGGTTCTGTTTTTCACTGAAACTGGTTTCGGTAAAAACTTTTGGAAAACACACAACTATTTCTGTGGAAACGAAATCAGTTTCCGGAGAACAAAGGAACACTATTCTGGTTAGAAATAGAACCATTTTTTGGGGGAAACCCGTTAATCGGTTTCGGTAAAAAAAAAAAATCGCTTTTGGTTTTTCTAAAAAACCGAAAAGCCTGATTTTGTGCCTACTAGTTTGCTTATCGTTCGTTGAACTCAAATCTGTACTGAAATGGTACTGAGTATACGAAAACGTTCGCAAGGTACCACGGCATTGACAGAGAGAGTTTGGAACACCGCCACTATGTCAAACAATTGCCCGCATTCGCGATAAATTCGAAGCCGACGTAATAGTTAAAAATGTGCACAAAGAAAGATGCGGCCGATCACGAACAGCTACAAGTCCAGCGTGCAGCGCTGTGGTATTGCGACATTTCACACCCGATCACCGCAAAAATCAATGACCAGGGAGCACATAAAAGTGAGGTCAGTCGGTCAAGTGTAGAATGCATTCTGAAGAGGGCCAAGTGGAAAATGTACATTCCAAGACTGCTATACGCGATGAATGAGGGCGACCCAGAGTATTGTGAATAGTTTCAGCACTGGTTGGCGTGGATGCAGAATTTGCAGGCAAATTTGCGTGGATTGACGAGGCGCAATTCAAATTTAACGATACTGTGAATCACAACATTGGAGTGTACGGAGCTCCTGAAAATCCTCACGCTTATGTGGACAAGGCAGTGAATCTACCGCAGGTTGCTGTATGGTGTGGTCTATCAGTGCATGGTGTGATTGGTCCCTTCTTCTTCGTTACTGGTGAGATGTATCTTGATATGCTTCAGACAAGGATTTTGGCTGCCCCCCAAAACTTGTAAGTTGATAAACTTTCGACAAGACGGAGCCCCACCTCACTACTATCGAGATGTCAGATTGTACCTCGATAAAACTGTACCCGAATGGTAAGTGGGTCAAAGAGGTCCTGTTGAGTACCAACCTTGGTCTCCTGATTTGGACATCTCAGGACTTCCACCTCTGGGGACAAAAAAAAAAAAAAAAAAAAAAAAAAAAAAAAAAAAAGAGTCCACAAACTACTTGAAAAAATCGTAGAGTCATGTGTTGCCATTACGACAGATACACTAGTAGCCGTAGTTTGGTGTTCAATTCGGCGTTATGGGTGTTGCATAGAAGCTGCTGGTGGTCATTTCGATTACATACCGGTACCATAACCCTCTCTTAGTGCCAAAAATTGTCACATCAAGTCAGATTTGTTACGAGATATGAACTAGGACATAATGAGTACATTTTTTGGACCCCTTTCTATTAAATGGCAATATTAAAACTAGTTAGTCTTCTCCAAACCATTCGACTCGTCATTGCAAATTGCCTGCGCACTAGCGTCATTTCTTGGTTTAAGATAGGAGGCAGCGAGAAGTATTATCGTGACTGTGAACTATTAGGAATGAGCGTGACTGACATACTGAGGCGCCTTGTGTTAATAAGTTTTCATCTAGATGTTTATGTAACATGTAGCTATTAGATGTTTTAAAGTTTGTATAGAGCCTCTTATATCCCTATAAATACGGTATATAGGCGACGTTTTAAATATCCACGTATTATGTATGATTCGGGTCAAATAGCTAACGCACATTGTACCGAATTCCCAGTGGTTACTTGCCGAGTAGGGGTTCGGATTCTACAGGGTGTCCAATATACAATGCAACCCGGAGTGTGGGATAGTAGAACTTTTGAACCTGAAGCGATACAAAAATAATAGTTGTACCAAAATGAAGCTTTGTTCATATATATATTTTTAAACTAGGAAACAATGATTGAAATACACTAGGAACCACACAGTGTTACCATATGTAACCGAAGATGTAAATCTCTCCTTGTTTTGCAAAAAAAAAAAAAAAGTAAATTGACTCATAATTTATACGTATGGATATTCTATCGTTAATTTTCAGTTTGATTAGTTAAAGTAGCTTGGAAACTATGGAGCGAGAGAAAGAATTTTTCATTTCCACCGATAACTAATCGGTTGAGGCTTCTCTAAGGGGGAACTAGGGAAATCGTAGTTTTCATAAATTAACACTGAATTGGCAATCCTGCTAATATTTCAGTGCATCAAAAGGTGTGTTAAGGATCTGTCTACATTATCCAGTTCTTGAAAACAATGAAAAAGAAACATTGAAATTAAAACTGGGCAAGAGCCCAGGCTACACACATCTAATGATTCAAAAGACTTCGGTGATGATTTTTTGACCAAATCCCAGTCGGATAGGTGACACAAAATGTTAGAGAAGGCCGAGAGAATGTTACCGATGGGCACCCTGCAACATGGCGTTATGACGACATTCTGGCCTGAGTACGCGAAGTATTAAGTTCTGACTGAAGAATTCGTGTTCGATTGTTACGTGAGACACTTAACACTTCGAAAAGTGTTATTTTCACTGAATTGTGACCAAAGAGTTCCAGATGTGGAAAGTGTGCCCGAAGCTTGTTCCAAGAGTTCTTACCGACGATCAAAAAAGCAATCGAGTGGCTATTGATGAAAAACTTGCACAGTGTTATGAAGAAGATCCTAGTTTTTTGGACAATGTAATAACCGGTGACGATACATAGATCTTTGAATATGATCTTGCAACGAAAAGACAGAGCGCTGAATGACACATGGCACAGTTCTCTCGCCCCTCCCCTCCCAAAAAGAGGTAAGAAGGAGCAAATCGAAAACCAAAGAAATGCTCATTATCTTTTTTGATGCTAAACAGATAGCCCATTCTGAGTTTGCACCACATGGGCATACCGTCAACGCCAAATTTTACGTGGAAGTCCTCAATAGAATCAACCGCATCAGGAGCAAAATCAAAGATTTGTGGAAACTTCACCATGGTAACGCTCCCAGCCACACTCACTTTGACGTGCGCGATTACCTACTCTAGCTCGAGGTTACAACGGTTCAACTACCGCCCTACAGTCCCGACTTGTATTCAGCAGACTTCTTTCTGTTTCCGAAAGTTAAAAAAAAAAAAAAAAAAAAAAAAAAAAAAAAAAAAAAAAAACGACATTTGGACACCATTGACATCAAAACGATTTCGATGAGGTTTTTAAAGGACAACCCCATTGGGGACTTTCAGGGGACATACAACGCATGGAAATTTCGCTGGTAAAAATGTATTGATAAGGAGGGTCATACTTTGAAGATTTTTAAGCGATTGTACCAATCTGATCAGTAAACAGTGAAAAGAAATCCTGACCCGTTACTTCTGGAACAAAACCTGTATATAATGACCGAAGCACCATAGATAAGAATTAATACTCACTTAAGAACAATATTCGGTTTTCGTTTTGAGTATTTCACATCTAATACTCACACAGAACGTATTTTTTTCGTACGTGAACAACAAATGGTCTGATGATAGGAGTCGATGTAATTTAGATTTGTGGCTCCGAAGTTGCTAATGCTCTTTCCTTTGGTGCAAATGGTCCCGGGTTCGATTTGGCCGGAGAGGTGTGAAAGCTTTTCTAGACCAGCTATCCTGAGTTAGGTTTTTCCTGGAATTTCCTTATTCACACCTGGTAAATGCCGGGATAATATCAAACATTGAGGTCCCAGACCGCTTCCTTCGTTCCCAATTCCTTTCTTCCTTCCCCATTTTCCCCAGATATTGTGATCACCGAGGGACGTTATCCTTACATGCGACGAGTTCAGTGATGGAATGGACCATGAGTCACCGAATCACCTGAGTGACGACTTTTGTCCGAGTCTGGGTTTCATTTCTCAGTCCCGGTCTGACCCATTGACCCAATCAGCCCGGCCAAATAACACTGTTCGACAAAATTCAATTTTTTTTTTCTTTTTTCTGGGGTTGCAATAGCTGATTTTTATGTCAACGGACCCCCTAAATGCGAATCTGCAATTTGTTTTGCTCTGTCAAGGATAGTTTTCGAAATATTTTGGTCTGATGATAGGAGTCGATGTAATTTAGATTTGTGGCTCCGAAGCTGCTAATGCTCTTTCCTTTGGTGTAAATGGTCCCGGGTTCGATTTGGCCGGAAAGGTGTGAAAGCTTTTCTAGACCAGCTATCCTGAGTTAGGTTTTTCCTGGAATTTCCTTATTCACACCTGGTAAATGCCGGGATAATATCAAACATTGAGGTTCCAGACCGCTTCCTTCGTTCTCAATTCCTTTCTTCCTTCCCCATTTTCCCCAGATATTGTGATCACCGAGGGACGTTATCCTCACATGCGACGAGTTCAGTGATGGAATGGACCATGAGTCACCGAATCACCTGAGTGACGACTTTTGTCCGATTCTGGGTTTCACTTCTCAGTCCCGGTCTGACCCATTGACCCAATCAGCCCGGCCAAATAACACTGTTCGACAAATTATCGAAATATTTTGTGATATATGTTTTATTATCTGTACTGTAGTAGAAATTATAATACATCTGGTAATACAAAATACAATTGACTTATTGCGTATGAAATTAATACACAAAGCACTATAAATACATAAGCACTATAATCACTAAACACTATAAGCACTATAATCACCATGTAAACAATGCAGACATGTTATTTGCTGATTTCAAAGTGAAAATAACTGTAACTGTAATTCAGGAAGTGACTTATGATAGCCGCTTGTGTGTGGTATGTTTGCAGTACAGTCCCTGGCAATAGTCCAGCAGTCAAGGCACCCACTTCCTCGATAACGTTCATCTAATGTTTGTATGTCCTTATGGAACCTCTCACTATATTCATCCGAAAAGTCATTGTAATTATCTGGGAAGAATTTTAGATGAGAATGAATAAAGTGTACTTTCACGGACATGTTGCACCCTAAGGATTGATACGCGTTGATCATTTCTGTTGCAAAGTGTCTGTACTTGTGTGCCCGTTTCTTTCCCAGGAAGTGGCATGTAACGTTCTTGAAACCAATCCGTGTACGTTTTTCTTTATCCGTTAATCTGGCTTCGAACACAGTATGTATTAGTTCACGGATTTGTGGACCCACAAACACGCCTTTCTCTATCTTCGCTGGACTATGGGAAGTTTGGAGAACAGATATTCAAAATCCTTGCCACTTTTATCTATCACCTTCACAACTGCTTAAACAGTCCTTTGTGAGCAAATAAATTTCGGCGCTGCACATTTTTTCTGCAACTGTCCACTTCCTTTCAGGCCATTCCTTTCTTATGTAACGGGCATCTCATTGACGACTATGCCATTCATAAAGAAAGCAAGCATATGTTCCCTTGTTGCATTCCCGAAATAATTGCAACAACCTTTAAGTCACAACAAATCTTCCATTTATGGATTATATTGGATGGAAAGTAACATACTGTAAAAGATCATGTGATTCTTTCCCCATCGAAGCATGCGCAACTAAAATTGAAGGTAGTATTGCCATTATGGAGAAGTACCAATTCATTCTAGTCTTGCATATCGATGAAGAGTTGCCAGTTCTGTTGGGCCGTAGTGTATGGTTAGAGCTGCCATTAAATCGTTTATGTCGTTGCAGAAAGACAACTGTTCACTGAAGCTCGTTATATTTGTACCTGGTTGCAGTAGATTGCGTTCCCGCAGCCCTGATGCTAGAAGTTCTGTTTTGTATTTAGATAAACCCAGGTCACGGACTAAGTCAATAAGATGAGCTTGATTGTAAATTATTGGAGAACGAGACCTGGAGGACAACTGGACGCCATTTTGCAATTTTCCGTCGGATCACCGCAAAAATCTACATAGCAAGTTTCGTGTGTCTCGTGACACTACCTCAAAATGTTAAATTAAAAGTCTGAAAAATGCGTGCTGTAGCGTGGGAGACAAACAAACGAATTAATGTAGATCGGTCGTTCCGAGCGCCTTATTGACGTCCGACATTGATTGCCATAACCCGACAACTATCCCTGACACCCAATTTCTGATATATCCGGATTCAGCACACCAAATTACATAAGACACACATTTCCAAGTACCAGGAAAAAAAAAATGTCGAACAGTGATATTAGCTGTGTAGCATTGCTGCAAAGTTGATTAATGGTGCTCACTGGTTAGGTTCGAACATTCATGTGTTTGATTCTTAGGGTGACATTCTTAATAAAGATACCACGTCTTGAATCTTCCAAATATAATTTTACGTTTATTTGTCTTCCCATCGTAGTTTTTGAACGTACTCTATATAAAAGAATTAACGAAAACACTGTTTGAACTCAGCAGCAGTATCTTTTATATTCTAAATAAGTTTTACAGGTCGATTAAACTTTGATATCTCATAGGAGAAACATATAACTTATCTTTTCTGTGATTTTGACACGTTAGTACTTTAGTAAACTTTGTAAGTTATCATTTACGTGACACACACGGATGGAAACAGCAAGCAAGAATAAAAATTGTATTTAGTGAAAAGCAATGAGAGAGGAAAGACTTATGTTTATGAAGAGTTGCATTAGTAGTCTCACAAATGTTCCCTATGTGTATGATGACGTTTCGTCTCCCGATCATACCGGGTCACTCCGGTCATGGGTTTGACTACCTCTAGATCTTCCGGGTTACGGCTCACGATTTTCGTGGCTCATTCCATCACTGGACAGGCTAAAATGCCCATAGGTCGAAAACTCAGAAATATTCCTAATTCCTAGTTTAGATTTAATGAATCTTGAATTACAAATTACTATGCATTTTAATAACACTTGCAGAGAATTTGTAGATTACGAAAGGAAAAGTTCCAAAGTTCAGGCTTCTGGCAAAGATAAAAATAAGTACAGATTTAAATAAGAACTTCTGTACTCCACAATCATTTTAGATCTGTTTTGTGTTATGAAATGCTTTAAATCCAGGAATGTTTTACTCTTTCAAATAATAACCACAAGGGCGTAATAGTGGCGTCATTTAGGGGGGCAGGAGGGGCAGTTGCCTCCTCCCAAGAGTTTAAGGAATACATATACTTTAATCGATTGTCTACTAATATACTAGTACAAAACGTGAAATTCTTGTGTCTGTGTTGCTCTTGCCCCCCCTCAAGCGAAGTCTGAAATGACGCCCCTGGGGCATAACAGTATCATTTATTTTTACGGGGGAGAAAGGCTGCAACTATGAGCTGTAACACTCAAAATAAATGAGTCTATAAACATTTCATTATCTTTCGATTTTTTTTTAAAGCAAAATAACCGATTAAAGCGTCCATTTCTCTAACTTGACGCCTATTTTAAGTGGACACGCACTGTACCTTTGTGTAATGACCAAATGAATATATAGTGCATAGCCAAGATCGGTTAAGTTAGAGAGAAATACTAGGCATATCTCAAGTTTACTTTCTCCTTTTGTTTCGCTCGCTTTTTTTTTTTTTTTTCTGTCTGCACGAAAATTAATGCGCTTATTTATATCTGATGTGCACAATTCTTCGTTAAAAACAAGCAACTCATACTGTTGAAAAATTAATTTTCGTTTATGAAAGGGATTTCGCTTTTATCTTTTAGAAGTTCTCTGACATTGTATATTTATTTTGTGTAATTTGTTTTCGTGGTTATATTATTTATTTTGCTTTTTATAGAGAAGTATAAATTGTAAGTTGATGCAGCGTTTTTCCTTTTTAATGTTTAGTGAAAGTAGACTGGGATATAGGTAATTTAATACTACATTTAATACTGATAACAATTAAAAGAATGATACAATGTTTTGTTCAGATTTATAGCGATAAAGTATTTTAGAGCTGCAAATAAATATATACTATAATACTGGTAACTTTTTAAAACCTGTTGTTGATGTAAAACTTATCCATAAATAAATGGACGAAAATGACTCTCATGAAGGCATATGATTTTTGGTTATCAACTCCCACAATTTGTGAGCTATCAAATTCTTATTTAGAAAATCAGAAGGAATGACATTTAAGGCCGATGGGCTCAATACTCAACGCTAATATCAATCAAGTGTGTCAGACCGACCAAGAAATTTTAATTTGGAGTAATGCAGAGTAATACTGGATTGATAGTGATAATGGACATATTAGTTCTAAATGAACTTCCAACATGTTGTCAACAGAAAATCAAATGGTTTGAATATGAAGATTTTTCTTCTGTAGAATTAACAACAGTAAGTAAGGCAGTCTAACATATCACAATAACAACTATATCATGTTTTGCCAAGAATTCAGTGAATTCTTAATTTCAGGTTCGTATCCAAACAGATAATGTCTATTGGCATCATTTTCAGTTACATAAACGGACACTATTCAGTGGGTCTGATTTTCTCATAAATGTTATCAAATTATCTTGTCCCTTTTTATAACATCACACACACTACTGTTGTCCCCTTGTGAATGTACTGTAGCTACACTGTAATCTTCTCTCTGAAACTTTGTGAGAAAAAATAATTACTCTATATAATAGAGTGGTTGATTGAATATTTATTTATGAAACGCAAACAAAATTTCTAGTACACTTTTCGAAGAAAAATGTTCGACAAAAATTCACGCTATCAGTAAATTACCTCTTCTGAATTTTCCAAGAGAATTTTCTTTTATATTTGAAATATGGACAAAATCGCATGAGCTGTGTTTCAGAAAATATTCCAAAGAAACCTCAAGAGAAACTATTGATATTGTAGGATTCTCAGTGCAACACAGGATGATTAAATTCGCCCAATCTGATTTTAGGAATATCGTTCTGAAAGAATTCACCTCCACCAGTATAAAATAAACCTTGAGTTTTAAAAGAGTACATCTAGTTTTATACTATAAGTTATCTCAAGGATATCGCAAAATCCTTGAGCCGTTTTTGAGGAAATTGTCTGAAGAAAATTTACCCTAACTTGTGCCCTTCCGGATTTTTTTTATGAGGAACGAATGGCATGCTGTTGGTATGTTAATATTGGCTTTCGTGGATATATTTTAAACAAAATTTTTACAGTTATTTAAAGAAAATAACGATTTTCGACTTGCAGCTGAGTTACCCTTTTTTGTAGCTGTAATAGCAGCCCATATAATAATAATAATAATAATAATAATAGTAATAAAGAACATAAATGGAGTATCGTCGTGGCTATGTGGCTATCATGCGCAATTTAATTACAAATAATCAGGGTTCAAGTCCCGGTGAAAGCTTATGCGGCTTGAATCCTATATTAAGCTTGTTTCATGTGAGTTTGGTAATGAAATGAAATGAAATGAAATCTTTGAGTTTTACGTCCCACGGTTATGCCGGCTAGGCTAAAGGAGACGATGATTATGAGAGATGAGTGAAATGGTGGAATGAAGAAAGTGGGAGGAAACGGGACAACCCCGAGAAAACCCACGAGCATGGTGTTTGTCCACCACAAAGTTCACTTGGCTGGGATCGAACCCGGGACCCCAAGCACCAGAGGTGAACGCTCTACCACTGAGCCACCGCGCCCCCCGAGTTTGGTAATGAAAGAGACGTTGAAATCCAAACTAACCAACCAACGGACGAACAGATGCAAAAACATTAAACAATCCATAGATATGTAGAGGAATCTCGAATTCATTTTTTTTTTTTTTTCACAGTCACAAACTATCTGGATTCTGGCGCGAACATGAGTCAACAGCATAAAAATCTGAGACCTTGCTCACTTGGTCAACCAGTTGATGACTTGGATCAGGACTTTCGTCCGGATTTCACTTTTCAGATCCGAAGAGCCGGAAATAGCCGATATAATATCAACTTTGCAGCATTACTGCACAGTTTCTAATAGGTTATTGGCGTCCATTACTCGAGGTCGAATATTCATGTGTTTCATTCCCTGTATGACATTTCTTAATCAAGGTAACATGTCAGTATAATTTGATGTTTATTCATCTTCGTATACTAAAAAATACTTAACTGGTTTTGAACACAGACTACACTTAAAGATTTAATAAAGTACTGTTTCGTCTCAACAACTTCTCTCTCGAACTAGACATCAGTGGGTCCCAAATGATGTGTCGCCAAATTTTAGAACTTAAAAATCATGAAGCGTTTAAGAATTAGTTAAAATTAATGTCGAGACAGACTCTACCAGTCAACGCTTCTGGTGGTAGCAACAGTGGTCAGTACTAAATAGAATAATTATTTCATAGCAACCTCTAATTTATATTACAATTAATTTTAAAGAAATCAAATAATTGTGTTGCGATGATGTGAGCTTTCAGTAAAGTGTGTTGTCAGTCAAGAAAGGTAGGAATCACTGATATGCACGACAAGTTTTACAGATTGGCTAGGTTAAGCATTGATATCTCTCACAGGGTTCCTACTAGTCAGGAAAGTCACAGAAAATGGTGCAGATCAGGGAAACTCAGGGAAAAAAGACTAAAAGTTAGGGAAAGTCAGGGAATTTTATAAAATACGTTTTTTTCCTAACATTAATTGTATACCAATTTCAGCTGAACCAACCTTATGATACCCGTTTGATTTTTTTTTTTTTTGTTTTTTTATTGCTGTACGTACGAGTAATTTATTACTATTTGTCTTTATAGAATAAATGTTCTCATATATACATATTCACCGTTATTTATTCTTTATTTATATGTCAGCGTCATCCGACACCTGCCATGAAAGCAAGTGAATTTCCTACCAAAAGTCAGGGAAAGTCAGGAAGATCTCCAGATCAGTAGGAACCCTGCATTAGCATTTTTTCAGTGATTATCATGCTCTTTACTCTTTGGTATATCTTTATTCCTGTTTCATGTAGTGCCTTGACACACAGAAGAGAAAGCAGAGGACCATGGTTATTAGGATCACTTTAAGAGTTTCATACATACTTTTTCATATGCATGATGATGTCTGCTTGTTTCTAGGTAATCTGAGTCCGTTCAATCATGGGTCATAGGTTTTATATGCTCCCGGGTCACTGACGAGTTTATACTTAGCTAGAATATAAATTCCCCTTAAGTCTTTACTCTTGGTTATCATGATAACCAAAACCCGTGTAAAAGTAGTTGAACCTCGTACTAAGGCCACATTCCTTACATACATATATTACAGCTATCAAACGTGTTAAAATTGACGATTCCCTCTTAAATTAAAGAAAATTATAAGGCCAAATGGAATAATTGTAAGAAGGAGGATGTACGTTAAAAAAAAAAAAAAAAAAAAAAACGTACAAAATCGATACTATGTATTCGCCTATCACATAGTCTGGTATCTTTACAGCGGATGTCAGCGCTATGCCATTTGAGGCAGCTAATCCACTAAAACACAAACAAACAAACAAAATAAATGTATAAATAAATGAAACATTTTATGTGATCAAAATGTCGACACTATTCTCAAGTATTCGAAAGGTTAGGATCCTTAATTCACCTTTAGTGAATGTGATTTTCGGTTTCATCTCTGCTGTGAATTGAAATCGCATTGGCTTGCATCTAGTAACCTTGGCTAACAGGGCTCACCAGAACAAAATCACGATCTAGAAGTTCAATTCTCTTTCCACATACTCTTATTTCAACTAATGCCATGCACTACTGCATTTAACAGCATTGCTCAGTAGTAGAGCGTTCACCCCTGGTGCGTGGGGTCCCTAGTTTGATTCCAGCTCGCGCCAAGTGGAACTTGTGCTGGACAAACACTGTGTTCGTGGGTTTTGTCGGGTCTCTCCCGTTTCCTTCCACTTTATTCATTCCACCACTCCATTCATTTCTCATAATCACCGTCTCATTTAGCCTTGCCGGCATAAATGTGGGGCGTAAAACTCAAAGATTTCATTTCATTTTTTCTTTTAGCCTAGAGGGTATATCCGTGTAATGTTAAAAATGTTTAGAAACCTTAATTAATGTTATATGTCAAAATTGAACTACATATTAAAGCAATATATAAGCCTTGTTTATTCTGCTTAATTTTGTGTGTTACTACCTTCTCAGATTTTTATTCAAAAGTTCTCAGATAGTCTCTTCAAATTGTCTATAGCTGTGATTAATGATCGTTCCCTTCTATTCACGGTTCAATTTATAGACGGAAAGAGTAGTGGTTGGATTTTTTGAAAGCTTTTTCTCTAATTTCTTAAATATCATCATAACCCCCTGCTTTGTGGACCCTTCCCTTTTTATACATTTATCCTTGTAAATCCTACGCTGCTTCCGTACATAATTCTGGAGATTTTTTTTACCTTTGTTTTTCTACATGTTGGTTTTTTTAACCCAACTCTTAATTTAAAAAATACAATATATGCCTTACCTGCTAATTCTTTGGAAATGTGTCCACTATGAAATAAACTCCGTAGCACCAAAAATGTTTGTATAAACTGATGAATAATGAAGAAAGTCGCTGACTTGAATGGAATGTTTTCTTAGCTCAGTGTTTTTTTTTTTTTTTTTTTTTTTTTTTTTTTTTTTTTTGGAATTGGACAGTGTTCAAAGAAAGAACCATCGCTGCCTGCCTGTTCTTCGATTTCCCGCTTCTTCTTATTGCATTTGAGTGGCACGTAGTCAGTCACTTGCACAAATCAAGAAGACTGTGATTGGCAAAAAACGGTAAAGTGTGGTAGTAGATAAACATGGAGATACCATGGAGAAATCGTATTTCTGCTCCCAGATCTGAACTTGACAACAGTCGTTTCCTTTAGAAATCATTCGTTTAGGAGGATGTCCAACAATATAAGGAACCATTTTAATTTCTTATTTTCTTTCTCGTACGTGCTGTTATTATTATCTTTTTTTTTAAAAAAAAGTAATGTTTCCCATTCTGTGTTGTAACGTCCGCTGCTTAATTACCAAGCTTAATGGATTTGACGTTCACTTTTGGAGTACAATTCTTAAATATATGGTATTCAGGACTGGATTAAATGTTTTGCGACCTCTAGACCAAAAGTTATTGCCACCTCACATTCCGACGTACAAAAGTTTTCGTTTACACAACTAACATAAAAAAAAAAAAACTTACTTTATGGACATCTTTGGTTCAACATTTTTTAAAAATTTTAATGAATTTTTATATGGTGATAGCCAAGGTTACTACCGTAGAAGGCTTGGGTGATAGCGTATTGTGAGGGCCATTACGCAGGAGCGCTGCGCGCTACCACAAAAGCGTTACACTCCCGCCCTTACGCAACTGCTTACTGCAAAATTGCACTGAATTTCAACCATCTAAGTCAATTATTCACTAAAGGAATTATTGCTTGGAGGACGTTTACTCTGACTTTATTATTATTATTATTATTATTATTATTATTATTATTATTATTATTATTATTATTATTATTATTATTATTATTATTATTATTATTATTATTATTAAACTTCTGCTTATTAGATTCTGGCCTATGATGAGTTGCACCACTAGTCACGGGCTATGTGGTAAATATGGCCCTGATGGTGCCACTGCATTGAGAAGTTCAAATATCTAGTTTCGTATTCCGAACTTGAGATGCTCCTGAGATACTCTTTTTTTTTTTTTTTGCATAAATTTTGAATTTCTTTCCTCTTAGAAGATGCATTTTAATCGAGGTGACATGATAAAAAAAAATCCATTTCAAGGTAAGTACTATGTTCTAAAATTCATTTCAAACTATTTGGTGGTGTGGATTTGTATACCAGACAAACATTCACCTATATATTTATTATTTTCCCTGATGATCATCGTGCAAATTTAAAAATTTAAAACAGCAAGCTCAACGAAAAAAAAAAAAAAAAACATGTGAATTTTATGTAAAACGCTATCACTTCAAATTTGGTATCATTCGATCAACCGTATTTGCAAAATTATAGTAAAAGTTAATTATTAAAGATGTCTTGGAAGTCAAATTGAAAAGAAAAATATTATTATTACGCTGATTATTGGTATTAGTTGTTCCCCTAAGACTTTGGCTCGTTGTACGCTATAGGTTAAAATCGTAAATGATTAAAGGTTGTATTTTTTAAATTTATTTTTTTAATTTGTCCACCAAGTAACTTAAGGTTACACAAATATTAAAGCTAAATGTGGTTATGGCCTGTTTGTTAATATCTTTCATATGGGTTGGCAGTAAAGCTTGTTAAATATTGCCCTGTCCTTAAGGTAAACAATAATAACTATACTGTCTGTGATACATACCTATACTACTGTATGTCTGATTTATACACTTAGTTCATGTTGCTTAGTTACTAAATTATATTGTGTGCGGCATGGAATAAATTCTTGTGGATTTTATATAAATAATTACAACCTTATATTTAACACAACTTCTTGTCTTAATAAGAAACAGCAAAGCATGTCCATATTCAGCATAATCATTATCTATTTTTAAATAAAGATAGGTGAGCAGGTAGGCAGCGAACGTAGCGGAGTGGCATGTGTTAACTATAAGGAATTAGTGGCACTCAGAGAGTGAGAACTTTTCCTTTTATAGTAAGGATTATTATTATAGCTTCACATTGAATAAAAACACACACAATTGTTTATTGTTTTATGTCATATGAATTTTAACCGTTAATGTTGAAGATTCAATCAATATATTGTATTTCTATTTCTGACATTTCCAACTTACGTTAATTCATTAGAATGGTGAATGTCTGAACCGATTCACTTCACTTCCCGTTACTCTATTGTTATTAAATGAAGAAAAACATGAAGACCATGACATGTATGAAACGTAGAAAAAAGTTTAAAGAAAGACAAAACACAAGACTCACAGCAGAAATACTATTCTCAAGATTTTCTTTACAAATTTTTCGAATCAAATTTCAGTTACTACATTTCCGTCATGACAAAAACCTGTATGTTCAACTGTCTGCTAATCAAAACGAGATTACTAGTATCGGCGATAAAGAAAAGCATGCTTTTTTTTGTACAAACTTATTATAATTTAGGAATTACTGACGTTGTAATTTAGGTAATGTGCACATCAAAATATATAGCGAAATTAAAGTCCATTGATGAAAATGTAAAAATACTTACAAAATAGTGCAGTATAATTAAATTTCATAGAATATGACTTGTTTCATTTAAAATCAGATTTGTTGTACACTTGAAGTATATTAGAGAAGTCCAACATTATATTCTATCAACTATCTTTTTATGTGTAGAACAACATTATGGTGCTCAAGAATTACTTTCTATGCTTATATACCTTTATTATACACATTTTCAAACTATCAGTTTGAACTGAAAGTTACTTTCAAGGGAAACGAAAAAAAAAAAAAATACCCTAATGGCAGTATAAATCTATCGCACACTCGCACATATAACATTTTCTTTAACATAGTTAAAGAAGTCAGGATTTTGCACGTTAATAGAATCAGCAAAGAGTAGTTCAGTCACTTGTTACACCTTCATAACTCTTCGTGTACCGCAAATTTGTCCCATGAAAACTTTACCAGATCTGCACCTTTCTCGGCGATCATAATGACAGGTACATGCAGATTCCCACTCACTATAGTAGGCATGATCGAAGCATCTATGACCCGCAGTCCTTTAACACCGTGCACTTTAAGTTCAGGATCCACCACTGCTTCAGGGTCTGAGGAAGGACCCATCTTGCATGTACTCGTTTGATGGAAAACAGAAAGAAGTGATCGTTTCCCTGCACACTCCCAGTATTCTTCGGAACCGAAAGTCAATGTTGAACACCCTTCCATTACAGCCGCACATAAATGCACTCCATATTCATTAAGAGCTTCAGTTTTAGTCATATTTAAAATAAATTGAGTGGCGTCCAGGAGCCTTTGCATATCTTGAGGATTGTCCATGTAGTCAGGATAAATTAAAGGGTGATCCATGGGGTCTGAACTTTTCAGCATTATTCTTCCCCTTGTGCTTGGTCGGGAAAGAAGGAACCAAGGAACAAACATTTCTTTGTCTAGATCAGGTCTTAATGCCGCGTTATATAAATGTTTTCCGAGCCCTAGTTTCTCGAATACCGTTTCTTTAATAGAAGGGTCATTACCTGGAAATGCAAAAAATATTATTTGAACATCAGGATTATTAATATTTTTCTCAGCAAAGCGTGTGTTGATAAAACCCGTTGGATTTGGAATTGCTTTAGTAAGATGTCCGGTTTTGTGAACTAAAAATTCGTAATACTTATCTAATTCTGACAAGCCAACAAATGCATTTGTATTGAAACATAGAGATGGACCAACCATACCTTGGTGGTTTTGTAAATTGTAACCAACTTTCAAATCATGGATAATGGGTATACCCATTTCTTCTAAGTGATCTTTAGGTCCTATACCAGACAACATAAGCAGTTTTGGTGACGATAAGGCTCCAGCTGATAATATTATTTCTTTTCTTGATGTGACTTGGTGAATTTTTCCATCTTTCATAAATTTGACTCCGTAGACTGATTTAGTGTTTGAATCTATTAATATCTGCTGAGCCGTTGCATACTTCACAATATGTAAATTTTTCCTTTCACTTGCTGGACTTAGATAGGCCTTCGCTGTACTGCATCGCCTTCCATCTCTCGTGTTAGCATGAAACGTACTAAAACCTTTTTGTGATTCACCATTTACGTCTCTCATATCGTAGCCAAGTTCTTTAGCTGCATTTAAAAGTGCTAATTCTACAGGATGAACACTTGGTACCTCCTCCACGGTTAGATAACCTCCGGTTGAATGATAGTATGAATCCCGTAGATTAGGAATTCTAATATCCTCAGATTTTTTAAAATACTCAAGAACACTTTCGTAATTCCAACCTTTGTTTCCAAGAGACTCCCAGTGGTCGTAGTCATATCTGTTTCCCCTAATATACATCATGAAGTTAATAGTGCTTGTCCCTCCAACCACTTTCCCAGCCGGAAACTTACACCTGTTACCTACGTTTGCGGAACAAGCTTTCACGTTGGGCTCCGATCTAAATTGCCAATCAAAGTCTGAATCTATAAATTGTATACTGTTGCTTGGAATTTCTGTCTCTAATGGAGGATCTCCACCTGCTTCCAACACTAAGATTGTCCAATCTTCAATTTCGGAAAGTCTACTGGCCACCACCGAACCTGCAGCACCAGCACCAATTATAATAAAATCATATTCTTCATTGAAAGTGGCATCATTGAAATGCGGAAGTTGCTCCGAAAGTTCACACTGTTCTTTCATTATTGTTTGTATAAGATTCATGAACAAGATTCCACTGAAACCAGATATATGTTCTGGGCATGGGTGTGTAAATGAAGGTGTTCCACAGTGTTCCATGTTAGTTTTCAGTCTTATTGTGAGATTTCTGCTGAAAAATAAAATAGATATATTAATTGTGATTTCTTTAATTTTTTGTGCGGCAAGCAAATTGTACCTTAATTAATGTAGACTGGAGTCCAACGAAAATCAAACTTACGTTAGAGCTATGCTTTTCACATGGACGTACCAGCTAAAGAATGACTTACCTACTCGGGAGATCTGTTCATTAGTTGTTTGAAATTATTTGATTTGTGAACTGTATTATAGGTAGTTTTTATTTTAAAGCGATTAGGATAAAAATAATCATGGTTCAGTATTTTTCTTTAATTTTAATGATATTTTAAATAGTTATAGTAGATTATATTTTCGAAATACTAATATGCTATATCAGTATTGTGCGTGAGAGTCCGAAACATAGACATTACGCAAAAGGATGGAAAACGAGTGGAAGCTTTCTAAATGCGGGTGTTTAGAAGAATGGAAAGAATTAGCTGGGTCGAGCGGAAAACGAACGAGAGGGTCTTGGAAATGGTGGGTGAGAAAAGATCAATTTTAGATAGTATTGAGAAGAGAAGAGAAACTGGTTGGGACGTTGGCTAAGAAGGAACTGTATCATGAGGGTATTGTGAAAGGAAAGAGACTACAATTAAGGGCGAAGGAGACTACAATTAATGGACGATATCAAAACAGAAGGGTCGTACATGAAGACGAAGGTATTAGGGGAAGTCCATGGAACATGGAAGCTTCTCAGTTGCGGTAGTGACCTGTCAATAATGGCAAAATAAACTATGCTATGGTGATGAATATGTTATATTGAAATGATTTTTTTTTTTTTTTTTTTAGTTTTACGTCCCAAGGTTATGCCGGCTAGGCTAAAGAAGATGGTGATGATGACGAATACGCGACAAAACGTACTAGCGACAAAACGTACCACCGACAAAACGTACCACTTACCCTGAGGGATGCTTATGAAGGGTTTTCTAAAAACACTTTAAATAATGACAAGCGACAAAACGTACCACTTGCCTGGAGGGCTACTTGCGAAGAGTCTTCCAATCAGTCATCAAATAATGACAGGCGACAAAACGTACCACTTGATAGGACAGCATATAAGTATATATATATATCGGCCAAAATAAGGTTAAAAGTTGAACAGATTGGTGGTGAGAAAAGTACCGTTGCAAGACCAAGACTACGACCATGCCTGCAAGATTCTCGCAACACCAAGACCATATGTGCTAGATTCTCGCCAGACCAGCAAGAATCTTGCATATGCAATATTTGAATATTTGCTGATTTCCACCACACTTTATCCAGGCTTTGGACCAGGGACGGATAGGTATTATTAGAGGGGCGCGGGCGCTTTCTCCCACAAGGGCCACCAGCATCTCAATGTCACAAATCAAGTTGCACAGTTTTCTTTCTACAGTAAGTCAATAGTATTAACAATTGACTATTAAAACCTGATATTCTTTCATCAGTATATTATTCTGAATTGTTCAAAATATTATATGAAGTTCAAGGAGAACGTATACTATATTACAAAATTAGCAGATGTTTTAGTGTGCTAGTTTTTGATGCTACTGTATCTATCACTTTTGTATTCGAAATATTTTTTAATAAATCTTTTTCAATAGACATCAACATAAATGCTTTCAAATGTTCCTGAGACATGGTACTCGTTAGCCTATTTTTAATGTATTTCAGTTTATTTAAGTTTTGAAAAAAATTATTTTACATGTTACCTGAGTTACGGGCAAAGTCAATAAAAATTTGTATGCTGGAAACCTGGATAAGTATTACTGCAAAATTTACAATTCTGCAAAATTAAAAAGCAGGACATTGGACAATTTTGCAACACGTTTTGCATTCGCTTTCCTTGTAAACAAATGTATTTTCTCCTAATTCTGAATCACTTGCACCATCAGGACAGTCATTTTTTCTCGGTTGTGCTCGTCATCAAGACTGACTTTCAAGGATATCCACGTCCTTCAAAAGTCCAAGAGAATACATTTATAGTATCCTTGGAAACTTTACTGAAGTTTTTCAGAAAATATTTAAGTTTATCGAAAGGCACGTCTGGAAGTTCTGTTACTTGGTTGAAGTGTCTAGGGTCCAAATAATCCATAAAGTACATTGCTTCTTGAATCTTGAAGAAATGCTCGAAACTACCATGTCTAATATTGTGTTGAATGCTTCGATGCAATATCTGGTCATTGGATAGAAGTAGCTTCATCTTCATATTCACAGGAAAATCTTTGTCCATTTCTGAAGGCGAATTGTCGACAGGTCAATAGAAAAAAAAAAAAAAAAGAAAAAAAGAAATCACGTTCTAAGTCTTCAAATTTGTTATTGGCCCATTCTGCAAAGCTTAATGCTGCATTCTTAACGGATTTAAAATCATCTCTCTACTCTTTCACTTGGAACGGAGTAGTCTGCACCATCCAATAGGACTACACTAGCAGCACCCTCTATTTGCAGATAGTTTGACAAGAGAGGTCGTCACTTGAAATATCTTAAGGAACATTTGTGCTGTCCGAGTTGTTTTGAACTTGAGAAGATCTTTTATATATCCTTTCGCTTTACAGCTAGCTTTTGGTTTGATATTTTCTGTAGAAGCAATTTTCTTTATTATGGTCAACTCTATATACAAAGCACTTTCTGGGTTCGAAAAATAACCAAACTTTTTCTGAAAAACAGTGTGTTTTCTACCATCTTGTTTCCGCAATAACTGTAAGACGCCTTTGTTAACATTTGATCTTCCAATTGTCCATTCGCTGATAAGACTCACGCATAAATATCGCACAGTCATTCAGCAGAACAATGACACAGAATCAATGCATTTTTTTGTCAGATCACTATGACATGATTGAGTATATGAGCGTAACACCACACGTGTAACTAGTTTCTTAGTGGTTAAGCGGTTAGCGTATGCGCCTTTGTCGTGGGAGACCTGGGTTCGATTCCTGGCGGGAGCTCATGTGCTTCGGATTTCCCGTAAATCAGTATGTCCCGTCTCATATAGCCTCGCTGCTAAAAGGGCCGTTAAACTCAACAACTGAATCACAGTGTAACTGATGATAGGTAAATTGAAAAAAATCCGAATATTGTCCTTGCATGTTCTTGAGCCATCGATTGAATTTCCAATACACTTCTTAATATCAAGGTTCAACTTCTGCAGAATTTCCAGCAGTAAACCGCAAGGACACTGGCCTGTGTTAGATATACATTTTACAATGACAACAATACTTTGTTTAACAACCATTTTAACAACATACCGTAAAACAACAGAGCACTGGCCTGAAACTACTATATCTTGAGTAGTGTCTAATAGAACAGAAAATATTGAAGCTTGAGAGACTTCTTTCGAAATATCTTCTCTGATAAGTGTGTTGATAGCATTCAAAACAAAATTCACCGTGTTTAGTAAAAGTTATGCGACCACTATCTTGCTTACTTCCTCGTATATGACTCTTCTCGGTGACCTTATCTAAATTACTTTTCAGCGGAAGATCGAATTTGCTTAAGAAAGGAATAATACCCAAAAATTTTCCATGATCTATAGCTGTGTCTTTCAGTTTATAGGCTGCTACATTTCCTCTGTAAATGAGCCCTCTTTTGCCAATGAATTTCTACACTTTGACAACTCGATACATTACCTGTCTGTTCTTCTCAACCTTATACTGCCGTTGTTTTACCTGTTCATGAGGAAGTAGTTTCTTAACATTATGTTCTCTTTTGTTAGATATGTAAGCACCCACATTTGTCTAATGTATTTTGGAAGACTCGTATTCTCTTACTCGCTGATAAACGTGTTTAATGTTACATTTGTCACGTACAGAGCCTTTAAGAGAAGTTTGTTCGATCTGGAGAATAATCTGTGAACACGCTGAAAAAAAATACTTGAAATGGTACTTTTTGTCGCGGATTAAATATCCGAAATGTTTTAATTAGTCCAAGACAGGTTGTAATTTATATAAGTGGTACGTTTTGTCGTAGAGTAAATATCAGAAATGCTTTAATTAATCCATGACAGGTTGTCATTTATGACAGGTCGTCAAAAGTGGTACGTTTTGTCGCGAAAATTCAAGTGGTACGTTTTGTCGCTGGTACGTTTTGTCGGGACACCGATGATGACAAATGAATGAAATGGTGGAATGAAGAAAATGGGAGAACCCTGAGGAAACCCACGCACACGGTGTTTGTCCACCACAAAGTTCACTTGGTGAGAACATGGTTTCAACCCGGAACCCCATGCACCAGAGGTGAACGCTCTACCACTGAGCTACCGCGCCCCATATATATTATATTATTTTAATAATAACAACTTATACAATAAATTTTCATTGCATGATAAGACATCCCTTTGAAATAAAACATATTGTAGTACTAATTTATTGTTCTAGTAGTAAGATAAGTCTCTTGTAACTAGAGCAGTCAAAGAAAATAGCTAATAAATGAAAATTCGTAAAATTGCACTTAAATTCGATTAATTAGAGTTTTGGTGTTATCTACTGCTTTACCTAGCATGTAGTATCGAATAACACTCATTCAAGAGGCAGGAATTGAACTATAATGGGAGTTGATCAATTACGGTACAGTTTACTGTTTCTTTTCGTTGCCAACAGTATATGAGTCAATATCTGTTACTTAAAGTGGGATATCTGAATCATTAGTCGGGTTGTATCCAAGGTTTGATTAGCTGCAGATAAACTTGGTAAATAACACTCATTGAGGCACCAAGCCCCAATCGTGACCGAACAAGCATCTGTTGATCGAGACTAGACCAAATAGACGACGATTTTCGACTCGAGGCGAAACCAAGACTGAGACCGTTGTTTATCGATGAGACGAGACCGATACTGTATTCAGTCTCGTCTCGATACCATCCCTGAAAGTATTAGTATTGGTTTGAAGCTAGTCATTATGTAGGGGATTGGAGCGCTTAGGTTTGTGAATATGAGTACGAACACCCCCCAAAAAATTAAAGAATCATGGAATATCATGTGTTCACATCATACAGAAAATTTCTGTTGGGATTATGTCTGGTTGTACTTACAAAATAATACACTACTGGAATTATGTCTGGTGGTACTCGCAAAACCATGCACTACTGGAAGTACTGACGGTCAAGTAGGCCACTTGTTATTTTGTTTACACCTATTCACATGACCATATCTTCGTTTCTATGTGCAGTACACACATGGGACCAAAGGCGTTGTTTTTCTCTGCGTGTGCTCTTTTATATTATTTATATTATGGATATCGTTCCATTTAACAAAATGTAACTTTGCTCCAGATGCCCCATTTGTCGCTCTTTTTCGAACTACCCCATACATCCATTTTACGAGCCCCTACTGCTATTATTGTTTCTCGCAAACCTTACATCGTTAGTGTTTCTAGTTTCTTCGCTATTTCAGGTGATACTTTTAGCTGCCTCATTATTAGCACTTACCAAAATATTATATCTTTTTCTTAGCTTAATGTCTGACAATAATGTTCTGAAGCTAAGGGAGAGAGTGATAATGAGGTGAATGATAGTGGTGGAATGTAGAAAATGTGAGAAAACGGGAGAACCCTGATGAAACTTACGCATACGGTGTTTGTCTAGCACAAAGCTTAGTTACGGGGATCTAGGATCGAACCAGGACCCCACACACCAAAGGTGAGCACTATACAACTGTACTACCATATGATTTTGAATGGAGAAGCGTAATCATCGATTGGAAAAATGCATTAAAAGTACGCTAATTAGGTAGAAATCATATATAGACATATGTGTATTTGTGGTTTGCGTCTCTGTACAAAATACAAACTGTTTTTACTTATTAAACTGTTCTCATGTTTTGTAATTAAACTTCAGTTAACACTAAATTATAATATATTACTGTTATTATTATTATGAGCTAACTAGTATTTGGAAAACCTCTTTGATTAGTCACTTACCGAATTATATACAAATAATACACCAAAATATCACCAGTGAACGCTATTCTTGGTCAGTCTCAAGTCTAGCAAATACGAACTAGGCGATCTCATCAGTTCTCCTATACCTACTCATTTCCATTGATAAGCTGTTAAGATCAAGTATTATGACCTTGGTTGTAATATAAAAGTTGCATACATCATTTTCTGTAGATATATCATTCGTGGAAAAAAAAAATCGATAGGGCTACCAATTCGTGCACTTAGTATTTGCCTTCGAATACTAATACAAATTACGTAACTTATATATATAAATACGTGTGTGTATTATCATGTATGTGATAACATACTTAACTGACAAACACGAGACCTCTAAATATGTGTACTTTGAGTTCCTGTTATATGGTATATACTGTATGTGTTCAAAGTTTCTTTAGTGGTCTTAACAAATTAATCATAAACTGAATTTTTGTTATCCATGTAACAATAGATAAGATAAGTGTATAGAATAAAAATTAGCTATAAAGCTCAATCTTTGAGAAAAACAACTGACAATAAGTACATACAGTAACAAAACATTTAAACAAGTTAAAAATTTGCTTCTATAGGTTGTTGCAAAAGTCATTGTATGTTTTAGTCAAATTTTGATAACAATCAGTCTGGTTTCTTTGTTACTATATGTTTAAATGGCTATCTAAAACAAGAAATTGCAGTTCAACAAGTAGGTTTAATATAGGGTATCTCACAAAGAATGGAACTTTTGAAATGCCCGCCATTTATCATCTAGTAAGTTGGTAAATTACACGATTTTCATCTGTTGTCTTGAGATTCGTAGTTACCAATTGGTAGTTACGGAGCGCTTTGTAGCACATGATCGTCGTCTGTTTTCTGTACGAGTTGGAATGGAGCGCCTATGACTACATGCTGTTCTATTGCAAAGCGCTCCAGATTTTGTGTGTGTGTGTATGTGTGTCTGTCTCTTTCTTTCTTTCTCTTTTTCTTTCTTTCTTTCTTTTTTCTTTCTTTCTTTCTTTTTCTTTCTTTCTTTTTTCTTTCTTTCTTTCTTTCTTTCTTTAGATTATTTTTCTCTTAAAGTTATAGATTACATTCAAAGCTAAAAATAAGCGATATATTACTTCTG
Source organism: Thermobia domestica (assembly GCF_964235325.1). NCBI lineage: Eukaryota > Metazoa > Arthropoda > Insecta > Zygentoma > Lepismatidae > Thermobia > Thermobia domestica. The sequence goes on from NC_137461.1 coordinate 88,502,899, forward strand.
TAGTATTTCATTAAATTTTATGACATTTTTGCGATAACACTATTCCTCATCGTAGTTCATCTATCACTTGTTACGTTTCCTTCATGCTTTTCATTTAGAGATTATGTTCCTATTTCTACTGGTGTTTTAAGACATACAATTGTTTAGTACCCTATTTCCTCAATAGTAAACTTTCCGATCAAACACTACTTTTTCATATTTTCTTAGACGTAAAAAAATTCGCGAATTAAGTCTCCTCTTCGAAGTTTATAGTTGAAGTTATGTGCTCGAAGACGCCCTTATTAATGGCTGCAGGGTGCGAATTACCGAGAAGAGATTTAACGTGAGATCTTAACCAATTGGGTTTCCACTGGGAATTGAACCTGGTTCTGCTGCGCCGATGGCGTATCCAGCTATCATGTACTGTACTGAACAAAACCAGTAACTGCCATCACTGGCGCAAATCCCGGAGGGATGAGGGCGACATGTCCCCTTGAATCTTGGAACTGGGGGGACTGCCCCTCAATAATCCGATTTCAAATATGCTTTTGGGGAAAAAAATGTGATGATTTGTGTCCGATTACCACAAAGGAAAGTGAGATGAAATTGATGGATTGATGTACCCCCAGAATAAGCCTCAAATCTGCCCGCCTCCCAATGTTGAAGACAACTCTGCTCCCTGATCCTCCACAGGATTGCTTTTCAACTTCACAAATATTTTGAGCATCGCTTAAAAAAAAAAAAAAAAGTATTACGTATCCCCCCCAATGCTGAAGACAGATTTGCGCCGCTGACTGCCATAATAGTATTCCCTTTCGAAAAACAGCAATTTGCAAGTCAGAATTCCTGCAATTCCCTCCCTCCTCCATTTCCAGCAATAATTTAGCGTTCTCAACTTTTTATTTCTTCTGTGAGGAAAAAAGTAAAGTTACGGTGGGGAAAGATAACCATGGAGACCCACGTAACTTCTTTTCTGGATAACAGAGGACTCTTCTCGTAAATGCAGCAAACGGTACATAAGAAGCTAATGCCATCTAGTGAGGTGTTCCTAATTTACAAAACAGTTAAAGGATTTCAGGAGATACTCGCTGTTTATTTCATCAACTTGAAAGAAACGTATAAATATCCTTGCTTCATGTATTAATCACTAATGCATTCTTCTTGTTCACCTCAACCATAGGTTGGTGGGCAACATGGAAATTTTAAAACTTTTCTCTCGCTTGGGAGAGCTGTTTTATAATTTGATAAGGCCTCTCCTTCGTAACTGCATCTAGATATTCTATCCATGGTCTTCCTCTTCCTAGTTTTCCTTCTGCCTTTCCCTCTATCAGCACATGATCCAATCGGAGTATCGAATAAGATGGCCAAGCATGCTGTTTCTTCTTTTTCTTATTTATCTTCATGATCTGTCGTCCTTCATTAGCTTCCTTTAATACGTCTTCATTCCTTTTCCTTTCGGTCCATGATATGCGCAGCATTCTGCGGCAACACCATATTTCAAATGCTTCCAGCTAGGATATTTCAGCTTTTCTCAATGTCCACGTCTCTGATCCGTACAGCGCCACGCTCCATACCAGTGTCTTAATAAATCGTTTTCGAAAGTCCAGTGACACATTTCTTGATGTTAGTAATCCTCTTTTCCTATTGAATGCTTGTTTAGCCTGTGCTATTCTGGAACTTAGGTCTTTTTCACTTCTTCCGTTCGAGGATATTAGACTTCCTAAATAGGGGAACGTCTTAACGTCTTCGATTTTCGCTCCATCTAGCCATAAGTTTGCCCCTTCCTGTCCTGCTCTTGAGCACTTTATCACTTTCGTTTTCTTCTTATTTATCTTCATTTTGCGTTTTTTTTTTTTAAGTTGATCGTTCAAGTTGGAAAGTGCTTCGTGCATGTCCTCCTCGTTCTCCGCTATCAATGCTATGTCATCAGCAAACCTTATTGTGCTGAACACCTGACCATTTACTTTTACGCCTTTCTCGTTTTTATTCAAGAATTCTTTCATAGCTTCTTCTATATAGACGTTGAACAGGAGAGGTGAAAGTCCACATCATTGCCTCACTCCTTTACTTATTCTTGCTTCCTTCTGATCTCTTTCTATAACAGCTGTCTGGTTCCTATAAAGTTGGTTTATTATTCTTCTGTCTCTGTAATCTACTTTCAGATTCTTCAATGTTTTAAACATGATATTCCAATCTACGTTGTCAAAAGCTTTCTCTATATCTACAAATGCTATTACAATTGGTTTGTTTATTCTGATGTGCTGTTCCATGATCAACCGTAGACTCAGTATTGCTTCCCTTGTTCCTCTTTTCCTCCTAAATCCAAACTGGTCCTCCAATAACCGTTCTTCGATCTTCCCCTCTATTCGTTGTGCGATAATTTTGCACAGTATTTTTGATGCATGGGAAAGCAAACTTAACGTTCTGTGTTCTTCGCATTTCCGTGCGCCTTTCTTCTTTGGATAGGTACCAATATGCTTTTCTCGAAGTCTCTTGGTATTTTTCCCGAGATGTACATTTCATTAATAAGATTAAATAGTTTCTTCTTTGTTGCTATTCCGAGATTCTTAATCACTTCCGTTGATATTTGATCTATTCCTGGGGCTTTACCATGTTGCATTTTCTCCAAAGCATTGTCAAATTCGCACTGTAAAATTGATGGTCCTAATTCATTTTCATCGACGTCTTCTTCCTTCTCTATCTCTTCTTCGTTCATTTTGTCTCCTTTGTAGAGTTCTTCAATGTATTCCTTCCATCTTCTTGTTATCTGCTCCTCTTCTATTAGCGTTGTTCTTTACTTGTCTATGATAATGTCTGTGCGTTTCTTTTTCTCACCGAACTGTTTCTAACCTTTCTATATGCCGTTTCTGTATTGCCTTTGAGTACATTTTCCTTTGCATAAATTGTTTATCCAGTTTTCTCTGGCTTTCTTTACTTCTCTGTTGATGTGAATTCTGCACCTTCTGTATTCCTCTTCTTTGTTTGTTATCTTAAACTGTCTTCTTTTCTCCATCATTTCCAATATTTCTGCTGTTATCCAGGGGGTTCTCGTTTCTCTTTCTATGTGCTCGTCGGCAGGTTTTGTAATCCCTGCTTTCATGGCTTCCCATTTCGAGTCGATGTCATCACCTGCTAAAGCTACCGTAGACGTCTCTTTGTCGCATTTGCAAATTCCCTTTTCATGTTTTCATCTCTTCTTAGCTTGATTGTGTTCCATCTTTTGTTTGGTGCTACCACTCGTTTCCTCTTTAGTCGGAGTTCGCTCTTCATCAGAACTAAATAATGGTCTGAGGCAACGTCTGGTCCTGGGTAACTCTTACTGTTCTTCACTTGATTTCAAAAAGCTTGTCTGACCAGTATATAATCTATTTGATATATTTCTTTGTTTACTGGTCTTGTCCATGTGTATCATCATATTAGTAGTTGTTCGAAGAGAGTGTTTGGTACAGTCAGATTATGGCTTTTGCAGAACTCAATTAATTGTGTATCTCTCGCATTCCTTTCTCCTAGGCCGAAATTCCCAGTTACATTATCTTCTTTGCCTTCGCCGACTACTGCGTTCCAGTCACCCATGATGATTAAATTGTCCTGATCTTCAACTTTCATCAATACTTCTTCTATTTGCTCATAGATTTCTTCTACTTTCTCATCTGTGTAGCTTGATGTAGGCATATACACTTGGATTATTGTCATATTTCTCGGTTCGGTTGCTATCTTCAACATTATTATCCTTTTATTGTATTTCCAACTGCCTATAACTTTTTGTCTTATCTTCTTATTCAAAACAAAACCGACTTTTGCTGTACCGTTTACAGCTCCTGAGTAAATAATTCTAGTCTCCGCTCCACATGTCTCCTTCATCAGGCCATCTAACTTCGCTGATTCCCAAGATATCTATCTTCATGCGTTCCATTTATTTCTTCAGGTTTTCCAGTTTTCCACACTGTAACAGTGATCGCACATTCCAGGTTCCTATCCTGCAGGGATGTCGTTTGATGACGACTGAGGAGGCCTTGCTGTGTTTCCCTCCACTGGCGGGGACGACCCTCTGTGTAACAGTAGTGTCGTATTCCGTAATATTACATTATCTTATTTCTCTTTCCATGTTGTTTTCTAGGGACTGAGTAAAGTGGTGATGTCCCAGGTCCTTCCACCCCGCAGTGAAACAGCCATAGAGGACATCCTGTCCCTGCCTGTTTTTGTCCACATATGAGCCTTGCCGATGCCAATCATCTTCAGCCTCAGTGTGGTAATGGTAGAGCTACTGCCCACTACCATAATATCTCTCTTCGTCTGACTCCTACTCCTAAAGACCTGTCCGGCATGGGAAGCCCTCTGATAGCGAAGCTATCTCCGGCATAGCTCTTGGGATCATTAGAGTACGCAAGCCCCCCATCGCGCGCAGGGTGGAGATATTGAGGCTTAAAAATAAATGAAAAATATATAAGAAATAAACTTCGATGTATCAAAAGTTAAACTCTTTCTTCATGCTGAAACTAATTTCTTAATTTATTTTTGTCAGTATGTCAACTGCACTTGGAATTTGTAGGCATGAATTCCAAACATTATATTTAAAAGATAATAAATAAATAAATAAATAAATAAATGCGTACCAATACAGCATGTGCAACACCAACCCTAGAATCCTAACTATAACTACATGAACTGGCATAAATTAAAAGGGTACTTCCGGTTGACGTGGAAAGTTGAATTTTGACGTCATTGTAGCTTTCTCGGTCTAACTGACAGGAAAATTGCCAAAAGTGAATAGTTTTAAGTTTTAGGGAGTCTAAAGGGGAATAAAGAATTCCCCCATGATATATAAATGGGTCTTTTTCTGGACCTATAATCTCATGTTTTAGGTACTTGGAATTAGAATAAAAACTTGATATCCGGTATGCTTATACGTTTTCGTTATCATTACCTAAGTAAATCAGTAAAAATAAAAAAATTCAAATTCAGAGTGCTTTTATGGCGAACTGAAAAAATCTTTCCCATGTTATTTATATGGAACACCTTTTACACCCCAAAATTATTGGGCACTTTCTATAGGGCTACTATGGTTATATTTGACATGATTGTAGTTTTTCGGGACTAACCTACAGAAAAGTTGCCAAAAGCCAATTATTTTTAATTTTTTAGAGGTCTAAAGGGGGATGAAGAAATCCCTATGTTATTTAAATGAATTTTTTTTTGTCTTACAATGCCATATTTTAGGTACTTGTAATTGGAATACAAACATAAAATTCGGTAGAATTGTGTGTTTAAGAGGTGCAAGGCCATAGGCCGAGCAAAGGTGGAGGTGTGGGTGCGAAGCCCCCAGGTGGACAAATTCAGGTAATATGAAGAGTAAATGAACGAAATTCACTATTGATGAAAGGCTGATACATAAAGAGATGCAAGGCCGTAGACCGAGCTAAAGCGAGGGTCCGGGGACGGAGCCCCCAGCTAGCCAAATGCTAGTTTGTTTATAAAACTATATATATATATAAAAAAAAACATTTTGCTAGTTTATATAGATCAGTTTTACAAATATTTACAGAATTAATACAAGGTAACCAAAAAAGTTCTTGCCGTTTTAACCTCCCATTAATCATGCGCTCACAGAGAGGAAACGAAATGACGCACATGCCTGCCAAGCGATCGGAAGTTAGTCTGATCATCAACTAGGGATGACTAATTCCAGAACTTTTACTTTCCGGAATCCGATTTTAGAAAATTCCGATTTGGGAAAAATTCCAGAATTTTTGCGAATTCCGAATTTTTCTTAATTTCTGATTTTTCGAATTAGGAAATTTTTCGAAATCCGGATTTTTCGTATATCATGTTTTTCCGAAATCCGGATCTTTTCGAATATTGGATTTTTCCCGAAATCCGGAAAGTGAAATTTCCGATTCCGGAAAATTTTAGCCATCCCTACCATCGACCTTCAGTAATACAGACACGTTCGCATATTCAGCAGTCATAGCTCGTCCAGTATCGAAAGAGAAATTGAGGTATCGAAACAGCTTGTTCACGTGTGTTTGTTGTATGACTTTTAAGTGACCCTGTCAGCTGCTGCTTAAATCGACACGTATGTCAGGTATTTGGGGAGATTACCGTGAACAAACGCACCGCCATTCCAGAAATTCCATTCGGGACGTGTGAGCCTTTCAGATGAATCTCGCAGTGGAGGACCACATGTGTTGGATAACGAGGCCCTGAAATCAGCGATCGAGGACAGTGATCTAGTGTGTGCTGAATACGCAGAAAGGTTCCACTGAAACAGTCAGACTCCACCTTCATGGGATAGAGAAGTCATACAAGTCAAGCAAGTTGGTATCCCACACATTGTCGGCAGCAGCAAGGAAGAACGAGTGACAGCCTGTTTGTCCTTTCTCACTCGGCACCTGAACACACACATTTTTGATCGCGTGCTCCCTGGTGACGAAAAGTGGGTTGTCTATGACAGTTCCGAGCTTAACAGATATTTGCTGTCTCTACGTGGCCCTGTTCCTCATACCTCAAGACTACTTCTACATCCACGAAAGGTTCATGCTTTCTTTATGGTATGGTGCATTATGAGCTCCTTTCACCTTGGTCAGACCATCACTACTGACCTGTACTTTCAGTAGTTGCAAAGGGTGCACCGTCCATTGCAGCAGAAAGATCCGGTATTGGTGAATGGCAAAGTTGTGCTGTTATTGCGCGACATTGCCTAGCAATATGCGGCAAAGAGGACCCGAGGGACCTTTCAGCAATTTGGCTGGGAGACACTGTCCCATGCAGCATATTCATGGGATCTTGCGCCAACAGATTACCACGTGTTTCATTTCCACGACAATCACCATCGTGGGAGATCCTTCGCAAATGACGAACACCTGCGGAACGCGCTCACTAATTCCTTGCAACCACGACCGCCGAGTTTTGATCACCCGGGTATTATGTAACTGCAGGAACTTTCGCCAAGGTGTTGGATCCTTATGGAGATTACTTCGAAATCTAAAGGTACGCACTGTCCACTGTATTGCTCTTTCTTTAACTCTGCTCTTGAACGGCACAAAATTTCTTGGTTACCTTGTATTAAGATATATTGGCAGCACACATCGGCTAAATTTTGGCAGCAGCCATTTATTTGATATTTCAAAATCCTTTGAAAGGAAAAGCAATAACCTAATTGTTACTTACGCGTCTATAATTCGTCCTGTGACATGCTCCATGACGATTTCACTAGATCTGCTCCCTTCTCAGCAATCATAATGACAGGTACATGCAGATTCCCACTCACTATAGTAGGCATGATCGAAGCATCTATGACCCGCAGTCGTTTGACACCGTGCACTTTAAGTTCAGGATCCACCACTGCTTCAGGGTCCGAGGAAGGACCCATCTTGCATGTGCTCGACGGATGGAAAACAGAGAAAAGCGATTTTTTTCCTGCGCACTCCCAGTATTCCTCAGAATCGAAAGTCAGTGGTGAACACCCTTCCATTACATCTGCACATAAATGCACTCCATATTCATTAAGAGATTCAGTTTTAGTCATATTTAAAATAAATTGAGTGGCATCCAGGAGCCTTTGCATATCTTGAGGATTGTCCATGTAGTCAGGATAAATTAAAGGGTGATCCATGGGGTCTGAACTTTTCAGCATTATTCTTCCCCTTGTGCTTGGTCGGGAAAGAAGGAACCAAGGAACAATCATTTCTTTGTTTAAGTCGGGTCTTAATACCGATTTATATAAATGGTCTGCGAGTCCTAGTTTCTCAATTGCCGTTCTTTTAATTGAAAGTCCATTACTTGGAAATCCTAAAAACATTATTTGAACATCAGGATTATCAATGCTTTTCTCAGCAAAGCGTGTATTGATAAAACCCGTTGGATTTGGAGCTGCTTTAGTGAGATATCCGGTTTTGTAAACTAGGAATTCGTAATACTTATCTAGTTCTGACAAGTTCGAAAAGGTATTTGTACCGAAACATAGAGATGGGCCATACATGGCTTGGTGGTTCTGAAAATTGTAGCCAACCTTTAGGTCTTGAATAACTGGAATGTCCATTTCTTCTAAGTGATCTTCAGGTCCTATACTAGACAACATAAGTAGTTTTGGTGATGATAAGGCTCCAGCTGATAATATTATTTCTTTTCTTGATGTGACTTGATGAATTTTTCCATCTTTCATAAATTTGACTCCGTAGACTGATTTAGTGTTTGAATCTATTAATATCTGCTGAGCCGTTGCGTACTTCACAATATGTAAATTTTTCCTTTCACTTGCTGGACTTAGATAGGCCTTCGCTGTACTGCATCGCCTTCCATCTCTCGTGTTAGCATGAAACGTACTAAAACCTTTTTGTGATTCACCATTTACGTCTCTCATATCGTAGCCAAGTTCTTTAGCTGCATTTAAAAGTGCTAATTCTACAGGATGAACACTTGGTACCTCTTCCACGGTTAGATATCCTCCGGTTGAATGATAATATGAATCCCGTAGATAAGGAATTCTAATATCCTCAGATTTTTTAAAATACTCAAGAACACTTTCGTAATTCCAACCTTTGTTTCCAAGAGACTCCCAGTGATCGTAGTCATATCTGTTCCCCCTGATATACATCATGAAGTTAATGGTACTCGATCCCCCAATCACTTTGCCACTCGAAAACTTACACCTATTACCTATGTTTGCGGAACAAGCTTTCACATTAGGTTCCGATCTAAATTGCCAGTCCAAATCCGAATCTATAAGTTGCATACAGTTGTTCGGTATCTCTGTTTCCAATGGAGGATCTCCACCTGCTTCCAACACTAAGATTGTCCAATCTTCAATTTCTGAAAGTCTACTCGCCATCACTGAACCTGCAGCACCAGCACCAATTATTATAAAATCATATTCTTCATTGAAAGTGGCATCATTGAAACGCGGAAGTTGTTCCGAAAGATCACACTGTTCTTTCATTATTGTTTGTATAAGATTCATGAACAAGATTCCACTGAAACCGGATATATGTTCTGGGCATGGGTGTTGAAATGAAGTTGTTCCACAGTGTTCCATTATTGGTTTTCAGCCTTATCCTGAGATTTCTCCAATTTCTGGAAAATAAAATAAACACTAATTGTAATTTATGTAGTTTTGCGTTGGACAAGCGTGTCGCAGCTATAAATAATATGAATTGGACTTGATTTCCATTGGGAATAGAGCCAAATTGATCGATTGTGTACTACGAAAAGTCAGCGATTAATTGTTTAAATGGAAACATTTAAGTTTAAATGATTAAGGTAAAAACGTTCTTAAAAAAAAAAAAAAAAAAAAAGTGTAATGCCTTATTTTAAATATCAAAGCGCAAGGGTGCCGATTCCTATGTAACTTTGGGCGAGAGGGAATTCAAATGTGTGTTAGGTTGGAGACAGTCTAAGAAGGCACATATGAGGATTTTGAGACAAATTGAATTCAAGTTATGCTAAATATTCTATATTCATAAAAAAGAATACATATAACAATACATGTAACAATAAAAATACATAGGTCTATACATAAAAGTACATAGTGGACCCACATGAGCATTGGTGGGAACCCGGTCCCTCCCGGACTCCCCGGATCGGCACCTTTGTCAGAGCGATCATTTAATAATGCCAACCTAAAACGGACATACCTACATTTTTTATGTGGAAAGTGGGAGTACTTTCTGCAAGTCGATTTGATAGACTGTATAACATTGTTGAGTTGAATTGATATTGAGTTTAACGTCCCGTTCAGCAGCGAGGCTATATGAGACGTGGACCTAGTGATTAACTTGGAATCCTAACCATATGAGCTCCCGCCGGGAATCGAACCCGCGTCTTCCACGCCAAAGACGCGTGCGCTAACCGCTTAGCCACGAAGGAGCTCTTGTATAACATTGTGTCGAAGTGATATCTTAGAGGTCTATATGTTGAGTTCAAAGATAGTATTTACGTTGTCACCTAAAAATATGTGAATATCATCCAGTTTCGGGAAATAAAGTTGCATTCGAAGTGGAACTGCATTCAATATGAAACTAGTGAAAAGTGTTCTGTGCAAGTGTAGCTGTTAACAGCACTCAGGAAACTGCAGTTCTGAAATAGACTCCTTAGAATTTCTAGAGCAGGGGGTCTCGAACGTGTTGTCGACGGGGTCATAGTTCGCCTACAGAACTCTGCTATTGCCTACGCCTTTTACAAAAAAACTAACTTGTTAATGTGAAAACGCAATTAAGGATAAATATCGCAGTTAGGGTTGCTTAGGATACAAGCGTTAAGGCTGTCTCGTCTCGAAAAAGTGTCATGGAAATATCTTATGTCGGAAAGTGTGTGTTTCTATTGAAGAGCTCTGTCTCGTCTTGTAAGCACCCTAATCGCAACATATCTAAGTGGCCCACAAGTGTCCCTGAAATCTTTAATATGATCCGCATTGTCTGATGTATTGAAGACTCCTTTCCTTCTCTGGAGTGTTCGGAACCAAGTGGGAGTAGTAGGTCAGTTGTTTATGTTCGGGTTCCACAATCAGGAGTGCTGGGTTCGAATTCGATGAGCTGACTTGCTGACTTTCTTTTTTTCAGAATTTCCCTCAGTTCGACCAGGTGTATGCTTAGATGGAGTTTCTATATATAGCCTCTAACTAGCTTCTTTCCACTTCCTTTTTCAATATTATTGATCGTAAATGATTTCAATATAAGTCTCGTAGGCTCAAGTATTAAAACTTGATAAGTAAGTAAGCTTGTTTTCTTTGTAGTCTAGTGGCGTGTGACGATGAATTTATCGTTACTTTAATGATACCTTTTAACAGTTTTCTTTTTTATGAGCGGCTATTCAAGCTGGAGGCTCTTCAGTGGCAATTCTGTAGGTTTCCTCTAAACTCTTTGACACGTATATAAGATTGTCAACCCGCATTTGTTCCTTGACCTTCTGATAATAATATTGTCTCTTGATATTTATTGTAGAACATTCACTTCTGGTACTAGGGGTTCTTGGTTCAAAATCAGTTCGCGCCAGGTGGGATTTGCGGTGAACAAACAACTTGTGCGTTTTTTTTTTTTTTTTTTTTTTTGGAAGCAGGTACTCCCGTTTTCTCTCAGTTTGTATTACACCATTTCATTCATTATCAACATTACTATCTCTGTTAGCCTTGGAGCATAATTTTGAGAAGTTAAACTAAAAGGTAAGACTTATTTATTGCTTAATACCGCGTTTCCATTTTACTTGAATCTTGTTGCTGTCATTAAAAAAAAAAAAAAAAAATCTTGAAACCCTGTAATGTTTTTCCATATAAACATAGTCTTGAAAGGGACATACAACATTTTTTTTCCATCTTGCAAGGAGTTAAACCACGTGCAACTTTCTGGGTCGTCTTGCTTGCTACTTACTTGCTACTGACATGAAGAAAGAAAAACAGTTTCACTGCTTCCGAAACAACGGAATCTTTTGGACAGGGAGACACAGCGCGCCAAAATACGCGTTTTTAATGAGGAGATTGACTATTTGTCCACTAGCCCTAACCACAAGATGTGCTAGGCATGTGCCATTTAGGTATCCAAGCTACTTTTTAGATACCCGACACTTGGCACATATGATATTCATGTGCTAAGTATGTACTTCAACTACCTTCAGTTTTAGGTACTTGTTTCACCTAATTGATATTTGCAACTATGTACCACAAATAAAGCATTTATATACCTGGCTCAGTTTCGCACTCTTAACAGTCATTTGTTTTTTATGTCGTCACTCGTTTTTATATCTGTCATGTTCTAGGTACGCCTTTCAGGTACATACTGTTTCAGATACCCTAACAGCACAAGATGTGCTAGGCAGGCATGCGCCATTTAGGTGTTCTAAATTTATATCCCACATTTGATGCATTTGTTGCTTCTAGTACATAAGTACTAGAAGCAACAAACGCATCAGCTTTATTACATGGCAACTGTCGCCGATCACTTGAAAGTGAATATGGAAGAAAGTAAATAGACATTCGTCATTTTGTTATAAAATTACATGACGAGCAGATTTTTTTTTTCTGATCGCAAACTGTTATCGTCGAATATACGCGGTTAAAGGAGCACTCTGATTAGCCAAATTCAAGCGACCTCAATAATTTAGCCCTCTACAAGCGGCAATCTCTACATCGCCTCCGTGGCCAAGTCGAAAGAGCACGCGGCTAGTAATCCAAAGGTTGGTGGTTTGCGCCCTCATGAGGAACATTTTTTATTTACTTGTTTAAAATGTTTTTTAGACTAACCTTTATATAAACACATTACGCATATAGGCGATTTATCATATTTTGGGTGAGTAATCATATTTGTGGTTCATTGACGCTTACGGCATGGGGAACATACCCAGAACATAATGGGCACGTTCCCCAGGTACACTCATGTCCAAAATGATTGTCGCATATCTATAACTGTCGTCTTGTAAGAATATAATTTGATAATGATTTTGCAGGATACTTTTAATACTGATACTATGTGTATAATCGGGAAATGTATATATGTGGTAAACTTCATAGGAAAAGAATTGTAAATACGAAAATTAGAATGAGTAAAACAAAATGTTGCTAAATGAAAAAGAAAGTTTTATTTTCGTTTTATTGTTCTTATTTACTGCTCTTTTGACATGAAATTTGCCCCATACATGTCTTTGCCGATTATACACATACAAACATTATAAGAAATACCGGGCGAATTCGTTATCAAATTATATTTCTACAACATATGTATAGACATGCGACAATAATTTTGGACATGAGTGTACATGTCAGGCATGTGGCTAGGGGTGGACATAGACTGTGACTATCACTTGTCATCCATATGATTTTTCTCTCAGAGGTACATAAGGCACATACTAGACACATTCCCATCAATGTTGGGAAGTAACGTAACGCAAGTAACGCGTTACTTGTAACGCGTTACTTTTTAAGTAACGTTTCCTAGTAACGCGTTACATTTTTTCCAAAGTAACTGTCACGGTAACGCGTTACAAATTTTTAAGTAACGTACCTAGTTTGCGTTACTTTTCTCGCGTTACATTTCGGATTAGTAACTACAATATATGTATCTTTTCGGAAACAAATGTTTCTTTCCTGTAACTGAATTTGTCAGAAAGAAACAATCGAACATGAATTACGTATGTCAGTGACCGACAGTCACCGACACGCAAAAAAACAGATAAGTTCGTAGTGCCACTTGCTGTTTTTGGAAGATGAGGACAGCCTTAGGGAAATCACGTGTACTGATTGCAAGCACCTGGAAGATTTTGTTTTAGATTTTGACAACTCCAAATCAATACATTCAGTGAGTGAACTAGGAGTGCAATGATACCGGTAGTCTATTTTACTTTGATTGGTGTTGTTTTTTATAAAGACGGAGAACGAAAATATTTTACTGTTCGAACATTTGAAAGAATACTTTTTTCTTAAGAGCTGAGGATGATGGGGGACAGAATTTAAAAATAAAGTGTCTGAAGTGTCCCGGCGGAAAATATTTATCAACAACTAGGGTGCCATAATTAACGATTTACAGTAAAGTGTTAATATGAATAAACTGTGTTCTGATGAGCAGGCCTACTTTATTACTAGAAAATAGTTTGCTGATGGTATGTAATATTGGACTTCTTTCAGATCAGTTTGCTTATTCTAGAGTTCCGTTGATTTTAGAGTAGTGTAATGTTTCTGTATATTCTTTATTTTTAATTTTACATAACAACATTGTTATCTTATCTTCTATATATATAAAAGAGAACGTACAAATCCTTTGTTCCCTCATCACGCTAATACGGCTGAACCAATTTCTTTTATTTTTGGGGGGTTATTAGGATTTGGACCCTAGATGGTTTTTATCATATCACTTTAATTTTTAATTACCAGTGTCTTGAGATAATTGACCATTCAAGTGTCCATAACGTACAAATCCTTTGTTAGTTCATCATAGGTAAAAATAAACGTATTTATATGCAACCCGCATGACCGTGTCACTCGGCGGGTTAACATAAATGACAGGCGATATAATGTTAACATTTACTGCAATCTACTATGGTTTTTATCATATCACTTGAAAGCGAAAAAGTAAAAATTATCTAAGTAACAAAGTTTATTGCGTTCCGGGGTGACCGCAGCGAAGCGGGGTGAACGCTGCTAGTTATTATATAATTAGTTTAAAAGAATAATAATAAGCAACCATTTTTTCTAACGTATAGGGATGAGCACGAGTCAAGCTAAAACTCGACTCGACTCGAATTCAAATCGAGTTTCGAGTCAAGTCAAGGGTAATATCCTCGAGTCGAGTTCCGAGCCGATTCAGTTTTTCGCGTCAAGTTTCGAGTCCAGTCGAGTTTGATAAATGGCTCGTTCGTTTTAAGTCGTCTTGAAATCATGACCTGATTACACTGGAAAACGAAAGCCATGAGAAATGTAAGCTAAACAGTAATATGGAATACTTTTAGTGTTAGTCACGAGAGGGGATACGGCTCGCATCTCGTCTCGTCTCGATAGCAAGACCACAAGAGATTTTTTTAATAACAATCTCAGCTCGGCTCGGCTCAACTGAGAAGATGGCTCGAGCCGGCTCACTTGGGGTGAACCATCGGCTCGAGCTGGCTTGGTAGGGATGAGCCATTTGCTCGGTTCGGCTCAACTAAGCTGAGGGCTCTAGCCGAATCGGTTGGGTGAGCTATTGGCTCGGTTCGGGTCGATAGTGAATGAGCTGTGAGCCGAGCTGCTCGAGTCGTTGACAATTCTAAACCCGGGCCAAGCAGTTTTGAAGATATTTGGCCAGTGCCCTCTAACTTTTAACAGTGTTTGGCTCGAGCCCGAATTCTCAACCTAGACCCTCAACCCAAATTCAGAAGCTTTTGAACAATGTCCTTGACTCCTAAACTTCACGACTACCGAGGTTGGCAATCAACTAGTTTTTTAGTATTCAAATACAAACTGCCTATCTTTCTTTTTATGTACAGTGTTGTTATATTATTATTATTATTATTATTATTATTATTATTATTATTATTATTATTATTATTATTATTAATAATAATAATAATAATAATAATAATAATAATAATAATATAAGTTGTAGTAGTAGTAGTGTCATTGATAATAATTATACTGTCTATGTAATATACTTGAAGAATGTACTCGAAACTACACAGCGGATTTGGCTCGAGTCGACTCGAAACTCGACCCCAATTCGAGTCGAGTTGGAGGAAATATTTCGAGTCGAGTTCTCGGGTCGAGCTCAAAGATGTCTGTTTCTAGTCGAATCGAGTGTCAAAGAAAACTCGCTCGAACTCGCTCTTGTCCATCCCTACGAGTAACGCAGTACGGCATTTTATCAATGTTACATTATATGAAAATGTTCATATATCAAGTAAAAATTTGTTCTTGCATTTACATAAAGCGATTCAGAACGTGCAATAATAATAATAATAATAATAATAATAATAATAATAATAATAATAATAATAATAATAGCGGTAGTAATAGTAGCACGGAAAATTGAAGTCATTTTTTTTCACATTTTTAAAGTTTCAGACCTAAAAGTAACGCGTTACATTTTAAGAGAAAGTAAAGTAACTTATAACGCGTTACATTTTTACAAGTAACTTACCCAACACTGATTCCCATGCACCTGAGGGAACATGATAGGCATAGGCATATGCCTGCTATGTAATTGCGCTGTTTGCAGTGCTGCATGGGTGGAGTTATCTTTCTTGCTTTCAGACAGTTGTAATGTGTAAACAGTAAATAGAAAGATCGGGTTGAAAGATTTCTTACGACAGCTACTAGATTCATGTAAAATGGAAACGCGGTCTAAGATGAGTGAGATGAATTACAACCCCTTCCAGGCAATACTTCCCGCATTTTAAGTGTGCTACTTCAAATGCAACGTTAATCCAGTGTGTCGTTCAAAATGTTGAAATGAAAACATTTCTAAGGATGTACTTTAGGAATATTAGGAGACAGATCACTCACAAAATTCTTAAATTTATGACAGTTTCAAATTTCTCTCTCACTTTTTCTTTAAAGGGAAAGTAACAAATTCCATTCAGAAATATATTTTCTGGGTAAAATGTTTATCTAATTCAACAATTATTCCACCAGTGTGCATTATTCGTATATCTACATTTCCTGTCAAAAACCTATGCCAGATTTGATAATATCTTCCCTATTCATGCAAGAATAATAATGATTAGCAGATTTAGTATATTTAGTTTAGCTGATTTTAGCGTCCCTTTCAGCAGCGAGGCTATATGAGATGTGGACCTACAGCTTAACGTGGGATCCAGTCTACATTACGTCCCGCCGGGAATCGAACATGGGTCTCTCAGGAAAAAGATGCGTATGCTTTTAGTGTATTTAAATACTTGATATTAATATATTGTGAAGATAATTTGTGTATGCGTTATGAAATATCAAAAGAAGACATGCGGTCAGAAATTGACATGATATCATTTGGGTTGCGGTGGCTGTAAAAGTGATTAGGGGAAAAGTACTTGAAAACGTCTAGTCAATAATTGCACAACGTTATTTTTCAATTGCATTTCTATACAAACAAAAACGAGTTTAGCCATACAGCACGCACTTATCAATTAATTAAATAAATAATTATACGTAATAATTTAATTTTTATCTTAGCCTTATCAATCATACTGAATTTCGTAACTGACAAACAAGGAAAATGTTTTGTATGTGTATCCATGTGATCATGTAGTCTGACGGAGATGCGGCCATATTAAAAATTGTGATGTGATGTGATGTATGTTAGTTCAACAGCTTCTGAAACATTTAGAAAACAGTCAGTCATCTTTAAGATCTTTTGGAGCACTTTTTCCGTGCAATTTTGTGTACAAATTGCGAAAAGTTGCGCATTCAGATATAACAATGCGTACTTGGTTTTGTATTAAATAAATGAACAAACATTTTACGTGAATAACTATATGAGATTTACTTGGAACAATCCTTAATTATTTTCACATATGAGTCTTAGGCTTTGTATACGTATACAATGTATATGACATGGGTTTTATATTTACACTCTGAATAGGAAGTTTGACATGTTAGATTATTATCTTAGCATATGTATTAGTACCTACTTTTCCTGTTAAAATCGTGTATGAGGTTTGATAATGCCTTTCCTGTCCGTGGAAGAATTACAACGATTAACAAGAATAAAAACTGCATCAATTTTATAACAGCGTTCATGTAGCCTGACGGAGATGCGGCCATATTAAAAATTGTAAACACTAGAGTTCCCTAGTAGACTAAGGGTTGAAGATGTCTCATATCAGAAATATGTCGTGAAAGCAGCAGTGTCGATTTCCATGTAACTGTGTGTGTGTGTGTGTTAAGGAGATATTAAGGCCTATTTCGTTGTCATATATTAAAGCAAATATATCCCGATTCTGGAGGGGATCAAGCAGACTTTAAGGAGCCCTTCAGACCCCCGGATCAGCACCCTTGTCTGAAAGTGTATCTTGTTTCTGTAGATAGAGCTCAATGTCTCGTTCCATACCTTGTTACGGAAATTCTGTCTCGTCTTATCTCATGTGCAACCCTAGTAAATACCTAAAGCAATCTTGAATCAAAATTTCATGTTGTTTGAAATACTGAAATTGGTAGTGAGCTATGTCAATAATGATTCCAAATTTTTCCTGGTGGACTCTTAATACACTGGAGAAAGGGGAGTAGTTAAAAATAGTACTATAAATATTTATACTGGTAACCGTCATTGAGTATGAGCAGTTTTATGGCTTTTAGAGGATTTTGTAATATAACTCGGGCCACCTATCTATCCATATATATATATATATATATATATATATATATATATATATATATATATATATATATAGTCTCAAAGATCTCTTGACATAGGGTAACTCTCTTATTATCAGAGTTATAACGAAATGTAAGAAGGGGAAACCGTCTCCAAATATGATGTCAATCTAAAGTGAAGGATTTTTTTTTATACCGTCAAGCCGTTTAAGCTGTACACTCTTTGTGCACCCAATGTTAAATAAAAATGCAACGTTGCCATTTACCTGGACCCACAACATAAGTGAATGAAGTTACTGTCTTTTACGCTAACGTATCGGTGGCCAGCACCCATGTCAAACATCACCCCATTCATCATACTCTTACAAAATTTATCCACCCGGCAAATGTGAAAGTTGCGTTTTCATTTAACGTTGGATGCATAAAGAGTGTACAGCCCAAACAGCTCGTCTGCTTCCTTCACTTTAGATTTAAAACAACATATTTGGCGATTATTTCCCCTCTTACGTTTTGTTGTAACTCTGATAATAACAGAGTATATATATATATATATATATATATATATATATATATATATATATATATATATATATATATATATGGTGCCTTCCATTTCAACTCAGGCAAAAAAATATAAAATTGTACCATCACCATCTCAGATGTTGTTGAAACTTTTTTTATAGCAACTAGACATGTTTTTAAGAGACCCATATTTTTTTTGTTTTGTCGAAAAAAAATTTCCCGCCAAGTAATGGGCCATCAAAGACGGGTAGTACAATTTATGAATTGTAGAAGACATGGAAAATGGTCAACTTCGGAGCCTCACCATTCGGCTATGGAGACAGGTAGAGTTATAATTCTTGTTGTGGTATGTACATAGGGATATAAATAAACTATATTTTATTATAATTTGGTTTGCGCATGCGTATCTTTTTGTACATAAATTAACAAAGGAACGTCAATTTATCTGAAAAGTCGAAGTTTGCGAATTTTTTCGAGCACTTCCGGTTCGAATTTTAAAATTCTGTTTTCGCAGTTGGTAAGACCTGATTACCCGCTTTCCGAAAAAAAATTTGTATCGCTTGTGTGTACAACCGTTTTGTCGCAAAAAACTCGAGAAATTGTAAAATTTTCAAAAATCGCCATTTTTGGGCGCCATTTTCTCGAAAACACCATCTTTTAAAATTCTGAAATTTTGTCAGATGGTTCAAATTTACATGAATAATAAACACACCAAATATCATTCTCGACCAATGCTTCATGAATTAACTGCAGCCTTTTAAAGTTAGCGAAGTTTCGTTAACTTTGATGTCACAGTTAGCAACACTAGGGAACAATAAAAGTGCAATGATTTGATGATGTTTGTGGTTCACATTCATTAAATGAAGAATAAAAGGTTTTCTTGACTGTTTTTTTCCATCATTTTGATCAAGAAGGCTCTCTGAAATAGTAAAATGAGCCTCCCCCTACTCTTCCGTTTTCTTAAACCGAAATAATCTGAAGTGGAAATTACGATTACGAAACGCACAAATTTCAAGTTCACTTACTTAAAATGGTCTTCGGAAACAAAATTTCACTGATATTTATTATTATTATTATTATTATTATTATTATTATTATTATTATTATTATTATTATTATTATTATTATTATTATTATTATTATTATTATTTACATTGACCAATCATTTGCTTGGTTGGTGTCTTCGCTAATAGCATGTAACCGTGCAGGTGCTCCAATAGGTGTTGGCTCACTCACTTTTTTTTATTTTATATATAAATAAAACCGATTTCAGAGTTTGGAGCTCTTAAAAGTACCTCTAAGTAGCAGTATTACCCCCCCCCCTTCCAGAAGTCCGTCCTGGATCCCCCCTTGCGTAGCACATTGTCGATAGTCACAAATGCTGAAGGCCCATGTAGAATCATAAACAACACTTCAACTTCACGTAATTCAAGATTTATTCATAATATTTCTGCTACGCACCGCTGGTTATCATACATATATGAGTGTAACAAAAGTTCCTTTTTGCAGATTTCTTAAATCTACACTTTGAATTGCAGAAGTTCGATTTTAGCGGAAGCATGAAGTTAGTTCATGATGACCCGTTACTGCCATTTTCCGAAAGCCAAAGATGACTTCGTTGAATACCAGTTACCGGTCGCATACTTTCCCTTTTTTTTTATTCCGGAAGTCGTCGAATTCAGTTCCAGGCAACAAAACGAGAGTAATACCGGAGTTTGTACTTGCACTATACTCAAGAATTCTTCTGCGGTTTTAGTGGGGGCGCGGTGGCTCAGTGGTAGAGCGTTCACCTCCGGTGCTTGTGGTCCCTGGTTCGATCCTAGTTCGTGCCGTGTGGGCTTTGTGGTGGACAAACACCGTGCTCGTGGGTTTTCTCGGGGTTATCCCGTTTCCTCCCACTTTCTGCATTCCACCATTTCATTTATTTCTCATAATCACCGTCTTCTTTAGCCTAACCGGCATAAGCGTGGGACGTAAAACTTAAAGATTTTATTTCATTTTCTCTTCTGCGGTTTTAATATTGTGTATCTGTTTTTGCTTAAGGTTATGCCGCGTTGCCACATTCTTTACACCTCCCCCCTCAATTCCGTCGCAGAAACTCTTGCATGGCCGGTTTCACTGCAAAACCACTGCTTTATCGGACCTCTCTGCATCTCGAACATCTGAAAGCGATTTTTAAAGTGGGATGCAGCACCATCAGAAATCACTGACACGGTTTGGGAAATTGTAGACACTAATTTTCACGTATTCAAACCTTTTTATAAAATATATTTTCGCTTTTCTTCGAGTATTTTTAGAATCTTGTCTATGGCTATGAGTACATGAGCCGAACCGTGTGCTTTATCGTCGTTTATTACAACAAAACTGTCAGTTGTTTCATATTCCGGTGATAACTCTGAATTTCACTTTGTAGAATAACAGTCCAGTTTTCAGCGAAGTTCACATGAAGTAAAATAGAATTTGTATCTTGAAATTTTATACGGTGCTTTTCGGTAGCAATTAATTCTCTTTGGATTTTCTTGATGTAGTCATGAATTACAATTCTTACAGTTAAACCAGCAATGTACAATACGAAAACAGAAAGTGGCACAGTCTTTTAACGAGATTGTTTTCCCATATGGCATACGTAACACTTTCATTTTCATCAGGATCAATAATTAAAGACTCCACACTTATTCATTCCACTCCAGGACATTCACCACATTCTTGAAGAAGACAGTTGTCATTTTCTACGGATCATACTACCAAAGGAAATAGGTCACTCATGACAGCTTCAATACAGGCTGCACCTTTGATTTGTAGCAACACAGTAGCAGCTAACTTAAAATTTGCACAATTCACACACACACACATACACACTTCCCTCGCAGGTTGCGGACTGACTCACTTTAGTCGAATACTGTAAAATTCTGAGTGACCCATTCTTATGTTGGGATTGTTCTGTTTAAAAAGTCAGTAAATTTCTTTAGAACGCGTAAGAAAACGTTTCGATTTTTTAAACTTTTTGTCATTTTTCGATCACTGTAATGACATCGCACTTAATTGAGACTTTGTCTGGAGCATTCCAAATCATCACTGAGGTAATAGTTCAGGCTTTTGGATGGCCATTTCAAGTAAACTTAAAATTTATGTGTTTCGTAATCGTAATTTCCACCTCAGATTATTTCGGTTTAAGAAAACGGAAGAGTAGGGGGGAGGCTCATTTTACTATTTCAGAGAGCCTTCTTGATCAAAATAATGAAAAAAACAGTCAAGAAAACCTTTTATTCTTCATTTAATGAATGTGAACCACAAACATAATCAAATCATTGCACATTTATTGTCCCCAGTGTTGCTAACTGTGACATCAAAGTTAACGAAACTTCGCTAACTTTAAAAGGCTGTAGTTAATTCATGAAGCATTGGTCGAGAATGGTATTTGGTGTGTTTATTATTCATGTAAATTTGAACCATCTGACAAAATTTCAGAATTTTAAAAGATGGTGTTTTCGAGAAAATGGCGCCCAAAAATGGCGATTTTTGAAAATTTTACAATTTCTCGAGTTTTTTGCGACAAAACGGCTGTACACACAAGCGATACAATTTTTTTTTCGGAAAGCGGGTAATCAGGTCTTACCAACTGCGAAAACAGAATTTTAAAATTCGAACCGGAAGTGCTCGAAAAAAATTCGCAAACTTCGACTTTTCAGATAAATTGACGTTCCTTTGTTAATTTATGTACAAAAAGATACGCATGCGCAAACCAAATTATAATAAAATATAGTTTATTTATATCCCTATGTACATACCACAACAAGAATTATAACTCTACCTGTCTCCATAGCCGAATGGTGAGGCTCCGAAGTTGACCATTTTCCATGTCTTCTACAATTCATAAATTGTACTACCCGTCTTTGATGGCCCATTACTTGGCGGGAAATTTTTTTTCGACAAAACAAAAAAATATGGGTCTCTTAAAAACATGTCTAGTTGCTATAAAAAAAGTTTCAACAATATCTGAGATGGTGATGGTACATGCTCTGCCTGAATTGAAATGGAAGCCACCATATATATATATATATATATATATATATATATATATATATATATATATATATATATATATATATATATATATATATATATATATATATATATATAGAGAGAGAGAGAGAGAGAGAGAGATGGATCAGGAGCGTTATTTCAGATTTTGCTTGGCTTTTCAGATAAAATCTCTAAATAAATCTCAAATTCAGGGGGGCAATTGCCCCCTTCCCCCCTAAATGATGCCCTTGGGATGGATACATAGATAGATAGATATAAAGGTATGTTTATGTATGTTCTAGCGTAACTCTGGAACGCCAGGAGCAATTTTAACTAAACTTGGTACACATATTACTTAGTCTGGGAAAGAGTACTATCGAGGTAGGACTCCTACCACAACTACGGGAGGAGTGGAAAGGGAGACATAAAATGATCGGAAATCACTGACTTTAGTTTTGAAATCATAGTTTTTTGGATCCATAAGCTAGTGACATTTCCGATGCCGTTTAAGTCCACTTTCAGCCCGCAGTGAATGTAAGATCCGCTGGCACACCTAGACGAGTATGGGGCGTGACACATAAAAATGATCGAAAACAGACGATATTAGTGTCGAATCCGTAGTTTTCAGAATTAACGATGACAATTCCTATGCCATTCAAACCCAAATTCAGTCCCCATTAGTACTCCTGAGGAAGGGATGGGGACATGTTAAAATAATTGAAAACTACTTACATTAGTGTCGAATCAATTGTTTTCAGGGTCCATAAGCTAGTTGTTACGGTTTCTGTGCCCTTTAAGTTCAAAGTCAGCCCCAGTTACGGTAAGCTTTCAAGCATTCCTAGGGGGAGTGGAAGGGGAGACATAAAATGATTGAAAACAACCGTTATTAGCATCGAATCCATAGTTTTCGGGGATGCTTAGATAAATGGGACGCTTCTGTTGCCGTTTAATTCCGATTTAAGCCCTCATTAGCACATGGGCGGTGAAATGATTACATGTAAAAATATCGAAAACGACCGACATTAGTGTCGAATCATTAGTTTTCAGCGTCGCTACGTTAATTGGTGGTAGTCCTGATGCCGTTTAAGGTTGGTTTAAAGGGACAAGTTTTGCCGATAGATGTCACTACAGTCTTCGTATCTCTCTCATGTATTTTTTTACCTTTCACGAAAATTTACGATTTCTCTTACAAATTTCAACCTAGAGACTTCAAATTTTTAAAGAAGGAGCTTTATAACCTATCGAAGGGAAAAATCCAAGGATCTTATAAAATAGAGGATCTGCCCTTACAACTAAATCTTGAAGCCATGTGTCACAGTTTCGCCACCCCTACTCTGCCCACTCCACTCAATAGGATCTCAAAGTTTTGAGCCAACAAACATGGCGGAGACGAAAGTAGCCAATCAGACGATGGCGGAAACGAGAGTAGCCAATCAGACGTGCCGATTCTCGGTTGTTTTTTTGGCTTCATTATTTAATAGGATGAAGATATAGCCTATATGGGCAGATCCTCTATTTTATAAGATCCTTGCAAAAATCCGTGCCGATTTTTTTATTTAGAATTTTCTTCATTGTTGAAATGGCTTGATAGTTGAAATGGATATCCAAACCTTCAACAATATAACTGTTTCAACAATAACGAAAATTTTAAATTAAAAAATCGGCACGGATTGTTGTATTTTATAGGTTATGAAGTTCCTTCTCTAAAAATTTGAAGTCTCTAGGCTGAAACTTGTAAGAGAAATCGTGAATTTTCGTGAAAGGTAAAAACTACATAAGATGGATACGAAGACTGTATGACATCTATCGGCAAAGCTTGCCCCTTTACACCAACCTTAAATCCAAGGTCTGCCTCCAATAGGAGCAAGACGCCCTGACCACACCTAGGGTTAGTAGGAGGATAGACATAAAAATGAGAATGAACGACCGATATTAGTGTTGAATTCATAGTTTTTGGGGTCTATTAGATAAAGAGTGACACTCCAGATGCCATAAAGGTTGAAGTTCAGTCTCCATTAGCATCCTGGGACAGGTGAAATTACGACATACAAATAAATGACCAATATTAGAATCGAGTCCGTAGTTTTCGGGGTCACTGAAATGAACATTGACACTCCTAATGCCGTTTAAGTCGAAGTTTATCCCCATCTGCAGAGGATAGGGTGGGGAGGTGAAAAATAAAGTGTCAAAAATAACTGAGATTTCTGTGGAATTCATAGTTTTCAGGGTCGGAAAAACGTCTGATCCGCTTGAAATGGCTTTTGGAAGATACATAATATACACTTCAAGGTGAGTTGTTATATCAATCTGATTGGATATATATATATATATATATATATATATATATATATATATATATATATATATTGTGTGTGTGTGTGGGGGGGGTAAGATGTTTTAATATGTATGCCAAAAGTGGAGTATCTTCTGGTTTTTTTTTTTTTTTTATCATTACACTTTCATTGAAGTAAATGTTCTAGAGTATAAACATTTCCCATAAACCTATTCTTCCTGTTCGAAGAACGAGCATTTCAGCTAGTAATATTTAAAAATGCGTGTATGTATGTATGTATGTATGTGTGTGTGTGCATGTATATTCCAGCATAACTCTGTAATGCCTGGAGGAATTGTAACCAAACTTGGTACACGTATAATCTACAGTCTGGAAAAGAGTACTATCTTGGTTGGTAAGACCTTCCTTGTTGGTAGGGAACAGGAAGGAGGGGAGACTATAAAATGATCAAAAATGAATCCATAGTGTCGAATCCATAGTTTTGGGGGCCCATGAGCTTATTGGTGACAGTTGTAATGCCCTTTAAGTCCAATTTCAGCCTCCTATCACACCTAGGGTGACATGTATAAATGATCGAAAATGGACGATATTAGTATCGAATCCGTAGTTTTCGGGGTTACTGAGATTAACAGTGACGCTTTCGATGCCATTTAAATCCAAATTGAGTCCCCCTTAGTATTCCTGAGGAGGAGACGGTGACATATAAAAATTATTGAAAATGACCGATATTAGTGTCAAATCCATAGTTTGTGGGGTCCCTAAGTTGATTGGTGATAGTTTCGATGCGCGATAATTTCAAGGTCAGCTCCTAGTTCGAGTGACCCCCTAGCACTCCAAGGGAGGGGAGCGGAAGACAAAATGTTCGAAAACGGTCGATATTAGTTGTCGAATCAATAATTTTCGTGGTTGCTACGTTAATTGATGACAGTCCTGATGCCGTTTAAGTCCGAGTTCAGTCCCCAGTTGATGCAAAAACCCCTGAGCACTCCTAGGAAGAGTGCGAGGGGCAGACGTAAAAATGATTTGTAAAAAATGACCGATATTGTATTGAATCCATGGTTTTCAGGGTCATTTACATAAAGATTGACATTCCAAATGCCATTGAGGTTCAAGTTCAACCTCCATTAGCACCCTGGAGGTTGAAATTGTACATGTAAAAATAATTGAAAATGACCGATATTAATCTCGAATCCATAGTTTTCGGTCTCGTCGAAATGAATAATGACGCTCCCAATGCCGTTCAAGTGCAAGATCATCCACATTTAGTGAAGGTAGGGTGGGTAGATGAAAAACAGAATGTCGAAAATGACTGGGACTTGTGTCGAATTCATAGTTTTCCGGATCTTGAAAACGTTTAACCCGTTTGAAATGACTTTTGAAGATAGTACCTGCTTCAAGCAGGGGCAGATCCAGGATGGGCGATTGCCCCCCCCCCCCCCCAGAAGAGGAAACTTTCTTATTTTATATATATAAATAAAACCCATCCCAAAGTTTAGAGCCCTTAAAAGTAGCAGTTTGACAACCCACCGGCCCCCCAGAAGTCGGTCCTGGATCCGCCTCCGGCTTCAAGTTGGGTCTTTATTTATATCTATTTGATTAAAGACGTATTCTGTGGGAGTAGGGTATTTTAATATTTATGTCAAAAATAGAGGATCTATTTTTTTATCGTTACACTTTCATTGAAATGTTTTAAGGCAAATGGCAGCGACCAGGACGTATATTTTATATTATATAAAGCATAAAGAAACAATGGTATCCACTAGGAAATAACAGCGCTATTCCATTCGGAAATTGCAGCATACTTTGGAACTTCTTAAACAAAATTATATTTTGAATCTAAAGCATAAGGCTAATTGCAGTTGAACGATGATGAAAGACTGAAATGCAACCAGAATCATTTTCCACCGGTAGGTTCCAAAGAGATATGTCATACTAATAAAATTGTTAATTTTGTCTGCATTTCCGGAATAGAAAACTAAAAAATGAATAGATCGAAAGTAAGGAAGATAAATAATAATAATAATAACAAAAAATGCTATGGCCTATGGAATCCGGAGGCTTATTGCCGCCTTCACTAAGGCTCTCGATTGGCTTCTGTCCTTAGCAAACTGAAACTAGTTTCTACTTTAACTATTTTGTGAGATCCATCTTAATATTGTCCTCCTAATCAAGGTCTTCTTAATTGATCTTTTTTCCGATTGGCTCTCAAGTTCAAATTTTGAAAGCTTTTCTATTTTTCTTCATTCTAGGTACGTGGTAGGAGGCCCACCTGAGCAGTCTAAACTTATGACCGTAAAGGTAAATAGTATAAATTATGCAGTTTCTTGTTATGAACTTTCAGCCATTCCTATCCGTATTGGGTCCGAATATTCGTCGTAAGATTTTATTTTCAAATACTTTCAGTCTGCTTTCTTCTCATAAATTAAGCGACCATGCTTTGCATTCATACAGTACAATAGGCATAACTATCGCTTTATATATATATATATATTCTTCGACAGTATTCGCTAAGACAAAAATTTTGGACTGAATAACAACACGAATTTCCTGCTTTCAGTCGACGTTTAATTTCTTCGTGGATATGGTTTGGTCTGATAATGTTGACTCTAGATATTTGAAAGTGTCCACTTTGTCGAACTCGAAAGTAGTATATTAGCCTATACGATATTTTAACGTATTCATAATTTGCGGTATTTTAGTCACGGCGAACTTCCATGTATTGAGTTTTCTCTGCATTTACTTCTATAGCCATATCCTCCTAGGCGTTTAATAAAACCCTTTTTTTCCCTATTGTCCTCATATCGTCCTCTATCAGATTTACATCATCCATAACCTGGTAAGTGCCATTTAGCTCTTTGATTTTCCTTACAAGTAAGGAAGATTATAAACATATATTGCATGAAAATAAATGAATTATGAAATATCGACTGTGTTTTCTTTACCTAACAGTTAGTCTGCTTGGAATCGATAATGGGGCTTTGGGAATCTTGCGCTTTTGTTATTATTTGAAGTGACGGAAATACGTGATTCATCCAGTAACAACATGAGTGTGTGACGAAATATTGTAGAATAACTTCGTAAACATCCCAGACATGTATGATGTTGTCACCCCAGCACTCACTGACCTGAAAATGAACCTACCACTACCCTTTGCAGCAAAATTTAGTTATTGGACACATGTTTATATTATATGAACATTAAATAAATAAACTCAGGATAATTAATGATAGCTGTTCGTCAAAGTATTTACTATGGTCTATGTATTGGTGACTCAGTGATTGTAGGCTAAAGTATATAATATGGATATCTGTATTCATATTGTATATTACGAGATTACTACCATAGCTAACGGAAGTGTTAAAAATCTAATGCCAACAAAATCCTCTTGGGTAATATACTGTACGTACCTGAGTAATATAAAGTTGACGTAACAATATCGATAATAAATAGGAGAAACACTATTCGTAAGTCCTCCTAATGACAACCAAATAAAAACTGGACGATTCCAGCTGTTGACTGTGTATGTTTGTAATCATTTGATAAACTTTTGACATAAAGTCATATGACCTTTGTTTAATTTGATTGATAGCTACGTTATCATCGTGCATAAACCATCCGTGGAAGAAATTGACATTGATTCATGCACTATATCGAAATATATTGATATATTATTAAATATTCTGCCTGTCGGTAGGTCCCGGAACTAATATATATATTTTTTAAATAAAATCTTAAGTTACGATCTGAAAATGTTTCTTCCATGTTTTTCTGACCTTTGAGGTCTCAGCTTTAACTCCCAATATTTTCTTCTATTTTTCAAACCATTGATTGTTCTTTTTATTCCAAACTTTCTTTCCACCTTTTCCTTTATGGCATTATAAAAAAGATAATTCCTTTTCAAGATTTGCCCAGTCTAATTGGCCTTCCTATGAATGTGTTAGTTGAAAGCGTCCTCTTTTTCTCCTGCCTGCTTTAAAACATTTTCGTTTGTTATTCTCTCCGTCTATTTTATCTTCTCAATCTTCTTCCAACACTACAATCGTCTTCCGGCACGTGGTGCGTCTGCGAGTGTTTCGTCACCGTACTTAAACTTGTTAAACCACCGTAGTCACGACACTATCACCAAAGGCCTGGGATATCTTCCGTCCCGCTGCAGCGTCGTTTGACCCCAGTTTGAATTCGTACAGTATACACGCCCTTATGACTCTGTGGAGGTCCCATGTTCACTCTGTCGTTACGCAAGTTCACGTAGTAAGTGAACTGCCACAACCAGATAGTACTATCTTGGATATAGCCACACCAACAACTGGTCTTCGCCTTATTTCCATTCGCATTTAACTCACGGTGTGAGGGTCAATGAAACACAGACCTCTACAAAAAACGACAGAACTTTCTTGATCACCTTTATACAAATAAAAATTATATTGTTCGTGGTCGCATCATGAGAAAACAGTTGAACCGTTTAAAATGAATTTTTGAATTAATATCTCCCTTGAGTTGGTCTTTCATCATGTCAGTTTGTATAAAGTGCGGATCCTAAGGGTCCAAAATTTAATCTAAAAATAGTGTGTCTCAGGAGGCGTTCAAGTTAGGAAGATAAAGTTCGGCATATGAACTCCTATTAAAAGAAGGATGATCTGTTTTCTTCTTCTAAAGAGAGTGTACAATTTGAATGAATATATTTGTAACTTCACTAAAGTACAATAACAATGCTAAAAACAATATTCATACTAGTGGACTGTAAGGCTTGATTCGTACACCACATGAATGCAACCAAATATAAATTCACTGTATTTAATGATTACACCTTCAGTTTGCACACAAAAATAATACACGAGAATAAACATATTCACAAGGTCTTTAGTTGTAAATGTTTGTAATACGATGGCTTATTGTTTGTGCTAAAATGTTTGATCTTCGACCATAATATATGGTCCACCAAATCTGCATGTTCTTGCTGCCACACTCACACCCACACCAAACAATAGAAAAGCGTTAAGCAACTTGAACACTGTTGCCAGCTAAAGGCACACACACTGTTAAACACACAAATAATCCCAAACATACTCCCCCCTGTTGGTCAGCTAAGGTCTGACCAAATAAAACAAAATGATACACAAAAAAACGAAACGAACACAAAACTTGAAGCAATGTTACAACTGTACTTATTTTTTATTACTCAAATCTCAATTCTAATCCTTGTTATATGGTAATGCAACTAGTTTCTTGATGGAACGTTTATATGTTCCAGTTGTAGTACGAACCGTCACTACACGAACTAAGAAATCCTTTCCTGGGAACACTTTTTCAATGATGCCCAATTTCCACTGCAATGCAGGAACGTTGTCTTCAATCAGCAAAACTACATCTCCGACCTTGAGATTGTGTTGCGGTGAAGTTGTCTTAGATCGTTGTTGAAGACAATGTAAATAATCTCGGGACCATCTCTTCCAAATGTGTTGTTTTAGTTGTATCTTCTGCCAACGAGATAAGCGGTTGTGTGGTAGATCGGTGAGGTTAGGCTCTGGTAAAGCTGTAAGTGTTTCTCCAATTAAGAAATGTCCAGGGGTGAGAACACTGATGTCGTTAGGCTCACTTGATAGCACTGTAAGTGGTCGAGAGTTGAGACAGGCCTCAATCTGTGTGAGTAATGTTACAAACTCTTCATATGTTAACACTGCACCCTTTGTAATACGAACTAGATGGTATTTCATTGATTTTATACCGGCTTCCCATAGTCCTCCAAAATGCGGCGAATTTGGTGGTATGAAGTGCCACTGAATTCCTTCGTTCGATGTAAAATCATGAACTTGAGAACTAAAAGGATCTGATGAAAACAGCTGATACAATTCTTTCAATTCATTGTTGGCTCCAACGAAATTTGTGCCATTGTCGCTGTATATGTTGAGACATCTTCCTCGTCTGGCTATGAATCTGCGTAAAGCTGCTATGAATGACTGCGCACTAAGATCTGTTACCAATTCCAGATGTATTGCCTTGGTGGATAAACAAACAAATAACGCAACATATGCCTTACGTACAGATCTATTTCTAACTGCTCCTGATTTTATGTAAAACGCTCCAGCGTAGTCCACGCCTACGTTTAGGAATGGTCTGGCTTGCTGCACACGAGCTGCTGGCAACTGTCCCATAAGTTGTTTTGAACCACTGGCCTTTAACTTGAAACACGTGAAGCAATGATGGATCACTTGTTTTACCACCTGTTTGCACCTGATGATCCAATATTTCTGGCGTAGTGATGATATTAATAATTGGGGTCCAGCATGAAGTAATCTTAAGTGTTCAGCTTCAACTATAAGTTTTGTCAAGTGTTGATTTGAAGGCAGAACTATTTGATGTTTGGCGTCAAACGGAAGCTGACTATTCTCCAATCTTCCTCCAACTCGGATCATGCCTTCACTATCTAAAAATGGATGTAAATTGTTCAATTTACTTCTTGACGGAACAATGTTTCCATTACGAAGATGCTGCAATTCGCTGTGAAACCCAATTTCTTGTGTCCATTTGATGCAAACACGGAGCGCTGTGTGGAGTTCTTGTACTGAAAGACCTTCTGTTAGTTTGTTTTGCTTGTGTCTAATGTTATGAACAAAACGTCTACAATACGCTATTGTCCTAACTAACCTTGACAATTTTGAGAATCTTGTTATGGTTTCATTGCACCAATTGTCTAAAGTGACTGTCAATGTTATGGTTCCCTTACTCTCTGGAACTTGATCTGGTTGCAATGAATCCTTACTTGTCACTGACCAATTAGATTCTAAACTAGAAAGCCATTGTGGACCGTGCCACCATAATGAATTGTCCTTTATGGAAACTGCATCTATTCCTCTTGAAATCAAATCTCCAGGGTTGTCTGAAGAAGTTACATGTTTCCAACAGCTAACGTCAGTTAAGTCTTGAATTTGAGCTACTCTGTTGGCCACGAAAGGTTTCCATTTATTACACGGAGAAGCTAGCCATGCCAACACGATTTGGGAGTCGGTCCATAAATGGACGCTACTTATGTTCAATTTTAAATTCGGTAAAATCTTGTGAACTAATTTTGCCAAAACAACTGCTGCACATAACTCCAGACGTGGGAGAGTGATTTTCTTGACTGGGGCCACACGTGATTTAGCACATAATAACTTAACTGATATTTCTCCTTGTTGATTGATCGATCGCATATAAATACAAGCTCCATATGCTCTTTGAGAAGCATCTGAAAAACCATGGATCTGAATCTCCGATATGTCTCCTTGAACGAGTACATATCTATCAAATTTAATCTGATTGATTAATGGAAGTTGCTTGTACAATTGAGTCCATCTCTTTGCTAATTCCATTGGTATACTGTCGTCCCATTGAACCTTTTGCCGCCACAATTCTTGCAAAAATATTTTGTATGAAATGACAACTGGTGAAATTATTCCTAATGGATCGAATATAGTGGCAATGATGGAAGCAATCTGGCGTTTAGTAATGCACTCTTGAACCTTCATTGTTGACGTCTTGCTTTCAACGAGAAATACATCCTTGTCTGGATGCCATGACAATCCTAATGCCTTGACGCCTTGGCCTTCGTGGAACTGGATAGGACGTTGCACTTCTCGAAGCTCTGGCGAGATGGATTCTAATAACCTTGGATCATTCGAACTCCATTTCCTAAGTGTAAAACCTCCCTTTCCCAGTAACTCTATCAATTGCTTCTGGACCTCTAGAGCTTGCTGTATGTTGCTCATGCCACTACAAACATCGTCAATATAGAAATCTCGACGTAATATTTCTGCTGCTACAGGGTAATTATGCTCTTCTTCGTCTGCTAATTGCTGTAGGCATCTTGTGGCCACAAATGAAGCACATACCGTACCATACGTCAGTGTTTTCAACTCAAAAACTTGAATCGGTTCATTTCTAGATCTTCTCCATAATATACGTTGTAATGGCGTGTCTTCTGGATGAACATTGACCATGCGATACATCTTAGCGATATCTGCAGTGAATACTATCGAATGAGTTCTAAAGCGCAAAATGATAGAAAACAAATCTTGCTGTATTGTAGGACCAACTAAGAGAATGTCGTTGAGGCTTTTTCCGCTGTCAGATTTTGCTGAAGCATCAAACACCACACGGAGCTTCGTTGTAGAGCTTGTAGGCTTAAAAACTGCATGATGTGGCAAATAGTATGCAACGCTGACGTCCTCCTTTTTACGCTCATCTATCCTTACCATGTGACCAAGATCTTCATATTCTTGCATGAATTCTGTATATTTAGCTTCAAAATCCGGGTGTTGATCGAATCTTCTTTCCAATTGCTTTAATCTAACCAATGCCTGCTGATAAGAATCGCCTAAAACTGTACGGTCTTCAAGCAAAGGCAATCGTACAATGAAACGCCCTGTATGATCTCTTGTTGTATTCTGAACGAAATGTCGCTCACATGCAAGCTCTTCGCTTGATCTAGGTGTAACAGTAATTTCTTCTAGTTCCCAGAATTTTTGAAGTTGTTGCTGTACATCTATGTTTGTCTTCACAAAACATGTTGTTAATGGAATATGGGGGTCACGTTCTTGAGGAATGCGTCCTGCCACGATCCATCCCAATTCTGTCTCCTGAAGCACTGGAAAATCACCTGGCCGTGTTTTGTGTCCTGACTTCATAATTATGTAGAATACTTCCGCACCTAACAGAATATCTATGTCTCCAGGCGTATTAAAAGTAGGATCTGCTAGAACAGTGTCCTTGGGAATGTTCCAATCGTCATAATTAATTCTTTCCTCCGGTAGCTTACTTGTAATGTAAGGGAGAACTGAACAACTTATATTCAATGAAAATGTGTTAACACATGAATGGACACAAATATCTACAGAGTACTTTGTATTAGAAATTGCTTGATTTATACCTTGAATTGGAGTATACTGTCTATACCGTTTGATGTTCAATTGTTGCACCAAATTCTCTGTTACGAAATTGGTCTGACTAGCACTGTCTAGAAGCGCGCGACAAGGAATCAAATTTCCCTTATTATCCCTTACTTTTACTATTGCAGTAGATAACAACACTCTTGCGTTAGGCCCAGCCTTTAATGCACAATATGACACTTGCCCTAAATTTTCACTAGAATCTGAGTTGTTACTACGCTCTTGCACCGCGGCACTGCTTACACATGGAAACCGCACTGATTTGTCCTTTGATACGTCTACATGCAATAATGTATTGTGCTTTTTGGAACACTTTTTACAACCTCTCGATTTACAATTCTTCAAAAAATGATTACTTTTCAAACAATTCATGCATAATTTATTTTTACGAATGCACTCCAATTTTTGGCTGTGTGCCGCATTAACAAAGGACGAACAAGAATATAAGGGATGCTGGTTATTACAAAATTCGCATGCATTTGAAAATGTTGATAAATAAGTCTTTGATGACTGAATACCTTTTACTTGCTTGTTTTGTACGCTACTACCCTGCTTCACACCATCAATACTAGTTCTCATGTTCTCAAGCACCTGACAACGTTTCTCGAGAAACGAAAAGAATTCTGATAAAGCAGGAAAATTAGAATTCGTATTTTGAAGCTCCCATGACTTTCTAGTAGTTGCGTCTAATTTTGATACAAAGTGTTGGGTCAAAATTACGTCTGTGAGGTTTACGTTTGGCTCAAGTGCTTGTAGCGCATTTATATTGCTAGTAGCTGTATTTATAAAAGCGCGAAGTTCACTTACATTTTCTTTATACACTGGCTTGATTTGTAGTACTTCGTGAATGTAAGAAGAAGCAATTAGCTTTTTATTTGAATACCTGTCAACGAGTAATTGCCATGCTACTGAATAATTTGTTTCGGTAATAGGTAAATTTTCAATTAGGTTTAACGCTTCGCCATTAAGAGAAGTTCGGAGGTACTGAAACTTCTGTACTGTGGAAATGTCTTTATTCTCGTGAATAAGAGATATAAAAGTGTCCTTATATGATAACCAATGTTTACAGTTCCCGTCAAATGCAGGCAACTGTATGACCGGTAATTTAACTTGTGCGCTACTGCTAGTGTTATTATTAACAGCTGATTCTTTATTTCCATGCTTTAAAACAAGTGCTTGCATTTGAGCCTCTAAAGAAAAATACACATTTTCAATTTCTGCACGAGCGTTTACTGCTTCCGCTTCGGGTTCGATTTGATCAATTTCAATAGTATCTTGCACCTCCTGCAACTTTGACCAGACGTTATTTAGATGTTTTAAGCGTGCACGTATTTCTTCTATATTGCCTTCATTTGGATCAAAGGCCTGAACAAAAGTGTTTATTCTAGTTAACTGGCCTCTGTATGCAGATCTTTGCCTTAAAAGACGCTGATGTGATTCACTCATGATTAAATGCTACGCAGAAATATGAAGAATAAAAAACTACTGACCTGATGATGATGTTTTTTGTTTTCTTTTACCTATGAAATATACTCCAGAAGCGTGGTCCTGGTATAACAGCTGTCCGCCTACACAGAAAACGTGCTGATTGTCCAACGTACGTGATAGCACCACATATAGGCCGACACAAACACATTTCTCTTCATAACAGGGCCCACTCACGGTCCACGGTTTGCGCAAACATCATGTTTGTGCAAACATCGTGTTTGCGCAAACACTCGGCCACACACGATACAACTGTTTGCACAAACTTCAGTTCAATTTTGAGTTTAATCGCGTAAGCATGTCCACTGAAGCAGCTTGTTTAACGTTAATGTATAGTAGGCTATATAAATAACACCTACTCTCAGTGGCGGAACTTCAAAATCAGCCCTCCCCCCCCCCCACACACACAGATACAGAAAAATCTTGCCAGGACTTATTAGGACCTATAAAATAATTTAAGCATTTCATGTTTCTTTCCAGCACAGACATTCAAAGTCAGGCAATGAATGACACCATGTAAACACGAGTAACTACATGTAATAATCAGAATATTACCGCTACTTTGAATTAGGATTATTTACTAATTGTTTAAAACTGAATATAATATATGTGAATGGAGTTTTCATGATTGTTACACTGTTATAATTCAACGAGGATATGTATGTGTACACGGCTGATTGACAGTGACAGTTCTGGAAAAATATTATGTTGCTTATTTTCCTAATGATCTTTTGATTACGAGTTACATACGCATATACTGTTGTGAAATCTAATTTGATTTCAAATAAATTTTGTAATATATTAAATTTACTTCAGACTTGTAGCCAAACGGACTGTAACTGTTCCGAAAGTAGTTCTAAAGTTACTCAGAAAAATAAATATATCTTTTTCCCCAACTTTGATCACATCAGGAATGACAAAATCAGGTGTTATACCCGCTCAAAACCAATAATCTTAGGGTAAAATAGTAAGTATAGTTTTCAACGGAAGTAACAAAAATTATTTTTCTTGATTGCGATTTCATGTCTGACTAAAATAAAACACATATAATCAGGGCCTCCTTACGTCTTGGGCCTCCCTGCCGTTGCAGAGGCAGTAGCTCCGCCACTGCCTACCCTACAGTTTTTTTTTTTTTTTTTTCGTAAGATTGCTCTAATTTAGACTTTAGTCTGGCAATGTCAGCTTATGACCTTTGTCTGACCAAGTTTTTCACCCTGGCAGATGTTATTGGGTACTAGAGTATTTAGACGAAATTTGTCGCTTGGTGTTGGTGAGCTCATTGCTTGATGAAATGACAAAGCGACTGTTTGTAACAAGCTGCTTGCAAAATGGGTCTGCAGTCATTCAGTCAAGGATTTTTTTTTTTTTTTTTTTAATCTTATCAACTAGAACACAAAATCTTTTGTACGAATGCAACAAAACTCCGCGTGCTGCTATGCTCAGTGAGGTATGATCGGTGGCGTTGGGCGCTGAAAAATGCCTGTTACGTGATGTCATGCAGATTATCAATCATGTCATTGCTGGAACTCCCGCGCTTCGGTGTTGATCCCACCCCCCACCCCCCCTTCGGCCCCACCGACGGCCGCGAAGGCGCGAACTCCAGAAACTATTGAAGTTAGCAGCACAGCGACTGTTGTTACCAACATGCACGTTTAAAATGGTGCGGTGTGAAGAATGAAGTCTTTTTTTTTTTTTTTTTTTGGTTGAGAACAAGGTCACAAATGAAAATATCTATCATAACATATGCACAAATTTACCACTACTTATATTAAATGAAAGTGTTTCTTCCACATCAATTATTTCATCCAAGGTCGAAATACCGGATAATTGCATTTCCTGGTCTCTCAGAAAGTCCATATGGGAAAAATACCACAACGAGGGTACATACACGTCATCTGTTCCACTTCCAGATCTTGTACTTGCATTTATCTTCTTTAGTTCTCTTCGGTATACAGAACGAAGTGAATTGATTTTATTCCTCACTGACTCTCTGTCCGCCGTTTGATCTATTTCCTTCATTTTATTCACTAACTTCTCATATGCCGCATTTTTCAAATTCCTGTTTTTATAATCTTCACTCTTTACCTTCCTCAGTTCAGGTAAATTTCTATAAAGGTCAATAAATTCTCGCCAGAATTCTTGATTCCTATTCAATGACGCCATAGCGCAAGAAATAATCGTCTGTACACTAGGCTTTCTACTCGGAAATAAAGCTCGTGTTTGCACAAACATGCCCATACACGGTCCACGTGTTTGCGCAAACATCATGTTCGTGTAAACAATTTTCGAACGAGTTCGATGTGGAAAATGTTTGCACAAACGTTTGCACAAACAGTTCATACATCGCCACACACGGTCAAACTGTTTGCACAAACAGCCTTGTTTGCGCAAACCTTGGACCGTGTGTGGGCCTTGTAACAGCACAGAACAATTCTCAGAAATCTTTGCACTCATGTGGCCCGGATAGGACCAAATGTACAATTTGAATGAATATATTTGTAACTTCACTAAAGTACAATAACAATGCTAAAAACAATATTCATACTAGTGGACTGTAAGGCTTGATTCGTACACCACATGAATGCAACCAAATATAAATTCACTGTATTTAATGATTACACCTTCAGTTTGCACACAAAAATAATACACGAGAATAAACATATTCACAAGGTCTTTAGTTGTAAATGTTTGTAATACGATGGCTTATTGTTTGTGCTAAAATGTTTGATCTTCGACCATAATATATGGTCCACCAAATCTGCATGTTCTTGCTGCCACACTCACACCCACACCAAACAATAGAAAAGCGTTAAGCAACTTGAACACTGTTGCCAGCTAAAGGCACACACACTGTTAAACACACAAATAATCCCAAACAGAGAGAGGGGGCAATTTCTGTAGAATTTTAATTTCCCATTTTGTATTCATGAAATGTCAAAAGTAAATGGTTGAATTTTTTTTTCCGCAGAAATTTTGAACCCCTCCCCCCTCTGTTACTATAACGATACGCGCATTTAAATCGACATAACATGATAAAAACGCAGTTAGTTGTCATCTCTTCCTTTAAAACCGATTTCTTTTAAACCCTCAATCACAACGAGAAGCTACTTAATAAAAGTATGCTTGCTTGAAAGCTTTCGTTTGCTTCGCATAGTTCTCTTAGTGTTATTTATTTTAGTAATAAATTCTAAAAGTTAGTCTTCTCGTACGAAGCAAAACAACATGTAGGGGATTTAAATTCATTTTTGCTGCTGTTTGTACAAATTTGTACTTCTGCAGCAAAAAAGTGGATTAAGATCATTCTTCTAAACTGCTGCGTATAAATTTTAATTTCCACGAAAAGCATTAAATATAAAGTATATTAAGGCGAAATTTGATGGTTATTTTCCCTCTAATCCCGTTGAAACCATCGTAAAGACATAGTCAACACCCGCTGTAATAAACCTACATTAGTGTGTTGTAAGTCATGGTTAGGCCTATATAGTATTTCATCTCTAATGCAATAAACAATCTTAAAACTTATTTACTGCTGTTCCTTGGACATATTGTATTTGACCTACACCTTGCGTGTTGTGCTAGCTTAGAATGAACAAGATATTAATATAACCCAGTTTATAGTTAAAATTGAAATTAAATTATAGAAATCTTTTAGTTTAACGTTCCACGGGGAATATGCTCTTTAGGCTAAAGGTAAACGATGAATAAGGCAAATTAATGATGATGGAAGAATTAGTGGAATGAGAATTTGGGAGGAAACGGAAGTATCCCAGAAAACCCATGGACTGTAGTTAAATATACAGTACTTTGGTATTGAGGCGCGCACAAGTCTGTTCTTCCTTCTAGACATGGGCACCCGAAGCTGAGGCAGGGTGGGGATCGCCCCCCTGCCTCACGAAAACGTTAAATTTCTTAAGATTTTCTCAATACAAATAAAAAATACCAAACGTAATATAGCAACCGTGAGATGAGCCCCCTAGAAAAATTTATTCGGGCGCGCATGCTTCTAGATATTGTATTCTACTAAATGATGGAACTACTTAATAGTACAACATCTTGTCTACTAACAATTTGTAGCAGTCATAAAAGAGACGTGGATAATATTTAATTTTTCTATTCTTTTTTCATCTTCGATGTATGGGATTCGCACCCAATTCAAGTAATTAATTAACTAGCTGAACCTGCGCTTTCTACACAGCTCATCATTCACATATGAGAATGAATCTCCTTGTCATTCCTAACAGCATCTGTACATGTTCCTTTACAGACACATTTGAAATATGTCTTGACAAAAATCGGAAAGGGATACCATAAAAGAGATTTTTCCATTATTATTTTTTTAATATCAATTCTTTCAACAAAACAAACATGCATACAAATTACCTACATTTGTGTTTTAAAAGTAAAAGAGATTTGTTTGTTCTTGCGTTATTTAGTGATCTTCCTTCTTAGTGAAAGGTTGAATACAGTTTTTGAAAAAGAAAGCGTATTTTCAAAAACCTGAGTCTAACACTTCATTGCAATTGTTTTCTATTTTTAAATAAGAATAAAAAAAAATAAGCATAATGATTTCCCACAGGGGAAAAACAGTTATCGACCTTTTTTTTCTCTGTGAGAAAGAGATTAGTAATCACAGAAAAAAATTACCACGGTATGTTATATTTACAAATAATAATATCTATGTGTGTGCAGGAGAATTCAAGTTACACCCATAATGTGCCGCAAGTTCAGAAAGGTTGGGAAACGCTGGCGTAATCTATATTCTATTTCAATTGATATTCATTGGTTTAACGTCGTAGCCTGAGAAACATCATTAACTGTTCATTTAACTGCACATTCATTTGAAAAATTCCTTATTATGCTTAGTTAGTTACCAATTTTGGAGGTGTTAGGATATGGTAAAGCACATTCGGTTGTGTTTAGTTCGAGTAGAATATGATCACACGTATTTGATCTCTTATTTCTAGAATTGATAAAATCATTACTATTATTAAAATTATTCTTATTAAACTCTAGTACGTACATTGTTTCTTATGTGATTCTAAAATTATTTACTATTACAGGCAGGGATGAATTCAGGGGGTAGCCCGGGGGAATCTCCCCCCGAATAAAATTTATTCCCCCCGGAGAAAATTCTAAATTTCAGTCACAAAATGTAGAAATTACTTCAACCAATTATTTGCTTTTCTGTCCGTGCACATGCAGATGAAATCCGATCTCTCAATATACATATAAATGACGCAGACCGATTCTATATAAATATTAAACATGTAACATCTAAGATAGAATACCAAATAGTCAATAAAACCTGTATTTCTTAACGCTATGACCGAGTTTGGCAGAATATGAAATTGTCAACTGTTGAAGAAAGGTTTATATTTTAGTAGGTACTATACTCTTTCCATATATTTTATATTAATTAGTAGGTAGCACTAGCACAGGTTGAGATAGGAAAGGAAAGATAGGGAAGATCTTTCGATCATTCCATATCTCTTATGCCAGCAGACTTCAGTTCTTCAAAATGTACAGTTCGTGCATTATTTGAAATAGAGCGCCTAAATCCCATTTCTCGCATCGGAAGTAACAGACGTAAATGTGTTTGACGATTGTTAATGTAAACACATCTTTCTTTAACTAAAAATAAGTCAGTTAAAGGGTGAGATTCAGAGGGATCAGGGAGGAGCAGTTATACCTCCTGGGTTAGAGATTTATATAGCATTTATCAATATAATAGTATATATAAGTGAAAGATTGCTATTGAAGGTTACGAAGATCCTGCTCACTGCCGTGCCATGCGGGAGGGGCAAGCAGGGCGACGGCCCCGGGCGCCGAAGTAAGGGGAGCAAAATTCGGGAGGGAAAAAGAAAAGAAGGAAAGAAAAAAGAGAGAAATGAAACACATGTGCACATGTGGTCATTTGCACATATATAAAATGAAAGGAAAAAAGTAATAAAAAGTGCTCGAAATCAAGGAAGAGTAGGGTTTATTTTTAAAAATTTTCTCATCTTTCGCGGCTGGTCTGTCGACCTCACTCATATGTACGGGGGTGCCGTCGTATACTCTCGCCCCAAGGGCTGATTTTCCACGACACAGCACTAATCTACTGAAGATTTCGTTAACTAAACTGATGTGTATGCAGTGAAGAAACCAAGGCTAATATGCTCGATTTAGAATTAGAAGTGTGAGAAAGAATGATAACTTGTTGTTAAGATATTCCTATGTATGTTTGTTTTAGGCCAAAACATATGTGAGTTAATTTAAATCTTTTTAAAAAAACTTCTACAATAGTAACAAACAGTAACTACTGAATATAGGAAATAATAATAAAAATAACTACTGTAAATAGCAGCTAAAGTTTAGTCTAAAATATTTTTGCCAGTCTATTTAATGTTGTAGATAAAATTAAACGATTTTTTTTTTTAAATATAATCTCACATTGAATATTTATCAGCAATTAGTTTCAATATTAGGTAAGATGTACATGTGAATGGAATTGTTTAAATATGCTGCTTTCTTGCAAAAATACAGAAAAACAACCCTCCCCCCCGAGGAGTTCACATTCCTCCCCGGGTGAAAATGTCTGAATTCAACACTGATTACAGGGTTACACAAATATTACGTACATCAAAATCCTGTTGCCTTTTATGCTGTTCCCATGCTGATTTCTACTTTAATTATTATTGTGTCTCGACATATTTGCTCTCGTAATTCTGAATTGACAGCAGTCAATGATTGTAGTTCGTATGCTGAGATGAAAGGAACACTTTTCTAAGTGATGACAGGGTAGAAGAATCTTAAGATGTTAACAGAAAGAATTTTCATGTGGTCTACTATTAGTTTTAGCACTGTACACAATGCCTTCGATAAAACCCCTGAGGAAAATGACCAGTGATGTGAGATCGGGGCTTCTTAGAATCCAAGTTGCTGTTAATGAATTAAAATAGCCCGATCGCCGATCACCTGAAGAAAAAAAAAGTGAACTAGCTGAATGTAAGAATCAACGAGACATTTGGCACTGTTATGCTAGACATACTCGATAGGCTCAGGTATGAAATTATCTGGACGTGCACCGTACTGTGAATGGTGCACATACAGGAGCATACAGATATTCGAATGCACTTTAACATGCTTGCTGTTGCAGTACAGTGCATTCTAGTATCACTGAATAAGCTATCTGAGTTTCCAAACAGGACGGTGTAACATTGAACTACCCGAGTGCCCTCACTTTTACAATAGCATGCATTCCATGAAACTCTGTCTTCCTTACATTTGGTCTATGTCTTACCAACTACTATAAATACTCGTAACAGTTATAACAGAAACATTTTTTTATTATTATTTTTAAAATTTTATAAAGAATAAAGTTGTGATACATTTTATTTTGCTTCTTCGGCATGTACAGATAATATATAACATTCGCACCCACTAAAACATTGATTATTAATGTATAGTGTTTGAGATACACACGAGCAAACAACTATTTTTCCGTCGCACTCTTTATAGTATTCTTAACAGTTATATAATATTCTTAAAAGACGTAATGATGCAAACACTTCTCGATTCTAAAGAAAGAGCTTTTTTTAATGTCTTTTCTAATATTCAATTTAGTAAGTTACTGATTATTACTATATCTTTACATACTCAAAATGTATTGCAAAAACGTAATATTTGAGGATGGTTTTAAATAATATAATTTCTACAAGAATTATTCTGATATAATGTCGCATCCTTTGCCAATGGCATAGTTAACTTTAATCATTCAATTAAGACTGATATATATAATGAATAGCATATTTATCCTAAATTAATTTCGTACGTTAATAGTGTCCAACAATATAATGTAGACATCACTTAGCCCCCAAGTGTACCATCTATTGAGATCAATATTTCACTACTATGGTCTCCGTTCAAAATTATGTTATCTTGTTTTCTGCCAATCGCGCTTTATCATATCTGCACCCTTCTCACCAATCATAATCGTAGGAGCATTTGTGTTTCCACTAACTATGTTAGGCATAATGGACGCATCGATCACCCTCAGTCCCTTTATACCACGTACTTTGAGCTGAGAATCTACGACAGCATTTTGAT
Organism: Thermobia domestica; assembly: GCF_964235325.1. NCBI lineage: Eukaryota > Metazoa > Arthropoda > Insecta > Zygentoma > Lepismatidae > Thermobia > Thermobia domestica. The sequence goes on from NC_137461.1 coordinate 88,545,968, forward strand.
CAGAATCAGGTCCCATTTTACACGTCCCTGCGGGATGATATAATGTTGACGCTATATGTTTAATAGCACAAGCCCAGTAAGCATCAGATCGATATTCTAGAGTTTCACAACCAGGGTAAACTTTTGAGCTTATTTCAACGCCGTAGTCTCGTAGAGATTTAGTTTCACTGAGCTTAATGGCAAATTTAATACCTTCAACTAGTGTAAGAATATCATCCTCTTCGTCGAAATAATTAGCATATATTAATGGTTTATCTAAAGGATTGTTGCTCCTTAATAATATTTTACCTCTACTCTTTGGTCTAAGGAGAACGGGAACGAACATAAGTATCCCTCCTTTTGAAATATCTCCAAATATAGAATCCGCGGTTTCCGGTTGAAATCCAAATGCATTAATTAGTACTTCAGTCATCAATGATTCGTTGGCAAATAATTTAAAAATATGGAATTCAATATCTGGATAATCTTTCGGAGCATATTTAGTTGTAATAAATCCTGTGACTTGAGTTTCTTGAAGCGTAGTTAAAGGACCTGTTCTATGCAGTAGAAACGCATATGCGGCATCGAGGAGTGCCGTGGGTGGTGGAATAGCATCTTTTGTGAACGTAAAAGTTGGTATCAGTGGCAGTATATGATCCTGTAGATTTTCTCCAACTTTAAGATCTTGTACTACGGGAATGTTGATCTCCTCAAGATGCTGTTTAGGACCAACGCCACTTAACATTAAAATTTGAGGTGAATTAACAGCTCCTGCGGATAGAATAATTTCATTCTTTACCCTAACTTCATTACGACGGCCATTTTTCTCAAATTCAATTCCAATCGCTTGCTTAGTTTGTGGATCTATTAGTACTTTAGTTACATGTGAAAATTTAGATACATGAAGATTCTTTCTAGATTTAATAGGACTGAGGAAAGCTTTTGCAGTGTTACACCGTGTTCCATCTCTAATTGTTCCATCCGATAAGGTAAAACCTGTCTGGTGTTTACTATTAAAATCTCTATTATCGTAACCCAATTCCTGAGCACCCGCAAGAATTGCATCTATTAATGCTGATCGGTACCCAAAATCTTGTACTGTTAAATAACCTCCCGTTGAGTGATGTACCGTGTCATTAATCCTCGAAGGTGTTTTCATGTCTTCAGATTTCTTGAAGTATTTAAGTACTTCTTGGTAATTCCATCCTGGGTTACCGAGTGCTTCCCAGTTGTCGTAATCGCGTTTATTCCCACGGACATACAGCATCGCATTTATAGTACTTGACCCACCCAAAACTTTACCACTTGGCCAGTTACAACGTTGATCTATCATTCCTAAACACGATTTGCCATCGGGCTCAGTTTGATCTTGCCAGTCGACATTAGTCTTTTGAAGCGCATAGAAAAGGAGTGGAATGTCAGATGTAACTGGCGGATCTCCTCCTGCTTCCAGAAGAAGAACTGTCCAATCCTCCACTTCAGATAATCTACTAGCGACCACTGATCCAGCTGATCCAGCACCTACTACAATGAAGTCGTACTCTTGGTGAAGATTAAGGACATCTGGAGGATATTCCTCTGGATTTGCAATATTACATTGACTGTTGGAAAGTGTTGCGATTAGATTAGTGAATAGCATTGCACTAAATCCAGTTACATGACCTGGGCATTGTGTTGCAGCTGCAGGGCAAGAATCCATTATTTGAAGTTCCAACCTGAAAAAAAAAATACTTTATCAGCATTTTGATTTGGGAAATAGAAAGAAAAACAATTATATACAGATGAAATGAGATTCAAAGATTCTTACTGTTACAGAAAATAAAAATTTAAAAGTCCTATTTAGAATGTTCATAGTGTGTGCTATTTAGCAGAGAGGTAAGCATGGTAATAGTTCTTAGTCGTAGAAATATACTTATTTTTTTTTCTTTTATTTAGATCGATAGCATATTATATATTAAATAGGATAAAATTACATACATACTTGTTTAAGAAAAGTTAGCAATTCCCTCAACCAAAGATGGTAGTAGACTGTTAACTTGGAATTTAACTCTTCTGAAAATCGAGTTTTTTTCGAGTTATTGCTTTACAGTTTAGCAGCCAGTGGGGATAGGAATCAGCCATATTACGTGAAAAGATAACTCTGTTCATTACCCAAGAGAAAACTCTCAAAGTATCCACATAGATATGTCGTGATCCCTTACTGTCACTGTGAAATATATTTTTCGTATTACAGTGAAAGCGGTAACATAACGTGCGGAACATTTCCTAACTTTAAAAAAATCTCTTTCCTTCGTTTTCAGTGTGTCAACCTCGTAACGTATGACTAATGCTTGACTTGCATTATTTGAGCAATACTTCTCATATAAGGTTGTCATGGAAGTGTACATTATTTGCGGAAATTTGCAGTTATTAGATCTTTCAAGTGTACGTATTGGGCACCGTGATCTAAGGCGCACAATATGAAAGTTAATTGCAAATGATAAACTCAACTAATTCAAGCTTAAATAATGGGATCAGAACTTCTTTTAAATATGAGATAACTTTGTTATACATATCACACGTAAAATTTCAAGTAAAATCTGCTCTTCATATTCAGTTTGTGTTTGCACAGTGGGAAATTACATATGCGCTTCGTATTCAGATGATCGATCCGGTCTGAATAACTGATGCATAATCATCCTTACTCTCAAAACTCACTTTTTTTAATTATTTATTTATCTCGCCTATGGTATTTGTATAACGATACTATCAGCATTCTCCGGTGACTTCTGATTTTACAAAATATTCTAATCATTTTGAGAGTCCATATGTTATTTAACTTGCTACCTGATTATCTTGATAAGTGATGAACGAAATGGTGAGCTGCACCCGACCCGTGATTGGAAAATGAAAAAAGTGTGATTTGTTCCATTTTTTAACTCCCACATGTAACAGGAAAAGATAGCTGGCCATCATAATATACCTGGAGTGGAGTTGACTTTTAACCAGGATTAAAAAAAAAAAAAATAAATAAAAAAATATTACCAAATCAATTTTGCACGATACGACTGTTGTTACCTAGCTGCTTTTTAATGTTCGTAGCTCAGAGTCTAATTGGCCTAGGCACATGAAATAAGAAGCAGGATACCTAGAATAGAACACAAATTCAGAAAAAGTTTGACTTACGCTCATTCAGTGAACCATCGCTTCTGAGGCGGAAGGAAGGGAAGAAACTGGCTGCCAAGCATGGTTTTTATTTCGTACTCGTCCACAATGCGTTATTAATTAACAATCACTGATCTACATGAACGACGTGAATATGAGGCACATTGTACATTTTGGGGGGATATACGTATACACACTCAAGTAAACAAACAAAATATTAATGTCTATAAGGCAAATTATTGCTGAGAACTCCAGTTTGTTACTACTGTGTCGTCCTCTAAATAGTCTTGCGCGAGGCCAAAGTTTGCCCGTAATATAATAAACACTTGTAAAATTTCTAAGATTTGTACATTCGTACCGTAGTAGGAAACACTTTGCTTGGTTGGGACCTTATAGAACCTACTCTTGGGAAGCTGAATCTTTTACAAAACACTGCTTTTCGATCTCACACAGTTTTTGCTCTACGAAAAATGTATTGAAACCGGAAGTAATAGAAATTTTCAACTACTTCTAGTTCTGATAGTGCTGCAAGTTGTGGCGATGTGCTCTCTTGAGACACTGAATCGATTGCAGAAAACCGCTTGCCGCTATCTATTACCGTTTTTGTTATATAGTGATAAGTTTGAAACAGGAAATTACTAATTTGAACCACTTTCGTTTTGAATAGGAGGTTAATGAATCGGTTGTAGAAAACCGCACCTCGATATATGTTTTTTTGTTCTGTGGAAATCAGTATTGAACCGGAAAGTAATATTAAATTTGAACCACTTGCGGTTTTGGTAGAATGTTCGAGGTAATCATGGTACGTCACCTTCAGACGCTCCCCGCTATCTGTTGCAGTTTTCGTTTCATAGCGATAAACATTGAAACTGGACGCGACTAATTTGAACCACTTTCGATTTTAATAGAGAGTTAACGGAAGAGATGGAATCTATTCTTGGGATACTGAATCGATTGCAAGAAAATGCACCTCAATATTAGGGATGGGCACGAGTCGAGCTAAAACTCGATTCGACTCGAATTTCGAGTCGAGTTCCGAGTCAAGTCACTATTTTGAGATCGAGTTTCGAGTTGAGTCGAGTTTGATAAATGGCACACTCGTTTAGCTCGTTTTAACTCGTTTTTAAATCATGGTCTGATTAGACTGGAAAGCAAAAGCCATGATACATGTAAGCAGTAATGTGGAATACTTTTGGTGTTGCTCACGATAGAGGTGCATCTCATTTCGTACTTTTAGTGCATCTTATGAGGTACTTTTACTGTGTCTCGTCTCGATAACGAGATAACAATAGATTTTTATAACGAGACAGCCTCAAATGGCGTGAGCATCAATTAGTTCTTACCATCAAGGCTGAGACATGCACGGTCAAATTTTTGAGCCCAAGTAGAAGTCCAACCCGGGTAGTGATGCTAACCGGCTCGGCTCGGTTCAACTGAGCGAACTGCTCGAGCCGGCTCGGTTGGGACAAGACATCGATTCGGCTCAATTGAGCCGATGGCTCGAGCCTTCTAGGTTGGGATGAGCCACCGACTCGGCTCACGCGAGCCATCAGCTCGAGCTGGCTGGGTTCGGGAGAACCATGGGTTCGAGCTAACTCGGTTGGGTGAGCTGTTTGCTCAGGTCACTTCTTTGTTCGGCTCGATAGTAAATGAGCTGTGAGTTTAGTTGCTCGAGCCGTTGACGATTCTAAACCCGGGCCGAGCGGTCTTGAACATGTTTGGCCGGCGCCCTATAACTTTTTTTTTTGACAAGCCCGAACTTGAACTCAGAACCTCGGGATGGATGTCCTTGCCCCCTGCGGAATTCTGGACGATCAAGATCGACAGCCAACTAGTTTTCAGTATTCAAATGCAAACTGCCTACCTTTCATGGTTATACACGGTGTTGTTGTTAATAATAATAATAAGTTGTCGATCCGAGATAATAATAAGAAGAAATCGATCAACTATCGACCAAATATTTACCATTTGCCAAATACTCGAAAAAAAAAAGTGGGAATTCAATACCCCGGTACATCAACTATTTATTGATTTTAGAAAGGCGTACGACTCGGTTAGGAGAGAAACATTATACAACGTTCTTACATAACTTGGAATACCGAGAAAGCTAATTAGATTAATTAAGATATGTTTAAATGAATCCCAAAGTAAAGTCCGGGTAGGAAAATTTTTGTCCACGAGCTTTCACGTCGAAAATGGCCTGAAACAAGGATATGCGTTGTCGCCATTATTATTTAACTTCGTTCTGGAATACGCTATAAGGAAGATCAAAGATAGGAACCAGGGCCTACAGTTGAACGGTATTCACCAGGTTATGGCATATGCTGATGATGTAAATGACGATGATAGGCGATGATAGGAGAACAATAGAAAGAAATGCAGAGATCTTATTAAACGCTTGCAGGGACATGGGTTTAGAAGTAAATGCAGAGAAAACTAAATACATGGAAGTGCGTCGGGACCGGAATACAGCAAATTCTGGATGCGTTAAAATATTAAATAATACTTTTGATAAAGTGGATAGTTTCAAATATTTAGGATCAATATTAACAGAGGAAAATCATATTCACGGAGAAATTAAATGTCGACTAAAAGCAGGGAATTCGTGTTACTATCCGGTTCAAAATCTCTTGTCGTCGTGAATTCTGTCGAGGAATTTGAAGCTTAAAATATACAAAACGATAATCATGCCTGTTGTTTTGTATGGCTGCGAAACATGGTCACTTACTCTGAGGGAAGAACATAGACAAAATATTTGAGAACAAGATCCTGAGACGAATATTCGGACCCAAGAGGAACGGGAATGGGGAATGGCGGAAACTTCATAACGAGGAACTACGTAATTTATATGGTTTACCCAACATTGTTAGGGTCGTCAAGTCTAGGAGGCTTAGGTGGGCGGGTCATGTAGCTAGAATGGAAGAAAGTAGAAACGCTGTCAAGGTCTTGACTGGAAGACCAATCAGAAAACGACCATTAGGAAGACCTAGGCGCATATGGGAGGACAATATTAAGATGGATCTCGCAGAGATTGGAATACAAAGTAGAAACTGGATGGAGTTAGCTAAGGATAGAAGTCAATGGAGAGCTTTTGTGAACGCGGCATTGAACCTCCGGGTTCCATAGGCCATAGAGTTAGTTAGTTAGTTAATAATAAGAAGTTGTAGTATCATTGATAATTATATTGTCTATGTAGGATACTTGAAGAGAGTACTTGGAACTAGACACAGGTTTAGCTCGAATTGGCTCGTTTTGGCTCGACTCGACTCGAAACTCGATCCGAATTCGGGTCGAGTTGGAGGAAATTTTTCGAGCTGAGTTCTCGAGTCGAGCTCAAGGATGTCTGTTTCGAGTCGAGTTTCAAAGAAAACTCGCACGTGCCCATCCCTACTCGATATCTCTTACTATTTTTGCTTTGATACTTGTCGACAGACAAATGGCAGACGGACAAAGCCATTCTATAAGTCTTCCGAGCACTTGCGTAGCATAATTTGAAAGTCTAAAAATTTGTTTTAAAATCAATGAAAGACTACTTTTTTTTCCCAAGTGAGAAATCTATATTTGAGTAATGTCTCTGTAAGAGGTCATAATTCCTTCTATTAGACAAATATCGAGTAAGAGGCCATCACATATTATGTAACGCTATTTTTGACCAATTTTTACCCCCTTCGTCCCCCTTGTCACAATTTGTAACGCAAGGCCGAACCCCTTTGTTACGTTACACTTTTTGAGTTTCTTCACCAATTTTATTTATTTTGAGGGCTATTACAATAAAAGAAAACTATTTTTAATGGTAGATTTTTTTTATTACGAAATGCTTGTATTCTAGATGTGTTTGTAGTGTTTTTTCACTAACAAATCAAAGCATTAGAAAATAATGGAACCGTAATAAGGTTGTTTAACCCCTTAATGTTGTTTAATTAACCAATCCTAATTCTTCAAAACTGCATACTGTCGTTTTCCCATCCTTTAGGTCACTGATGATGGCAAGGAGAAATACTGCCGGAAGACATAGGTGAAACAGGATCTAAAGAACTGACATATCTTTTTCAGGAATTCAGGATGCTTCGTGCATTTGAAGTTCGCCAGTCTCGACGATGCAAAGTTCTCTTCCTCGTCGACCACAGATTCGAAGTGACTACACACGTGATGCAGCACAAACATCTCGTTTGTGAACGAGCTTCTGAGCATCTTCTTTGGACTTTGGACTTCAGTTTACCCCTTTTCAAATTCTTCTTGTCTTAAATCACTGCAAGAATGCGAGAAATCTCTATTTCTTGAGAAGTATTTAAATCCAAAAATAAGTAAATAAATAAAGTACTACGAGATTAATATCCGACGAATTAGGTTCTTAATATCTTAGTTTAGTTTGCAAACCGTGGATTGTTTCACGAGAAAGGATTTCGTCTGTTTTACATGCGAAACCCCTTGGAAGAAAAGACTGGGTAATGATTCAAATCAAAAGTTTTAAACAATATACTCAAAAATACCGATACGAGTGGGAACTTAGGGTATTTTCAAGCGGTTGTTACGTTCACGAACAAATTAACTAGAAAAGCGTGTGCCGTAAATTCAATGCTGCGATAGCCACAAAACGGAGTTTTATTGTATTGTAATACACACAGGGTTCGTCACCAGTCATGCTGGTATCTAGCGAGTCTTCAAATCCCTTCTATATGATCAATCTATATAGGTATAGTTTGCAGTTTTCCAAAACGATAGAAATACTCATTTAACTATATTATATAATAATGAAAGTGACTATGTTTGTAACTTAATATCTCTTGAAGCACCCAATCAATCTAAAATTTTCGACATAGATGAGGTTTGGGTCTGGGATGATTTTTATCATTTCACTTTGAAGGTGCAACTTCGGGAGGAGGATATGAAGGGTGTCCATAAAGTTCGTTGCCACCCCGTGTATCGTCAAAATGACTACGAATATGAGAAAACGCAAAAACACGTCCATCATTATTTTAAGGAGCGTGAGTTTTGAGCTATAAAAGGTCCACTCCAGACACCCCTATATAGGGGTACGTGGGGTCAACTTGAAAATTTTAAATGGCAAAGGGGTCGAGTAATACATCATTGGAAAGGACTCGACAAGAGAAATATTTTGCCGAAAATTTCAAGACCCTATGTTGACCCCATCCAAAATGGCGGGGGTTCATATTTCGTGTCCATGAAGTCCGTTGCCACCCCATGTATTTTCGAAACGACTGCAAATATGAGAAAACGCAAAATCACGGCCATCATTATTTTGAACTATAAAAGATCCACCCTAGGGCACCCCTATATAGGGGTACGTGGGGTCAAAGTTGATTTGAAGATACATGGGGTGGCAACGGATTTTAGGGACTCCCTATATATATATATATATATATATATCAGGCACGTAGCCAAGGGGGGTCCGGGGGTCCGCCCCCCTTCGAGACCAGAAAAGAAAAAAAATAGGAAAGGATGAAACAAAATGAAATGAGAAAAAGAAGGATCAGCGTTAAAAATAAACTACAGGAAGCTTTTGGTTACTCTTTCTTATGAGGAAATTTGTATTACTTGCAATACATGGTTGCAAGGTGAGCGATACATCCTGGAAGAGTCAGGGAATTTGAAATTTCTAGAAAAGTTGCGAAATTCTCAGAATTTCTGCTACTAGTCAGGGAGATTTCAAGTTTCCGAAAGCATAGTGCCGTTGTGTAACAGCGTGGACATTTTTTATCATAATTTTTCGTCATCGCATCCTTGCAATATCAAACATGTTATTTCAGAAACAATTTTCTACTGCTCCTTTAACCTGTCATTTGAAACAGACAGTAGTTGACGGAATAATAAAAACAAAAATATATGTGGAAAGAAAGTTCTGTTAACATTTGATTCAACAGAAAAAGGAACGCAGATATTGCAAAATATTTTACAAGACATTATTGAGTATGTACTTTTTATAATACTGAATATGTACTTTTTATAATAGTTGAGGTCATAATAAAAGGACAATTGTTATATTTGAATAAACAGAGGAAGGATGTAAATATTGTATAATCTTTTTCAATACGTTTTTTTATTATTATTTTACTCGAGATTTCTTCATAGTTTACTAAAATATTTACCAACGTATCCTCACAAACCAACATATGTTGATAGTAAAGTAGTTTAGAGTGATCAAGCTCCTGAGCCTTCAGAATTTCATGTTACGCCCCCACCCCCGTTACGAAATGCTGGCTAAACGAACCAATATATATTCCAGTAAAATTGTTTAGAATGATCGAGCCCCTGGTGTGATGACCACAGTATTTCATGTCACGCACTCCCCCCCCCCCTTCACGAAATCCTGGCTACGTGCCTGTATATATAATCGAAAATGACCGACATTAGTGTCAAATCCATAGTTTTCGGAGTCGCTGAGATGAACAGTGATTCTTCGATGCCGTTTAAATCCAAGTTCAGCCCCGCAACCTGCAGGAGAGGAAGATTATATATATATATATATATATATATATATATATATATATATATATATATATATATAATCGTAAATGGCTGATATTAATGACAAATCCATAGTTTCGGGGTGGCTGAGATGAACAGTGACACTTCCTATGTCGTTTAAATCCAAATTCAGTCCCATTAGTGCTCCTAAGAGGGGATGGTAACATGTAAAAATAATTGGAAATGACCGATATTACTATGGAATTCATAGTTTTTGGGGTCCTTAAGTTGGTTTGTGACAGTTTTGGTACCCTTTATGTCCAAAATGAAACATATTCTCCCTGTGCGAAAACGGATATTCTGCTAATTTATTTATAAGAAAGAAAAGAACTGAATAAAATTATTTCTTTTAAAGATTGAATATAAATCTGAAAATAAAAAGTTCAGCAAAAAAAAAAAAAAAAGACATGAGCTACGTAATGAAGACGTAACCCCCCTTGTCAGACTGTATCGCAAGGCCGAAATCCCTCCTCTCTTTGCCGCGTTACGTAATATATAGACAACCAGTAATAAACGTGTACAATTTCCAGTTTTTCCTATTGTTTTGAACTTAGATGTGGAAGGAAGTGGGCCTACCTTTCTTTTTATTACCAGCTTGTTGTTTCCGACTCATTATGTTAGGTAAATTATCTATGACCAGCGCCCTCGAGCAGAGCACCTAAGGAGGCAGGCAGATAAATATATTTTTCTAACTAGTGATATTTTCGTAACCACTGGCGCAAATCCCGGAGAATGAGGGGGACATGTTCCCTCCAATCTTGGAACTGGGGGGACTGTCCCCCCAATAATCCGATTTCAAGTGTGCTTTTTTGGGGAGAATATGATGATTTGTGTCCGATTGCCACAGAGAAAAGTGAGATGAAATTGATGTTCCCCCAGAATAAGCCTCAATTCTGCCCGCCCCCAAATGATGAAAACAATTCTGCTCCGCTGATCCTCCAGAGCATTTTTCAACTTCATAAATGCGTATTTTGAACATCGTTAAAGAAAAAAAAAAAGTCTTACCCCACCTCAATGTTGAAGACATTTATGCCGCTGTTCGTAACTAAACAGTATGAATGGGTAGGATTTGTTATTTTAATTCGTATTAATCGGTGAAAGTTTGGTGTGGGTAGTTCTTAATTTTCGGTAGAAGAACGCGATTTTCAGTCTTTAACCATAATTTTTATTGTAAAGTAGTTAGTGAACTACTTAACACAAAGCGAACTCCAGTTAGGTGTGAGAATCAGTTGTGTTTAGTCACATATTTTGCGTCCGGTTGAGCGTGCGCCACGTGCCCGGCCACAGCGATTTGTGGGCCTAGTCGTAGGGAGTTTGATAGAGTACTTAATATATTTAAAGAGTAACAAGAAACATGATACTCTAAAAGTTGATCAAACTAATTTTACTTATTAAGAAAATAAAAATAGTTGAATGACTAAATAGAAAGAATATAATATTATAGTTTTCACGTACTTCTGTTAATGTATTCATTTTTATACAATTATAATGCCTGTACAAAACTTTTCTTCAAAATCTCAAACTAAAAGCATAATTTACTTTAATATTTGTGATTAAAGGTAATGAAATGTTACCCCATTCTTTAATGCCAATTGTTTCTCACACGTCCGTTCAAATCTGTTGCTGTCACTTGTCTGACGAATGTTCTTGCAAGCAATCAATTCGGACTTACTGCTTTAACGCACTGAGATATTTAACTATAAGGGATTATATCAAATTGCTATACGACAAGCTTTTATGTATAAGTCAAAGCAAGGGGGATGGCGAATTAAGCAATTAATTTAGTTTTGGTACCTTACAACGGAGAGGAAGGTAATTTAAAGAGTTTACCTTTCGGATTGTTTAGAGTGCACTGGATTGTAATTGGTGAGATTGGTTGGTAATAGCTAATCAGATGTAAGGGATTTCAAAAGCTGTCTTTTATTATTGAAATGTTTTTCTCATTTTATTCATAAAGTCTTAGGAAGTCTAAAAAGTATATAGTTTGCGAAGCTGTAACGCGTTAAAGTTTTCCAAAATAAAATATATTGATTTGCTTAGTAAGTAATTAGTTTTGAATTAAATTAAGTACAGAAAGCAGAGCTTTTGAAGAAAGAGGATATTACAATTAGATTTTCAATAATTAATTACATAAGAATATACTTTTCATTTAAATATCCCTGTTGTCTCATTAAGTTATTTGATCTGTTTTATGTCAAATCTACTCAAAATTAAGATAAGGTTTATTTGTACTCATAGTTGAGGGAAAATATATTTGACAAACAGTATCGCTGGTACAGCCATTTTTCATAGCAAGGTTGTTCGAACGCTACCACCATCAGAGTCAAACATTTTACGAGAGGTAATCATATCTTCTATCATCTCAATGTAAATGAATCGGTTGCTCATAGGACATAACTGTTCCTGTCGCTAATAGGACTGTCGCTTCTAGGACAAATTCAATAATAATAATAATAATAATAATAATAATAATAATAATAATAATAATAATAATAATAATAATAATAATAATAATAATAAATGAATAAAACTGTATAGATAGTGCACAAGTATACAAGATATGCCTACAAAAGATGCTCAAAGTGCTGCTTTTCTGTTCGATGCAAAGTTCACATCTTCGAAGTACTAAGGTACAAGTTTTGTAAGAAATTTTCATTTTTCAAGTTTTAAAATGCAGATTAAATTTCTTCCTTTCTAATTACGAATCCCCACGGATTTTTTTAAACTATTCCACATATGAAAAGGTCATCAGGTTTACAAATGGAAAAAGATGCACAAACAATTCATCACCACTTCAACCACATTTGTGGTGCAACAATATGGCGGTCTGTAGATAATTTTCTATAATTGTTTCTCAGCTAACATACACTAACTAGCACAAACAGCAGCAGTGTTCACATAAACATCAACTTCACTTCGTAAGAGAGTATCTTAACTCATAATGTGAACTGAATTATGGGAACTATTGTTCTAGTGAAGTAGCTACCATGCTAGTCGGCCCAGTATATGACTGGAGGGATAAATATTGAATGCAACATGTTTTGTATATATGTAACGAGGGTAGTCCTTATTTTTCGACATCTGAGGTTTTTTCTCACTCTCTAATATGGTTTCATTTTGAATCCATAAACAGTATACAATATGAGGCAAAGGTCTGTAATAGACTCTTCTAAGCTGGGAACGACTTTAGGAAGTGAGGCTATCTTTGATGGGGGTAATGGAGGTAGAACCGTATCTATTACTGTGAAGTATCGTCATAGCGGCCATTTTAAAGTGCGCTATCTTGGATTCAGGTTCAAAAATTTAATGTGAAGGTGGTCATGGGACATACCGTTTAACGAAAGCTTTTTTTTTTTTTTTTTTTTTTTTTTTTTACAATTTGAACAGGTGTTCAAACAAGTCGTAAACAAATGGTACAAAGGAAACTAGATTATTATTATATGAGTTTTCATGTAAAATTAAAAGAACATATGATTCATAATGCTAGTATAAAACTACATGGTACTTGTACACCTACCAAAAAATACAGTTGTGACACTTGTATTAAATCTTTTAGGTTAAATCTTTTGATTCATAAAATCATTTTAAATATAAATTACAGTAAAAATAGCAACTATATTTCTAATGCAAGCAAAATGAGAGTTCCAAATAGTTTTAATTGTCCAAAAATTGTAAATTAATTAACATGTCTATATTAGGAAGGCATAAGTATTAAATGATTATAGATAAGTTAAAAATAATATTATATTTGTGTTTGTAGTAAAACAAAATGAAATGGAATCTTTCAGTTTAGCGTACCACGATTATGTCCTTTAGACTAAGGGAGACTATGATTAAGGTGAGTGAGTGATAGTGGAAGATTTGGCGGAATGACAAGGTGGGAGGGAACGGCAGTTTCCCAAGAAAACCCACGGATACGATGTTGTCCACTACAAACTTACTTGGGCGGGAATCGAACCAGGGACCCCGTGCACCAGAGGTAAGCGCACTACTATTGAATCCCCGCACTACCTTTTCCCCTCTGTTTGGGGTAAAAATCTGCCACAAAACATCACATGACCCACTTCCTATTAAAATTTTTGATATAAATCCAAAATGGCGGACTTAAAAGATTTCCGCCATGATGATACTACGTAGTAATAGATGTAGTTCTCTCTATTACCCTTAGCTAATGTATGATCTCACTCCCAACAATCATTTCGAATTTGAAGTTGTCTTATTACAGACATTTGCCTTAAGTCAGTTGAGAACAATATAATATTTTTCAATTGAACTTTTTTTTTTTTCATATGAGTTACAATTGGCCTGATGAGTTTTCTTATGGGTTGTTTTAGAGGTGAGACTGAAGAAAACTCGGAAATCTAAAAAAAGGACCATTCTTTAAAATTTATCTTCCCTTTCTAGCGTTGAGGCTATATGAAACGTGGTGGATATACAGTTTAGAATGGAATCCGAATCAACATAATGCATTCGCCGGGACCTCCTGTATCAAAAGCGCTTGTGCTAACCACTAGAATAACAGGGAAGGTAACATATTGTACAGAGTATATTCTTGAAATTTACAAATTGGTTTCAAGAATAAACAACGGTAAAAACGAAGGCAACTGAGTACTGACAGTTCCTCTCCTCCTGTATCACGATGACCCTCTAGTTTCATCACTGGTTATTTTGTATCCTTATACATGAGAATAAAACACAATACTTACATAAAACTAGTGACAGCTCTTGAGGGAAGTCACATCGGTAAAAATGTAAATGTTGTCGCTGTTAGCTAAGGGATAAAGTCTCCTACATTTTCAGAAAGCTGTATAGGACAATTATTATAGTATATTAGTTTCTTCCTGTAGTTTGTAAAGATAAAATTTAAATTTTATGGATGTCACTTCCCTCAAGACCCGCCACTAAATGTTATGATTTATCCTATTTTTCAAACACACTTGGAATGTTTTTCTCAGATACATATACTGACGTGTTACTGTAATCATTACTAAATAGTGTATTAAATGTTTCCTTTGCTGTTAAAATAATCTTAAAATTGGTAAAAATGTACATGGTTTATGTAATGACTAGAGACCGGATGTTAGGCAAAATGCCTATTCTTTAATATTAAAGATATGATCAAAAATAACATTTTAAAGTTTATATGGGGAGTTATAGTTTCGATTTAAGGCAATTTTATTTTGCCTATTTTGCCTATTTTGACCTTTACTGCCTAAATAATTGCTTTAATGCCTAATGTTGCCTATTCTATGCATTTTCTTGAAATTAAGCCTTCATTGGAAAAATTTATTTTATGTAACATAAATAATACACAAATATATGTGTATATTAGGTGTTTGTAAACACAAGCACGTGGTATGTTGCTATATATATACAGAGTGAACTTCAAAGATGTGCACATACTTCGGGGAATGATTAGTGATATCAAAGAAGACAAACAGTCCTCGTGTATTTTGTCTAATTCCGTGTCATGTACAAGTGACAGAGTGCCAACTTGGAATCGAAAATCGAATCCTGACAATTGGAACGAAACCGAAAGATGTGCGCATACTTCGAGAGGTGATTCGTGACATGAAAAGAAGACAAAACGTCCTCTTGAATGTCACCAATCACCTTTCGAAGTATGTGCACACTTTTAAGTCTCGTTCCAATTATCAGGATTTGATTTTGGATTCCAAGTTCGCCCTCTTGTCACTCCTACACGGCGTGGAATTCGACAACATGCAAAAGGACTTTTTGTCTTCTTTTGATGCCATGAATCGCCTCTTGACGTATGTGGACATCTTTGAGGTTCTCCCAGTATATATGGAATGCATAACAAGCTTCATTTTTATATACAATGAAAGAAGATATTAACAGAGAACTATATTTCTATATTCTTTGAACATTATCTATGACTTGAATTTATTTTTTAATTATATTGAGTATTTATCTTCATTATTTCGAGTCACGATTTAGTGCCTATTTTACTGCCTATTTTTTAAATTTTTAGTGCCTATTTGCCTGCCTATTTTCTAGGTTTTTAGTGCCTAAACATCCGGTCTCTAGTAATGACTGAAGTTAACTCGCATTCAGTTCTAACCTCTTCGACTTAGTCAAGTGCTAAAAGGCCAAATTAATTTGCTAATATTAACTTTCAGTAGGTCGTTGTAGAAAATTTCTGTATTCGTGATTGAATTTGTTCAATGTTTAATAAAATAGTGTTGTAATAGTATTTAGTACTTACTGTAGAGAACTCCTTGTAAGAAATTCTTTCCTTTAACGAACGGTCTCCACTTCACTATACTAAAAGACCTTGTTGTTGTGTGAATAGCCCGAAGACAACTCGCACGGTACACTTCCTTTCATTGGTCACTCTTCTGACGTTGTACGTCTACTTACTTGTCTTTTTTCAATCATCTGGAAGAACGAAACATGTGGATAGAACGGTCTGATGTTCCAACAACCAGTTTTCACACAAGATAAGTTTTACTTTTTAATCTTGTGGATGACGAACCAATAATGCAAGATTGAAGATGCATGACCTTCGTTGCTGTTGTAAACTGCTGTTTATACAGATAAAGCGCCTGCGTTATGTAACTTTGTCTGAGAGTTTTTTTTTTAAAATTAGTGATGTTGAATACCTTCGCCAGTTTTATTTTTTAGCTCATTCATTATTATGGAGAATTATTTATTATTATTATTATTATGTTTTCTCTGAAATCAAGATATTTTATGTTGCGATTTTAATGATCTTTTCCTTCAACTATAGCTAAATATCTCTTGCGTTTTCAAAATGGAATTGCATTATACAGGGTGTAACAAATATAATATGCACAGCCAAACTTTACGTGTGGATTCTGTATAGAGGACAAGAGAAAAAGTTCATATAATCATGTTTGGAAATGTATGGTTACGGAGTTTCCTGAGACTGGGCGGGGAATTGATGACTGTGACCAATTGACATTCTCTCCACCACTGTTTCCCTGATAATGAGCAGGGAATTATGGGCGATATATAAGTGAAAAGAATATGGACCACAGATTCCAACGAAGCCATATTTGTGCCCATTCTGTTGAACTGTACAAGACGCAGAAGAGAAAAAACTAAAAAATCAGGAACAAAATGTGTACGTTTATTTCCTCGTCGTAAAGAAAAAAATGAAATGAAATTTTGAGTTTTACGTCCCACGGTTATGCCGGTTAGGCTAAAGGAGACGGTGATAATGAGTAATGAATGAAATGGTGGAATGAAGAAAGTGGGAGGAAACGGGAGAACCCCGAGAAAACCCACGCACACGGTGTTTGTCCACCACAAAGTTCACTTGACGGGAGCAGGGTTTGAACCCGAGACCCCTAGCACCAGAGGTGAACGCTCTACCACTGAGCCACCGCGGCCCCTCGTCGTAAAGAGAAACACTGCTTTCAATGGTACAGCGACAAAAGCACATTCACGAATTGAGGGGGTCAGCGCAACAGTGATCTGATCCACATTTTTTTTTTTTTTTAATGGAGAAAAATCAAGTTAAACACATGTGGGTTTTTCTACAGTATACCAAAAGCAAACACAAGTGGTTCAGTGTGTCATGTGACATACCGGTATGGGAAACTTGACAACAAAGTGAGATTTGATAGGATGGAGATATGAGAAGGGATATTTTTATGGAAATGAGAGCAACAGAGGTCTAATTTGGATATACCACTGTTGCTCTGGCATGTAGAATATAAAAAAGGAGTGTAAATACCTAGGTAAAATATTGCAAGTGGATAGACCACTGTTACACTGTAATGTGGAACATACACCAAAAAGCTGTTGTCAAATAATAGCATTATTTTATTTTTGTATTTTTTAAAATTTATTTTTTTCCTTTTTTAACTTTCTATTTGCTTTTCGTTAATTTTGCACCTTTCATTTTTATTCAACCTTCAAGTACCGATACAGAACATGGGCGCCTAAAGAAAATGTTCTAAAGGGGGGCTCATCTCGCTGGTTGCTATATTACGTCTGGTATTTTTATTAAGAAAATCTTAAGAAATTTAATACATTTTCGTGAGCCAGAGGGGGGCCCGGTCCCACCCTGCCCTCCCCTTCGGGCGCCCATGATACACAACCATTATACGTACTTCACAATATCAAAAAGCTCATCATTCACATCATGTTCTCTTCCCTCCCCCTCCCCAGTAACAGAAATCAAATCATTTTGAAAAGAATGGTGTACAGGAGATACATATTTCGGTAACATTACTCTGATAAATCATTAACTTAAACTTTCTTTGGATTTTGTATTTTTTTTTTTTCTTCAACATTGTTTACTTTGCACTTGTTTTCCTAGTCAGTTTACAAGTACCAGCACACAGGCTTAGATCGCGTTGCCATATTACATGACTCTTGTAGCTGAGTCAATCCATTCTAAGTGATCAAGCATGTGCCGCTGGACCATCTCCAAAAAATCTAATTTTTTCATGAATGTTTACACTATATCAGGGTACTTCAAAACTACATTAAATTATTTGTTAAAACATCTCGTAGCAACGCAGCTTCTGCCGCCAATTTGCGTTTTCTTGATTCAGACGTTTACGTTATTTTGAATATCTCAGCATGTATTTGTCCTAGCAAGTTGAAAATTGCTGGGCGTGTCCAACTTGTGCAGAGCTAAAACTTTGTCCTCTTAACATTTTTGCCTAAAAGCACTTGAAAGGGATGAAATCAGGACCTACAGTAGCAACATTTTTGGACATTTGAGGCGTACAGGGTTATTCAAAAAGAAAGAACATGATTCGAACGTTACTTGATTAAGAAAAGTTTCGCATTCGAACCATAACAATATTAGTGTGTAGGGTTGTTATTTTAATTTGTATTAATGGATGAATAATTTTTACATGCATTAATGAGTTTGATTTGAGGAAGGTTATTGTTCTATTCCTTCAATGACTTTTAAGAAGCGCGCCGGACAAAATATTACGTAATGTGGACATTTGAAAGACCTTGTGGAAAATGTCCTGGCAAAGCAACATGCTTTTAGATACCGCGAAAGTGAGTATTGTATGTTATTTATGACAGTTTGCAGCTGGTAAGACGTTCATGCTGATGTAGTATCATTTTATTATAGGTTAAACCATGGGGCGAAGAAGGGATCTGATCGAGTTGTAAAAGGGAGCCACTGTCTTCGAGTATGAACATAGGCGTAGTCTGCAGAAGTTGGCGCAGTTTTTTTTTTTTTTTTTTAAATCCGAATTCACGATCAGTACTTTCCATTGGAGTGGAGGACGTGTGGCAGAAACCAATCCTTTCGAAGCACAGTGGCAGCAAACCCATCATCTCCGAGCGCGACTGTAGACCTTTCAACTTTTCCAAACCCTGCAGAAACTGCTGCAGTACAATGTAGGACCCAGTCGTCAAGTCTCTGAGCGAACCCTGCGACGATAATCGCATGGTATACGCATCTTCAATCGCGTTGCTAGGTTACGCCCCAGACTTACTACCATACAGAAGAAAAATCGCCTGTCGCTGGGGTAGGGAATACCGCCACTGAACCAGAGAGCAGTGGCAACGCATCCTTTGGTAAGACGAATCCCGGTTCTTTGTCTGTTTCAATAATGATTGCTCGAGGGTGATGTGGCAGTCCGGAGAAGCCTACAAACTTGAATGTGTGCAGCGGCTGTACAGAAGGGGGAGGTAGTGGCATGTTATGGAGTGTATTTTGAGTGCTTGTGTTAGTTCCATGGTAGAGGTACCCAATCACATGAAGGCTGTGGATTATGTGTCTATTCTGGATAATGAGGTGTTGCCATTTGTCTAGTTTCTGCGAGATGGTCACATCCCAGAGTCCAGGTATTAGGACGACAACTGCATCGCTCACTTATGGTCTGCTGAACATGTGGTGGACATCCCACATCTTACCTGGCCCGCGAGATTCACTTGTTCTCAACTTATCAAGAAAAATTGGGACATGTTGGAATGGGCCATGAACATCCCCCCTCATTGACCGCTCTACGGGACCAGTTGCTCCATGAATGGGCCAGACTGGGCTTGAACGTCATCCTTTCCCACATTGACAGCATGCCACAGAAAATCTCGGATAAGCGCTTGTAGTGATGTAACGGATTGTTGACCAATAAAGTACGCACTTCGTAATTAGTTATCCAGGGTGCTTATTTAATTTTGTAGTAGCAGGATGAGCAGGCAATTCTGTTATAATGTATGCACTAATAACATTTTATATTTCCTTCTTTCCTTGCCGTTTTTCAACCCCAATATCGTCTTTAGTTTAAGTTGTTTAATTACATGAGCAAATGTTTATATTTCTACATCGTTTTTTCCTTTTCTTTCGACTTTCAATCTTACAAGAGTATTTTTTTCTCGTCTTGAAGTTATGGAATATAAATACCACCGTCAATTTTTAATACCTTCATATTGATAGTTGAAAGTATTTTTTTTTTTTCTGCATTGAATGAATGGAGATTTAAATGTTGTTGCTTCGCTAATTTGAATGCTTAAATATTCCTTGCATTGCAAACATGTATTTATTTTGTATGCGTTTTAATACTACGTAGGTATGTAAATGTACATATATTTATAAATATTACATTTATTTAAAAGTCATTCTTACTAATCTCTTAGATAAGTATGTAAAATTTAGCTATGTGAAACATGCTTGGCATCCTGTTTATTTCCTTTTCATCTTTTCATATGAGCGAAATTTATAATTTACTATGAGAAAAACAAGTGAATGACTTCGATCGTGCTGCCTGTTTGTAATTCAGTTATTTGCTTTCACTACTTTCTCCTTTCCTTCTTAAGTGACACTGGTCGAAAGATAGTTCAAGTTGAGCTTCACCAGGGCGCAAATAAAATAGGTATCCTTATGCTGTTTTCATATTGAATAAATGGGTTTGAACACACACATATATATATACATGATGTTTCAAAACAACACTGACAACGTTTGGCAGGTGATTCCTGACACCAAGAAAGACAAAAAGTGTAGACCAACCTGGGTGCACAAATGCTTCCTTTCGGAGTTACAGGCTGCCGAAAACGTCAAGAAATGAACTTTAAAGGTCCATAGCTCCAATATTAAGGAACCTACTGCAGTCGGGTCCAGACTTTATTTAAGAACTGGTATGTGACTTATACAAACATCCATGTTTCAGAATCCTGTAGTACTTCCGCAACAATTTTTATAGAGGTAGTTGTTGGCTACTTCAAATTATATGCCCGTAGCCAAACTCATTCTATAAAAATTGTTGCGTGAGTACCTTAGGATTCTGAAACATGTATTTTTTTTTAGGATAGCGCACATATTAGTTCAAGTCTTGACCTACTACGGTAGGTCCCATAGTTTTGGAGCTATGGATCTTTAAAGTTCATTTTTTCATGTTTTCGGCAGCCTATAACTCCGAAAAGAAGCATTTATTCACCTAGGTTGGTCTATACTTTTTGTCTTATCTTGGTGTCAGGAATCACCTCCCAAACGTTGTCGGTGTTGTTTTGAAACACCCTGTATATTTATACGCGAAAGAGCGGTATTGCTCTCCTCACTTAGGTGAATGCACTAAAACTCAAAAGATAGTTTCATTATTGTGGAGTCCGAGGAAGGGAACAATACTTCTCATTCTTGCAAAACTTATAAATAGGAAGATTCCCTACTAAATACTAAAGCTGCATTAACAGTCGTATTAAATAATAGCTAATACACTAAAGTAATACTAAAGCTATTATTATATATTCTTCAGCTGTACATTAGTTATATAATAAAATAACTTATTTCATTGTTAGAAAGGTAAAGAAGCTTAAAACAAGCATGTGTTTTCTTAAAAGCTTAATAATTACTTCTGTTAGTTGAGATTGGTGAAATGTCTTTCCTAACTTTTACAAAAATCTCGTTTGTTTTTCCACTAAAATTTGATTCTACCCTACTGTGGTATGCAACAAATTAGAGGTACCCACCCGCTTTGATATGGTTGCACTCATCTCAATTTACCTCACATGCCTTCCTCTCAAAAAGCAACTATTACTTCTGGAGACGTGGCATGCTCCTCCAATTTTACTCTAGGAGATGAGATGGCGTGGTGGGGAACGGCCTATACTGTGGTAGTTGATTTTGCATAATGGTTTATACACTGCCAACTGCACCGAATATAAGCCCTGGTGGTGATCCGAAGCCTACTTTATAATAGGTGTTGCCCTTTGTAACCACAACGTAAAACACAGAAACTGAAAGAACAAAGTCAGCTATTGCTTTAACTGATTCAGTGGTTCGTACCTCAAAATAAGCCTCAAATCCAGGATGTTTCAGAGCTCCCTCGTGGCTATGTGGATAGCGTTTGCGCCGTTGGCACTCATGTTCGGATCCCATGTTAAACTATAGGTCCATTTATCATGTAGTCTCGCTGTTGGAAGGTACGCTAAACTAAAATTACGGTACGCTTCGCTTTAATCACACTACATCATGTACGATTAAAGCGAAGTTGCTTCTGAAAGACCCTCTAACATTTCAGTGGCGTTTTGTGGCTTGTAATCCATTCAACCACGTGGGACCAGAGGCTAATCTAGAAGGTAAAAACTGGGAGGGAGGGGCAACCAGAACTCAGATTATGATAGGTATACCATGAGTTTACTATAAACTTCAAAAATATATAAATAATAGCTAAAATTATTTTAGTCAGTCAGAAAAATAAGGAGGCTAGGCCCCCTCGGCCCTAGGCTAGATCTGCCACTGCGTGAGATCCTGCTACAAACTTAAATATTTGATTTTTTTTAAATGACGGTGTCTCTCTAGTTTCATAACTGATTGTCTCATATGCTGCGTGAGAATGAAACACAGTACTTACCTAGAAATAGCGGCGGCTCATCAGGGAAGTTACATCAGTAAATATGTAAATTTTGTCACTGTAAGCTAAGGGAGAGAATCTCACACAGCATCAGAAAGCTGTATTACAACATTAGGTCATTAGGGAAGTTTTCGTCTCTTGAAGGATGAAATTTAAATTTTATGGATGTCATTTCCCTCAAGAGCCGCCACTAATTGTTATGATTTATCCTATTTTTCGAATGCACGTATTTTTTTAAAAATAAATATACTGATGTGATACTGTAACCATTACTAGTGTATTAGGTGTTTCTTCACAGTTAAAATAATCTTAAAGTTTTCAACAAGAATGGTTTATGTAATGACTAAAGTTAACTCACATTCAATTCTAACATCTTTGACTTTGTAAGGTGCTAAAAGACCAAATTAATTTTCTGTTGGTAACTTTTCAGTGCATCGTTGTAGAAAATGTCTGTATTTGTGATTGGATCTGTTCATATGTTGATTAAAGTAGTGTTTTAATGGCATTTAATACTTACTATAAGTAACTCCTTGTAAGAAACACTTTTCCCTTAGCGGACGGTTTCCATTTCACTAGAGTAAAATACCTTGTTATTGAGTGAATAACCGGAACAGAACTCATACGGTACACGTCCTTTCATTTGACTCTCTTCAGGCGTTGAACGTCTACTTACTTGTGTCTTTTCAATCATTTGGAAGGGCAAAACACGTGCATAGAATGAACTGATGTTCAAAACAAGATGAGTTTTGTTAATCTTGTGGATGACGAATCAATAATGCAAGATTGAAGACGCATGACCTTCATTGTCGTTGTAAACTGCAGTTCATACTGACAAAGCATCTTCGTTATGATGTAAGTTTTTTTATGAGTGGTGTTATTCTCGTGGAAGAGACAAATCCTTTCTCTGTTAGTTTTTAAATTAGAAGTGTTGAGTACGTACGCATTTTTTTTTAGTTCATTGATTTATAAGAGAAATTAATTTATTTCTGTTTTCTCTGAAATCACGCATTTTAATGATGTGATTTTAATGCTTTTTTTCTTAACTGTAGATAACTACTCCTTGCGTGTTCAAATTGAAGTTGCATTATGTGTAAATTTAATATTACGTCAATAAATTAAATTTGATTGTAAAGTGTCAAAAATTAGATATACTGTGATACCTTGGAATATGAACTTAATACGTTCTGTTCAAGTTCCAAGACAAGGTTCTTCCCTTTAAAATAATAAAAGTGTATCAATCCCTTCCAGGGTCCCACGAACTCGAACAATTTTAACAGTAAATGCACTAAATTGTAAAGTAAAAATATCAACAAATAAAAACAATATATGTACTTATTATATGCCAAATTATGTGTGTGTGTTATCAGATTTTCGCACAGAGAGGAAAGACCTAGATCCACAAAATATGGTACATAAGTAGACCTTCGCCAGATCTAATTCTGTACGAAGTCATTTTCTTGATTTTCGGCTTGAGTGGTAGTGAAAATGTATGCGAGAACATGTGCACGTTTCTGTGGTTTTGTAGGAGCGACTTCTGTGTATGCAACCCTCATTACATTAAGTTTGTGCGGGCTTACATAAGAACAGAGGATAGCCACCGGGAAATATAGTAAAATTAATTAAAAGTGTAAAATTGTGTTACATTCAAACAACATTTCTTGCAGTTATTAGTGTATTTCTTGTGAACATTATATTGTACGAGTTGTATTTTACCAGAAACTATTATTCGCTTCGTCCGAGTAGTTGGACAGAGTGTATAAAATGCTACTACTCACATACCAGTACAGATAGGCTGGTTATTATATATATATATATATATATATATATATATATATATATATATATATATATATATATATATATATATATATATATATAATATCGTTTCTGTTAGGGGCGGCTTTAGAATTTTAACTTTGGGTAGGCCCGCTTCGACACTTATAAATAGATATACATATTTGATTGATTAATGACAGTAGGAAATTACTTTTACAGTAGTGATTGATGCTATTTGCTAATTAATTGTCTACCATTAATATAAATAATGGAAAATATATTACTCTTTATTGTATCTTTTATCTTTTAAATATTTTCCAAAATTTTTGGGTAAT
The DNA here is from genome assembly GCF_964235325.1 of Thermobia domestica. NCBI lineage: Eukaryota > Metazoa > Arthropoda > Insecta > Zygentoma > Lepismatidae > Thermobia > Thermobia domestica. The sequence continues at coordinate 88,570,500 of NC_137461.1, forward strand.
CCCGTGCCTACCCAGGCTACCCGCTAAAACCGCCACTGCCCGAGGCCACGTGCACCAAAGACACGCACTAGCAACGAATACGCGACAAAACGTACTAGCGACAAAACGTACCACCGACAAAACGTACCACTTACCCTGAGGGATGCTTGTGAAGGGTTTTCTGAAAACACTTTAAATAATGACAAGCGACAAAACGTACCACTTGACTGGAGGGCTACTTGCGAAGACTCTTCCAATCAGCCATCAAATAATGACAGGCGACAAAACGTACCACTTGATAGGACAGCATATAAGTATATATCGGCCAAAATAAGGTTAAAAGTTGAACAGATTGGTGGTGAGAAAAGTACCGATGCAAGACCAAGACTACTACTAAGGCTAAGACTAAGACCATGCCTGCAAGATTCTCGCAACACCAAGACCAAACCTGCAAGTTTCTTTTCAGACCAGCAAGAATCTTGCATATGCAATATTTGAATGTTTGCTGATTTTCATCACACTTTATCCAGGCTTTGGACCAGGGACGGATAGGTATTATTAGAGGGGCGCGGGCGCTTTCTCCCACAAGGGCCAATGTCACAAATCAAGTTGCACAGTTTTCTTTCTACAGTAAGTCAATAGTATTAACTATTGACAATTAAAACCTGATATTCTTTCATTAGTATATTATTCTGAATTGTTCAAAATATTATATGAAGTTCAAAGAGAACGTATACTATATTACAAAAATAGCAGATGTTCTAGTGTACTAGTTTTTGATGCTACTGTATCTATCACTTTTGCATTCGAAATATTTTTTAATAAATCTTTTTCAATAGACATCAACATAAATGTTTTCAAATGTTCCTGAGACATGGTACTCGTTAGCCTATTTTTAACCTTTATTTTACGACTTGTCAGTACACTGCCAGAATAGTAAATCCGTTCTTTCCCGCGTGTCACTGTACTGACACAGGCGAAAGGTCTACTTTGACCCGCGAGCACACATATTTTTTTTTTAATGATGTGCCTTATTGTATGAAGAGATAGTCCATAGTGAAATTAACCAAAAACGTTGGTTCTCAACCGGTGTGCTCGCGGGTCAAAGTAGACCTTTCGCCTGTGTCAGTGCAGTGACACGCGGGAAAGAACGGATTTACTATTCTGGCAGTGTACTGACAAGTCGTAAAATAAAGGTTAATGTATTTCAGTTTATTTAAGTTTTGAAAAATTTCTTTTACATGTTACCTAAGTTGCGGGCAAAGTCAATAAAAATTTGTATGCTGGAAACCTGGATAAGTATTACTGCAAAATTTACAATTATGCAAAATTAAAAAGCAGCACATTGGACAATTTTGCAACACGTTTTGCATTCGCTTTCTTTGTAAACAAATGTATTTTCTCCTAATTCTGAATCACTTGCACCATCAGGACAGTCATTTTTTCTCGGTTGTGCTCGTCATCAAGACTGACTCTCAAAGATATCCACGTCCTTCAAAAGTCCAAGAGAATACATTTATAGTATCCTTGGAAACTTCTTTACTGAAGTTTTTCAGAAAATATTTAAGTTTATCGAAAGGCACGTCTGGAAGTTCTGTTACTTGGTTGAAGTGTCTAGGGTCCAAATAATCCATAAAGTACATTGCTTCTTGAATCTTGAAGAAATACTCGAAACTACCATGTCCAATATTGTGTTGGATGCTTCGATGCAGACCTGGTCATTGGATAGAAGCCTTTGTTAACATTTGATCTTCCAAATGTCCATTCGCTGATAAGTAGACTTCGGATTTTAAGGCAAATGCCTATTTTGTTCCCTTTATAGGAAGTAAAAAATACTTCGGATCTTTACGAATCATGAGGAATTAAGCCTATTAAAACACTTTATAAGTGCCCTAAAAATGCCTAAAATGGAGTTTAGCGCCTATTTTGGCCGTTTTGGCCTAAAAATGCCTAAAACTGCAAAAAATACAAAATTCCTGTATTTTTTAAATAAACTTTTTTTTTAGTGTTGAGTGAAATTTAATTGACAAATCTGAAGGCAGAGTGAGTGTGTTTGTCGAGGCTAATTTTAGTCTAACTCGTATGAAGAAGTGAAACGCAGAGGGTGGTTGTATGTAAAAAATTGTTTCTAAAAGTTGAGCTATTTCTGCTCAAGGTCAAGCCCATTTGTGAAAGACAAAGACAAACCATCCCTTTGCATCCTGCAGACACTGTACTGAAAGATCTCTATCTCTTTCTGTCTGTCTCTCTTTCCCCAGGGGCAAAACCAAAGCTATTGCTAAGTGCATATCGCAGTAACCAATATTCCCCTCCCTGCCGTTCTGCATTCTTGGAACTATTCCACCTTTTCTCTTCTGTAGCGGCTCACTTCAGCTCTTCTGTGATCCGTTCAGCTCTCTGGAATTTGGACAATAGTTTACACACACACATTCACAAATCAACACACAGCTCTATTGAAGCAAGAATCTCTTCGGGTCTTCGCTTTCAATATTTGGGAAAAACCAAAGTCCACGAACAGAAACGATTCATGAAGTGACGCGGTTCAGTTGACTGGAGTATCCATCCATGTATCATTTTCGGGTCAGTGCAGTGATTTATCTTAAACACGTAGTTCAAGAACGATACATCGTCTCTACAACGCATGAACAATTGGACTCAACGGCTTACAGCCCAGTCACAGATCTTGAGGATTCTTAAAAAGAAGTTTTGTATCATACGCAACAATGCCAAAGGAGAAGTCTTCAAAAAGTACCTTGATTCGCCAGTGGTTGCAAGAATTTCCAGATCTAACATACGATGGAAGAATAATCTTTTGTCCATTGTGCAGCAAGCAGGTAAGAAAAGCTATTTTTATTTACAGAATTTATAAATTTAATTAAATCAATTGTACACCCCCCCTCCTTGTTTCTGTATAGCTAGCTAAAGTAAAACCTTTATCAATGGGAGGTTAACTATTTTAAGAGACAACGTTACTGAGCTGCTGAACTCGTGAAAATCTAATTTACATGGAATTTAGATCAGTTAAGAAAAAACATAAAAATAATCCTGTAACACAGGAAAATCTTTAAAATGTAAAGACTTCTAGCAGCCTGCTTAAATGAAATATATAAACGATGGTTTTGAAAGTGCTAATGGAAGAAAGTGTCTAGACTTACACATTCAACAGTTTTAGGGATTCTCGGGGATCTTGAGAAAAGCGGACATGGCATTCTCGGTTCTTTCCGAAGGACTCCCCCCCCCCCGAAAAAAAGCGGTAAAGGTTAAAAACAATGTAAGTTAAAGTTGACATATTGTGTCAGTAACTCCAAAAGGGGTCCTCTTTTCGGAGAAAAATGTTTAATGCCAGCAATTACTCGACAGTTTCAGGAGCTTAAGAAAACATATTTTTGCTATCTCGTTTTTCAAAAGAAAAAAAAAATACGAAAGAAGTTAAGAAAGGCGGGATTCAATTTTTTTTAAATGCCAACAGTTCCAAAAGTTTGAAAGAAGAAATGTGCAATGCCAATATTGATTATCTTTAAAAAGTTAAGGAAACTGGATATATCCTTTCATCCCGAAAATATCTAAAAACGAGGATTTCAGTTTGAAAGAAAAACTAGAAATGTCAATATCTTGAAAAGCATAAAAGATAGGAAAAATGTTTAAAGGCCATTTTTTTTTTTTTTTTTTTGTTATTTTTCTCGAAAAAGAAAGAAAAGATCTGTTAATAGTTAAATAACGGCGTTTGAGGTTCATAGATTGTCTCAGAACTTGTTTTACGAAGCAGAAACTTGTTTGTCTCTTTGTTTTTTTATTTATCAATTTTGCTCGAGGTGCTACTGTCTATTGTCTTAAGATGCTATTGATTTCCATCCATAGTTACAGACAAATAAATTCCACACAGGGGCAAGAAAAGAACAGTCTGACACTCGTCTAACAAGAATTACAATTGCGGATAATTTTATTTTAGGACAGATCTTAAGAAAGGAAGAATTTGTCTCTGATGTTCTCTCCCCAAAGCCAAAAAAAAAAAAAAAAAAAAAAAGGAATTCTAATCGATTGCTCTCTCTCTCTCTCTCTCCTGATGAAGAATATCCATACACCTTTTGTCGCAGGGCCGCAAGAGACAACTAATTTCCAAAAAAAAAAAAATTAAAAAACGCCAATTTTATTTATTGTATCATGCTGATGTTCACGCTCAACTAAGGCATTGCTAATACTTTATTTTCGTTCTAACTTTGGTTTCTGTCAGTTGATAGTTGCAAAAATTTTGAATTTTTGAAATTTTAAAACGGCCCTTATTTTAAATTTTTGACAGGTCACTGATTTTCACACTGAAACATTTTAATCATATTTTGGGGAAAATTTGGTTCAAATCAGTTAAAAATTTTGTAAATTACAGTTTTAAAGAAAATTTTAAAGGGACGATATTTTGAAATTTTTCATGCAATTATTTTGGCATCCAAATCTCAAACAAAATATTGCCAAATTATGTTTTAATTTTTGCCAAGTTGGAGTGTGTCAGCATTCGAAATTAAATAAAATATAGTGCTTAAAATTAAATTAGTTACAGTGCTTAAAATTAAATATTATTTCTCAGATATTGATATACAATTTTATTGCTTCTGTCTGTAAATTGGGGATTATTCTGAAGTAAAATGCTCATCGATTAGTCTTTTATTTGATCTGTTCTGATTCGAAATGGGACTGGGGTATATTGGTCTTTAACGAGGTAGACCAACAAGTTTGCCTTTTTGTCAACTTTAAATCAATAATGTAACGTTCACCGATTAAAAAAAAAAAAAAAAAGCACATTACGACCAGAAAGGCAAGCAAACAGTGATGGTAGTTGTCGCAATTAGTGCTCTCAATCGGGTCAGTTCGGGTCGACTTTTGGTTGGACACCCTCGAGTAACGGGTCGGGTCAGGTCAGCCTAACTCGGGTCACGGGTCGGGTAGCGTTAGACCAACTCAGTTCACCGGTCGAGTCGGGTCACCCGAGATAGTTTGACCCGACCCGACTGGTGAACTGAGTTGGTCTAACGATACCAGACTCGTGACCCGAGTTAGGCTGACCTGACCCGACCCGTTACTGAGGGTGTCCAACAATAAGCTGACCCGAACTGACCCGTTTGAAAATACTAGTCGCAATGTACACGAAGAAAATTAGAGAATTTGAAACCGAAATTAAAGTTAAAACGCCACCATCTTCACTAGTTTTGTAAGAAGCATTTGAAAATATATTTCTAAGCGTTTTTTTTTTTTTTTTTAAGGTTTCTCAGGAAAAGAAGTGCCACTTAAAGCAACACATTGATGGTGCTGGACATCTTGCCAAATCTAAAGCGAAGAAACAACAGAAACAGACACAGTTAACTCAGCCTTCTGGATCTGGATCTGAATCTGGAACTGCGAACACATTTAATGCGGATCTTGCTAGAGCCCTTGTCGCTGCCAACATCCCATGGAACACACTTCAAAATGAAACATTCCGACAGTTTTTACAGAAGTGGTGCCAGCAATCGATACCGTGTGAGTCAACACTCAGGAAAATGTGTTTGGATTCTGAATACAACAATACACTTGATACAATCAGAAAGGATATTGGCGATTCCAGCATTTGGGTAGGCGTCGATGAGACTACTGATGCATGCAATAGATACATAGTGAATGTTGTTGTAGGAAAACTTGATGAAGATGGACCTTCAACTCCTCACTTGTTAAGTAGCAAGGAAATTAAGAAAGTGAGTGCCCAGACAATTGCTTACACCGTGAACAAAAGTTTGCAACTTCTGTATCCTAGTGGTGTGGATGATTCTAAAATTCTTCTTCTTTGCACAGATGCAGCTTCTTACATGATTGCTGCGTTTAAGAACCTAAAACCTTTCTACCCCAACCTCATCCATGTTACCTGTGTAGCACATGCTTTTCATAGAATTTCTGAAACAATCAGGAACGAATTTCCTCAAGTCAATGCCCTCATTTCTAACATGAAAAAAACTTTTTGCAAAGCCCCATCGAGAATCGCTGTCTTTAAAGAAAAACTGCCTGGCATTTCTCTTCCTCCACAACCTGTCCTAACGCGCTGGGGAACATGGCTTGAAGCAGCTTTGTATTACGCAGAGAACTTGGACGCTATTGCTGGTGTTGTTGGCGAACTTCCTGGTGTGGAAAACATTGCAAGTGTTTCAGTTTTGAAGGAACTTTTCAAAGATCCCATTCTCAAAAGAGATCTTGTATATATCAAGTCAAATTTTTCATTCTTACCTACGACGATCACTAAGTTGGAAGCTACGGGAAAGCCACTTAGTGAACAGGTGTCAGTAGTTAACGAAGCCGAAAAGAAAATCCAAAGTGCTACGGGGAAAGTTGGGGAAAAAGTGCAGTGTAAGTGGGAAAGTGTAGTGAAGAAGAATGAGGGATTTCTTGTGTTGGCTCGTATAGGGAAAGTTTTGATGGGAGAGGATGAAACCATCCCCGACGAAGTGGAAATGAAAAATGTATCGAAATTTAAGTATGCTCCTGTAACATCTGTCTCAGTGGAAAGATCGTTTTCGGCAGCAAAGATGATCCTTACAGACAAAAGAGAGAGATTGACAGTCGAAAACTTTGAGAAACTGTTGGTAATTTACTGTTTCCAAAATTACGAATGAGCAAGTTGTGTACTGAATGAATCACCTGATTCACTGAAAACAAAAGATGTTAATAAAAAGGGGTATGTAATAATTTATACTATTATTTTTAGAGCCTATTTTTAATTTTTAGCGCCTATTTTCCTATTTTTAGTACCTATTTTAGGCGCCTAAAATTAAACTTTTTGGTGCCTAAAATTCCGAAGTCTACTGATAAGACTCACGCATAAATATCGCACAGTCATTCAGCAGAACAATGACACAGAATCAACGCAATTTTTTGTCAGATCACATATGACATGATTGAGTATATAAGCGTAACACCACACGTGTAACTGAGTTTCTTAGTGGTTAAGCGGTTAGCGTATGCGCCTTTCTCGTGGGAGACCTGGGTTCGATTCCTGGCGGGAGCTCATGTGCTTCGGATTTCCCGTAAATCAGTATGTCCCGTCTCATATAGCCTCGCTGCTAAAAGGGCCGTTAAACTCAAAATCAACTGAATCACGGTGTAACTGATCATAGGTGAATTGAAAAAATCCGAATATTGTCCTTGCATGTTACTTGAGCCATCGGTTGAATTTCCAATACACTTCTTAATATCAAGGTTCAACTTCTGCAGAATTTCTAGCAGTAAACCGCAAGGACACTGGCCTGTGGTAGATATGCATTTTACAATGACAACAATTCTTTGTTTAACAATCATTTTAACAACATACCGTAAAACAACAGAGCACTGGCCTGAAACTACTATACCTTGAGTAGTATCTAATAGAACAGAAAATATTGAAGCTTGAGAGACTTCTTTCGAAATATCTTCTCTGATAAGTGTGCTGATAGCATTGAAAACATAGTTCACTGTATTTAGTAAAAGTTATGCGACCACTATCCTGCTTACTTCCTCGTATATGACTCTTCTCGGAAACCTTATCTAAATTACTTTTAAGCGGAAGATCAAATTTGCCTAAGAAAGGAATAATATCCAAAAAGTTTCCATGATCTATAACTGTGTCTTTCAGTTTATAGGCTGCTACATTTCCTCTATAAATGAGCCCTCTTTTACCAATGAGTTTCTGCACTTTGACAACTCGATACATTACCTGTCTGTTCTTCTCAATCTTATACTGCTGTTGTTTTACCTGTTCATGAGGAAGTAGCTTCTTAACATTATGTTCTCTTTTGTTAGATATGTAAGCACCCACATTGATCTAATGTATTTTGGAAGACTCGTGTTCTCTTACTCGCTGATAAACGTGTTTAATGTTACGTTTGTCACGTACAGAACATTTAAGAGAAGTTTGTTCGATCTGGAGAATAATCTGTGAACACGCTGAAAAAAAAAAAAAAAAAAAAAAAAAACTTGAAGTGGTACGTTTTGTCGCGGATTAAATATCCGAAATGTTTTAATTGGTCCAAGACAGGTTGTAATTTATATAAGTGGTACGTTTTGTCGTGGAATAAATATCAGAAATGCTATAATTAAACCATGACAGGTTGTCATTTATGACAGGTCGTCAAAAGTGGTACGTTTTGTCGCGAAAATTCAGGTGGTACGTTTTGTCGCTGGTACGTTTTGTCGGGACACCACTAGCAACTTGATCAGTGGCGAGGGTTTAGTGTTGGGTGTTAAGTTCAATTATAAATAGATGTTATTTCTTTTATCTCCCTTAGAAACGTATAGCTTTATGTCAAGTGTAGAGCCATTGTAGTGTAGTCGGTGAGGCGTCCCGGAAAAGTTTTCTTATGCCACCCTCGTCACAGTGCTACTCTAAGATTCACCCAGTTTTTTTTTTTGAAATGAGTATATAGGACTATCTGAGTAAGTAAAGGCGACCGAAGACTGCATTACCCCCACTATGTGCCGAAATTAGAAAAGTGTGTGAGCCTTCACCTCCAAATAGCTTGTAGGTCCATTAGACTTGTTCCGTATGGGCTCCATCCGTGTCAAGTGAAAAAGTATTAAGTAGTCAAACAAGGAAAAATTTCTACAACACTGGTAGAGCTTTCAAATAATTTCTCATGATAGACCGGAATAGTTGTAATAGATATTCCGTCCTGGAATATTTCTTCCTGGGAAGAATATGAACTTCTGGAGTGACATGGATGGATATAGATTATACGCTTTGTTTTGTTGGTTGCTTTGAAATTTAGTGTTATTTAGAGCACCAAGACTTGGGTCCACGAAACTTGGGTCTCCAGTTTAAGACGAAACCTGGAACACCGTAATACGTTCAAAGTTTTAAGGCTCGCCCAGTGGGATTCGAACCCAGGACTCCTTGCATCGAAAGCACGTGCGTTCAGCCACTGAGTCAGTGTGGATCGCTACTACTACTTACTACCACTAATACAACAACAACAACAACAACTACTACTACTACTACTACTACAAATAATAATAATAATAATAATAATAATAGAATTACTTTCTTGTATTACCTTATAAAACTTCTGCGACACAAGTGTGCCTTCTATATAATATTAAGATTTATTGTGTACCTTTTCTTTATAAGACAAAATACAAGAAATTATGTATATATGTAATAATTAAAAAGAAAATAAAGTGTATCTCAATTCTTTTGAAGCTTGTTTTCCATTATCACCTTTTGTAGAACATCATGTATTTAATTTCACTTTCCACTTTCATTTAAGTTTCATATAACACATTTTCAGCAAGAAAGAAAGTTTAAAATGTAATTCCATTAAGCAAATATAATTGTAAAGCATAACATTATAAAATAAAATCATTATTATGAAACAAGTCTTTTCGTATGCTGTGCGGAGTGTACGCTTTATGATTTAGCGTGTTTCTCATTCGATAGTTTGAGCTTGCTCGTGGCTAAGCAGTTAGGGTACGGAGCCTTGGCGTGTGACCCGGGTTCGATTTCCGGCGGGAGCTCATGTGGTTCGGATTCTACGTTAAGCTGTAGATCCACGTCTCATATAACTTCGCTGCTGAAAGGAGCGCTAAACTGTAAATCAATTCAACTCAACTCGTTCGATAGTTAGCAAATCCCTGGCACGTGACACTCGCCTTCGCTCGAAACACCGGTGAAACAACGCTTAGGAGCTTAAACAGACGAAACTGCTCAAATATTTCAGATTTGATTATCCCTGGTATATATTAGTCTTAAGGAACCATTGTTTTCTTTTTCTTTTTCTTTTTTTCTTTTTTTTTAATGACAGGGTTTTAATCACTAGTGAGGTGGGCTACACCTAGCTGTGAAAACTCATATCCGACTGTATACTTTTTCATATTTTAGTAAAATAAAAAACCCAAAATTAAACTTCTCAATTAACAATTTTTATTTTCTTATTTCTTTCTTCCGATAGTTCGTACAATCTCACATAACCAGTCATGTGTATTTCAATTGAGGAAAAGGTAAAAATTCCCAGAAATACAAAGTGTATTTCACATTTAGCACTTAATATGAGGGCAGGCCATAAATTGGAAGCAATTATAAACATTAAGATGTAATAAGAGCAAACTTTGAAGAAGTATGTGAAGGTTCAGATCTCCACAAGACTCTGTAATTTATACTGCTTGAAATTAAAGTTTACACATACATAAAATTGAACACAGGTCATGCGTACTTTCCAGAAGTGGTATACATTGTGAAGAATAATCCAACTGATCCCATTCAACCAATAATAATCATAATAGTGCTTGACACTTTTATCTTGTGATTGCTGTGTAATGACACAACTCAGTAAGTGTCAATTTTTCACTTTACATTTAGGAACTATTTTACGCATAGGAAAAAGAATATATATTATTTCAAAAACCATTAATTCACTTATCAGTTTTAGCGTATAGTGTTGGAGCAGACTTGGAATATAGCTGTAAAATTATTTGATATTTTATCATTAATTTGCAATCTTTCTCAATATATAGTTAATTTATACAATAATTATTTGAATTTTTTTACCTATATGAATGGTCATTTCTGCGGTATATCCAGAGAAAGAATTATCAGTCAATAAACCTAAGTAAACCATGCAACTCGATTAGGTTACTGGATCTGATATGTTTTGATGGACATGAGGAAATAGAAGAAGAAAAACTTTGAAAGAAAATGGAAAATAAAATCTCAAAAACGCCATAAGAGATATTAGTGTTTTGTGTAGAGAAACCACAAGCAAGCAAAAGTTGAAAATGGTATGTCATTTCCAGAAAGCAGTGAAACAGCTTTCTAGCACACAACTGGAAATGAAGTAAATAGAAATTTGAAAAAGATCTTTTTTCTTTAGTTAAAAAAAATACCGAGAAAGATTTTTATTCGGAGGCATTTTCTAGCGTTCGGTCAAGGGATTCAAACAGTTTCTTTCCGAGGGAGGAACTTAGAAGATTGAAGGTGGCGAAGATAATTTTCCCAACATCAATATTAGAAGTCAAATCTACATCCATGCTACTATCCATGTTGAACAGACCTAAACACCCATAGAGAACAGACCCAACTCAAGAATATTCGACATGATCATGGATGATATCCTTCTGATAGATTCAGCTCTATGCACTATTCAGAAGAGCTATATATCATAATTGATGGATGAATAAAATTTCAATGTGATTCAGTTATATGATTATCGTAGGTTATACTGACTTAGATTTATTAGAATATTATATAATATGAAAACATTACTTCAAGTATCTTCGACATTGGGTTATTAGATTAGCTAAATCAGAAATATCAGTAATCTAGTTTCGAAAAGACAAGAATGAAAAATATAATTTCAATTACCAAAAAAATAAATTATTTTTAATTATAAGAAAATGAATAATATAAGGAGCTAAACCTATCAGAATGAGATCATCCATGATCGAGTTGGGTCCTTGAGTTACGTCTGTCCCCCATGTGTACTTCAGTCTGTTCAACTTGCATAGTAGTATGGATACAGAGTTGACTTCTAGTATTGTAGATGTTGAAAAGAATGTTTTCACTATCTTCATTTGATAGGTTCTTCTCCTTTTCTAAGTCCTTTACTTGGAAAATGCTGGTTTGAATCTATTGATGCATGACCGAAATTGCAATTTGAACTAGAAAATGCCTCCTAGTAGTTATGTTACTTGATATTTATGTTAAAGAAAAACATACCTTAATCTAATTTCTTATTTTCTATTTACTACATTTCAGTTTTGTCTTAGAAAGTGATTTACTTTTGAAATTCTGCTTCCTTATTACTGTTTTCTAGAAGTGACACAACATTTTCACCTTTCACATATCTGTAGTTTCTTCACACAAAATACTGACACCTCCTACAATTTATTATTATTATTATTATTTAGTTTTTCAAATATTTTCTTCTCTTTTCTTATGTCCATCATAGTATGAACAAAGTTGTACACAAGCGAAACAACAAAAAAAGTCTAATTTTTATTATGAACGGCGAACTTATATAGATTCTTCAACTACTCATTTTCGTATGTACTTTAAATCAATGGCATACGTCGGCACTAAGAATGAATATGAAAATACCCTCCTAGTTTTTACTTAAAGCTCAAATTCGTGACTTATACTCATTTTACGTTTATTTATATATTTATTATCAGTATTTGAAGCAAGATAACCTATAGGAAATATGTTTCATAATTACTGGGCTAAGTCATTCCTTTTCAGAAAAAGAAAAGAATGTGAATAAATGTCACACCTGAATTTTATATGGTTCTTTTTTTCATTTCATGTGTACGTAAGATCTATTGAATGTTCAAAAAAAATTGAATCATTATTTTGGAAACATAACAGAGTGTCTTTTCTCTGGTCAGTTCTAGAGTAGACTGTTATAGTAGCGTTTGAAAATGTTTTACAAGAGTATTTTGATCTATTACCATTCTTAAAAAAAAAAAAAAAATCTCAAATTCATTTCGATTGTTGTAATATCTAGGAAGGATTTTCAATCTATTGATTTTAACTAATAATAAAATTTAGTGATGTTGGTTACAGCCTGTAAACTAGTACGGTTTATGGCAGGGGTAGCCAATGCGTCGATCATGGTCTACTATACTGGTCACGTGGAAGTAGCCCTCGGTGGTGTGTCATTCTGTCTGTACCGATCATTGTCATTGGTTTATGATTCCGTTTAGTTAACTATATAATAATGACTTCCGTTTATTCCTCAAATGAAAAGCAGCTCTTAAATTTAAGTAGGTTGGCCACCCCTGGCCTATGGAATGAAAAATAGATCATTGTGTTATCTAAATACTGAATACAAAAGATATTCACTCCTGCAATACCAGTACGCAATTCCATGTGAAACCTCGAAAAAATGCCTTTTGCTGTGACCTTTACTAAGTGCATGCTTAGAAATTAGATATTGTTCACTATAGTATAACAGCTCACGAGATCAAAATTTTCACTATACAACCAGAATGTATTTCAGGTTTCATTTTGCCAATAATATTTTATCATATCTGCACCCTTCTCACCAATCATAATCGTGGGAGCATTTGTGTTACCACTCACTATAGTAGGCATAATGGACGCATCGATCACCCTCAGTCCATTTACACCACGTACTCTGAGCATAGGATCTACGACAGCATTTGGATCAGAATCAGGACCCATTTTGCAAGTCCCTACTGGATGATACGTTGTTGATGCTATATGTAAAATAGCACAAGCCCAGTAGGCGTCAGATCGATATTCTAGAGTTTCACAGCCAGGATAGACATTTGAACTCATTTCAACTCCATGGTCTTTTAGAGGTTTAGTTTCACTGAGCTTAATGACAAATTTAATACCTTCAATTAGGGTAAGAATATCAATCTCTTCATCAAAATAATTAGCATATATTAATGGTTTATCCAAAGGATTATTGCTTCGTAACAATATTTTACCCCTACTCTTTGGTCTGAGAAGAACGGGAATCATGAAAAGTAATCCTCGTTTTGAAATATCTCCAAATACGGAATTCCCATATTCGGGTCGAAACCCGAATGCATCGATTAATATGTCAGTCATGGACGATTCGTTAGCAGATAATTTCAAAACATTAATTTGAATGTCGGGATAATCTTTCGAGGTATACTTAGTTGTAATAAATCCTGTAACTTGACTTTCCTCAAGAGTTGTTAGTGGGCCTCTTCTATGAAAAAGAAATTCATATGCTGCATCGAACAGTGCTGTGGGTGGGGCAATAGCATCCTTTGTAAATGTGAAGGTTGGTATTAATGGTAGTATATGATCCTGTAGATTTTCTCCCACTTTAAGATCTTGTATCACAGAAATGTTCATCTCCTGAAGATGCCATTCAGGACCAACGCCACTTAACATTAAAATTTGAGGTGAATTAACAGCTCCTGCAGATAAAATAACTTCTCTCCTTACCCTAACTTCATTACGACTTCCATTTTTCTCAAATTGAACTCCAATCGCTTGCTTAGTTAGCGGATCTATTAGTACTTTAGTTACATGGGAAAATTTAGATACATGAAGATTGTTTCTGGATTTGATAGGACTAAGGAAAGCTTTTGCTGTATTACATCGCGTACCATCTCTCACTGTTCCATCCGACAAAGAGAAACCTTTCTGATCTTTACTGTTGAAGTCTTTAATCTCATATCCTAATTCTTCTGCTCCTGCCAAAATTGCATCTGCTAATGTTGAACGGTAACCAAAATCTTGCACCGTTAAGTACCCTCCCGTTGAATGATATTTTGTGTCATTAATTCTCGAAGGTGTTTTCATGTCTTCAGATTTTTTGAAGTATTTGAGTACTTCTTGATAACTCCATCCATGGTTACCCAGTGCCCCCCAGTTGCCGTAATCGCGTTTATTTCCACGAACATAAAGCATTGCGTTTATAGTGCTTGACCCACCCAAAACTTTACCACTTGGCCAATTACAACGTTGACCTATCATTCCTAAACAAGATTTTCCATCTGGTTCAGTTTGATCTTGCCAGTCTACGTCAGTCTTTTGAAGCGTATTGAAAAGGAGTGGAATGTCTGATGAAAAAGGCGGATCCCCTCCTGCTTCCAGAAGAAGAACTGTCCAATCCTCCATTTCAGATAATCTGCTTGCTACCACTGATCCAGCTGATCCAGCACCTACCACAATGAAGTCATACTCTTCGTAAAGATTAAGGACATCTGGAGGATACTCCTCTGGTTTTGCAGTATTACATTGACTGTTGGAAAGTGTTGCAATTAGATTAGTGAATAGCATTGCACTGAAACCAGTTACGTGACCAGGGCATGATTGGGCTACTGCAGGACAGGACTCCATTATTTAAAGTTGTAAAGTTCCATCCTAAAACAAAGAAAAATACATACATTGGTCATTGTTAGAATTAATAGTCGTAATAGAAAGAGAAGCAATTTGTATCCTACTCCTTTTTTTTTTAATAAAATAACTATTTTTATTATCTATAAAAGTTAGAATATTCTAGTCATACGTAATATTAATCGCGTCTATGATGTAGCAAAGTGGCAGATGAGAGAATATTTTTCACTTGTATAGGTGTTCTTGGGGAATTCTCGTTTTCCTTTGATACTTACTCATATACCATAAGCGTGACATTCTTGCAGTTCGGTGATGTTGAAATTAATAATACACATTAGATACATACTATAGGTTGAGTATTTTATTTATAAAAGATTCCTCGTAGGGAAGGGGGGTGATCTGTAAAGCTACCAAATTTATACAATTTGTAAACTTTCTAGAAAAAAGTAAGATGTGGTATTCTGGAAGCTATCATCGTTGTAATAAATATATTTATAATATTCTCGCTTATTGTGTATCATTTTCCATCAGTGTTAATGGTTACTAATATCGTTAATGTAATGTAATGTAGCCTAATAAAATTTAAGAAAATTCAAAGGAATTTTATAAAGTGGCTTAAGAAAGGACAAAGATTTTTTTTCAGACTGAGAATACAGGAGTAAATGTTCTGTATCGTCAAACAATAAGACGTGTAGAAAAGAAAATTTCCTATATTTTCCCTACAAATAAATCAATGAATAGGGTAACGATAGAGGTATAATATGTTACAAATAGCCACATTAACACCGAATCTATATGTGACATCGTTCTAGAATTGGAATTTGAACCACAGTCCATATATTCTGCGTGAATAGCGGCAATGTTATCCATATTCACTTAGCTACGAGAAAGCTCAGAAAATACACATAAAATATGTTGTAAGTCTTACTAGTGTAAGTATTAGTGACATTAAGATGTTTTTTCTTTCTGTCTTTCTTTATATTCTTACCGGACCAAATTTTATACTTTTTCAAAGAAATAAGATTCTTCAGAGGAAGGTTTTCGAAGATTTTTTTCCTACTCCTAAAAATAAAGAGTAATGTACTGGAAGATAAAAAGCTGTTTTTCATAAAACGGTTGTAAGGAACATATTTCATAAATCAATATTTTTACGGTATTAACAACCCTATCATATGGTATTAGTCATTTTTAAAAACTCCGAAAGGAATAAGTTACTCTTATGGGATGAGTTTTTTTTTTTCTGTCGATTGTCTTTATATTTCGTAAAATAATTTATTAATCTTCTACAATATAACATTAGTAGTTTCGCTTGAAAAATTCACACTATTTCAAGGAGTTAGTTTTGTCCCTGACTATTATCTAAAAGAACGAGTCAGACAATTTTGCTCATTTTGTATTTCACTACACTAACGATTTCTACAATGTGGCATAATAATTTATGATGAAAGAAACAAGAAGGAGCAGTTTATTCTAAGGGGAGTGATATTTTCGTTTTCTTCGGACGATTTTTCTTACAAGTGAATTGTATGATTTTGTTCAGATTTCATAAATATCTCATTAATAATCCTAGAATATGGGATGTCATTGCTCGTTCAAATATCCACAAGGTGTGATTTTCAAATATAAATTGTCCTCAAATATAGAAAATGAAATGAAATCTTTAAGTTTTACGTCCCACGATTATGGCAGCTAGACTAAAGGAGGGTGATGATGAGAAATGAATGAAAATGGTGGAATGAAGAAAGGTGGAAGGAAATGGGAGAACCCCAGGGAAATCCACGAACACAATATTTGTCCACCATAAAGCTCACTTGGCGCGAGCTGCGATCGAACCAGGGACACCACGCAACAGAGGTGAATGCTCTACCACTGAGTCACTGTGCCCCCAAAGATTCTACTAGAAATAGATCGAGGAACGCCTTCTTTCATAGTTATAAACTGCTGAAAATTAAAAAAAAAAAAACCTTTTTAAACGTCCTAGCTTGAAAACTGTGGGGCCTATGGGAAGTGGGTCAAGGAATTAAAGAAAAACTACTGCAGTTATGTGCTCTATCTAAATACCCATGTTTCAGAATCCTTTGGTACTAGCATAATGAATTGTATATTGAAAGATAGGCTGCTAATATGCACTTTAAGTATTAATTGAGCATTCGTTTTACCGGTACCGGACGGTTATAAAACATGTGATATTTGCATACAACGAATACTATAGTAGTTCCTGCGTAATTCCTTGATTCGCTTACGATAAGCCCTAAAGTCTTCAAACTAGGATGTTTTAGAAAGTACGTTTTCGCGTTTTCGCTGGTTTATAACTGAATGGAGGCGTTTTTCGAGCCATGCTTATTGGAACTTTTTTTGTTTCATTTGATATAGAGTCACCTCCGGAACTTTTCCGGCGACGAGATTACCTTCCACCTGTACAGTATATGTTGTAAAACAAGCACGTGTGTGTTTTACAATTTTGTCAAAGATGGCGCGGCGTGGATTATGTTAATATTTCATAATTGAATGTTTTATTAACGACTTTCTATCATAACGCATTTCTCTTGAAAACATTTATCGAGGGGCAATTGTAGTGAAATCGTTGATCATGAGAAATAAATAAATAAATTCCAGGTTTAGACGGAGTTACGTACATATTTCTAGACCTTTACATGCCTTTTATTATTATTATTATTATTATTATTATTATTATTATTATTATTATTATTATTATTATTATTATTATTATTATTATTATTATTATTATTATTCCATCACACGAACTGACAGAATGCTTAAAAAGTGCTTAACGATTCAGTATGGTTGAAGGAAGTAATGAGATCTCCCACACGGACTGACTAGCCTGCTTATACTGAACTCATGCCCATAGTGGACAAGACAGCTGAGCTACTTTTTTTGCATCGTATGCTATCGTTTGCACAAGCGATTTGTCTACTGGACTGAATAATTACGTGACATGCTTTATGTATTGTTTCACACCTCGTAGTCAAAGTTTCTAGGATTTTGCTTGTTGTAAAAATTATTTCCACAAATGCAGATGGGTGATCCAGATATGGATAAAATAGTCACAGAAGCAATGGCGTATGCAGAAGTTCTTAAAAGGAGAAATTCAAGCTTCCAAGTTCGTAAAATTTCAGGTGTTTATATACAGGATGGTGAGAAACTATTTTAACACACTTCGGAAGCTGATTCCCGACACCGAAACCAGCAAAAACTCCTATGGAACTTTTGTCAGTGAGGGATAGTTTCGGCGATATAAGGTGCCGAAAGCGTGGGAAAATGAATTTCAAAGGACTGTAATTCAAAAACAACGCAACGTTATAGGGAATCCCTAAGTTACTTTGGGGAATATCTTTCACACATCTTGCGGAGGTTTGAAACATACATTTTTCAATCGAGCAGGTATGACTTCGAGTGTCATGTTCTAAACCACACTCTCTTCGTTGCGTTGTTTTTGAATTACAGCCCTCTGAAATTCATTTCCCCACGCTTTCGGCACCTTATTTCGCTGAAACTATCCCTCATTGACGAAAGTTCTAGATTACTTTTTTGCTGGTTTCGGTGTCGGGAATCAGCTCCTGAAGTTTGTTCAAGTAGTTTCTTACCATCCTGCATATAGTAATATGATAAATGTTTATTTTTGCATATCGTCTTGCTGAACGGGGTTAAACTCCGAACACCCATCTTGTGGCTACGTCTGTACCCCGACAGTTTCCACACATGTTATAAAAATATTATTTTCGATATTTAAAAAATAGTTGTCCCAAAAGTTTCTCTGCCCCTCTGCTTCTCACCACCCCAAATAAATGAAAGCTGGCGTCATCACTGGTTTTCATTCCTAACATAAGGCATGTAAATATATTTATATAACCTTGAACTGGATTTTTGTAGTGTTACTTTGATTAAAATGTGTATCCGTAGAAGAAGTGGGAGGGGAGGATTTATGTTAAAAAAAAAATTGAGTTTCTTACGATCCTGCCAAGTTGAGAAGATGAAACTTGGTATATTCCTTCTCACTAAATATAAGCTGTCCCAACGTTTTCGAAAATTCCCGTTGCAAGGAGAAAAGGGACGTTTTCTACAATTTCTTTCGTCATACTGAAATCACTGCTGCCTGTTGTTTGTTCGTAGTTAGTTGGATTGATGATAAGCGCCCCTTTCAGCCCCGAAGCTATATGAGACATGGAC
The DNA here is from genome assembly GCF_964235325.1 of Thermobia domestica. Classification (NCBI taxonomy): domain Eukaryota; kingdom Metazoa; phylum Arthropoda; class Insecta; order Zygentoma; family Lepismatidae; genus Thermobia; species Thermobia domestica. Next base: position 88,589,494 of record NC_137461.1, read on the forward strand.
CTACAGCTTAACGTGGATTCTGAACCACATGAATTCCCGCCTGGAATCTAACCCCGGTCTTTCACACCAAAGGTGCGTACGTAACCATATAGTAACGAGGGAGCTCGCCTATTGTAACCACATCGTGGGGAAACTGTTGAAATTTGAAATAAATTTTGAAACATAGTACCAACTTCTTGTTGCATTGACCACTGCTTCGACTCCCCAGTGGTACAATATTCACTCACTATGTGGGAAAAGAGGTCTTCCCTATCCTTCCCTCATCGGGCCAAAAAATCCCGTACGGTTGTCATTATTTGCTCTTTGTGAGCGTCTGTCAGCATTTTTAGCACCCTCTTTGCTCACAGTTAGTGACATCTAACTTGAGTCACAATTCGATGCACTGTTTTTGTAGACACTTCTAAATACTCTCTGGCGAATTCAGGTATTGTGAACCGACGATTGGATCGCACTTTTTCGTTAATACGTTCCATCAATCGTCCATCTGAACATTAGGTTTTCTGCTACCCTAATAGTCATGAATATTTGAACACCCTTTCCGAAACTCTCTGCACAATGTCTGACTTTCCCGTCACTCAGTATTGTCGGTCCGTACCTTTGCCTCATACCAATGTGACTAACCTTGCTTACCAACTAAAATAATCGAAAGTGGATGTTCGGTAACCTAAAATGTGTGTTGGGATAATAAAGTGCTTCCCTTGACAATTTTTCGTTTGTTTTCATCTCACGGTACGAGTTCCTTTCCGTTTAGTGTGTAGTGTTCCTTTGAGAAAGAATGTTCCGAGGGGGGCACAGTTGGTACTATTTTTTATTATACAGTGAAACCTCTCTAAAGCGGACAGTAGTGTTCCCACGAGACGAGACGAGACGAGACTTCAGACTGTCTCGTCTCGTCTCGAGAGGTTCTGTCCCGTCTCGTCTCGTCTCGTTTGTCTCGTTTTGTCTCGTCTTGTCTCGTAAAAAATATAGCAGCATACCATGGGAACGAAAGTTGAATGTAGCAGGCTGCACCATGCTAATCAAGATACAACTAAGTTACAAGTATTAACCAGAACACAAAGACAAGAAATGTCACGGTAACTACACCGTGAAGCCTTCACCTCTGGTGTATGTTGTAGTCGGTTCGATCTCGGTTAGTGCCATGTGAGCTTTGTGGTGGACAAACATCGAATGTGTGTGGGGGCCGCGGTAGCTCAGTGGTAGAGCGTTCACCTCTGGCGCGTGGGGTCTTGGGTTCGATCCCAGCCCCTGCCAAGTGAACCTTGTGGTGGACAAACACCGTGTGCGTGGGTTTTCTCGGGGTTCTCCCGTTTCATCCCACTTTCTTCATTCCACTATTTCATTCATTACTCATCATCACCGTCTCCTTTAGCCTAACCGGCATTACCGTGGGACCTAAAACTCGGTGTGTGTTTTCTCGAAGTTGTCTAGTATCCTACCACTTTCTTCATTCCACTAATTTTCCCATCATCATCCATTCGGGGTGGGCCAAAGTTGTCTAAAGGTCTTAAAAATAAATTCAAATAAGCTCACAAGGCAAGGACAAATAATTTACAAGATAATATATCTCTGCTGTTAGTTGTCTGAGGCTTCTCGACCCTGGCTTTTTTTTTTTTTTTTTTTTTTTTTTTACATTCTGAAACATTGAAATTTGTTTCACCAGTTTCAATACACGAATATACAGTAAATTGCTCATAGGTACGTTGAAGATGAAGACACTAATGTCAAATAATGTTTACACGACAAGCAAAGTTCGATGTAAAGGTGTCACCATCCACGACACTATCGTATACTATCAGCCCACTTGCTTTATAGTGTCTGTATACATATATATGAGAGAGAGAGAGAGAGAGAGACAGACAGACAGACAGAGAGACAGAGAGATAGAAAGATATATAGATAAATAGAGAGATAGAGAGATAGATATGTGTGTACACTTTGATTTCATATATTCCAGCCTTTAGGTTTCCATACCAATCCAAAAACTACTTTTCATTTTAGCATGTTTAGATTTGTTGCAATTATTTTTTTTAAAAAAAGCTCGGAACCAAATAATTTTATTGAGTAATGGAAAGTATTTGATTGAAATTTTATATGTTACTGCACAGTAAGCTCTACTTAAAGTGCCATAGTAATGGGAGCTGAACGACACATCGGACCAAAGAATGCTTGGGGCCAGTCTTCACCTCCATGGTACAAATCTGTTTCCATAACCGCGGGGTGTGTGCCACTATATGGTGGTTGCCCCGTTTGTGTAACAAACTCATGACAGTACACCCAGATTAGCTAGTGGTCTAAAAAAAGTTGATTTTTGGGTGGCCATTTTGGATTAAAGTTTCTTATATTGTCATGATCTATTCGCAATCATACAACGTCGAAATGTTGACACATTGGGTACGGGGATTCGAACTTGTAACCGCAGATGATTGTATAATTTATCAATGAGGCATGTTGTGTTAATGCACGAATGATATCTTAATCAATCCATGTTAGTTTCTTCTTGCCATTCACTAGCATATTTACTTGGCCCTGTATAAAACTTTTTCGTAATATATCCACCACCGGTTATTAACCACTTTATTGAAACGATCACAATATTATATTTTAGAACTGGCCTTTGAAATTAATTCTTTATTATATTTGCTTTCCAATTCTTTTAACTTCGTTTGTAAACATATTATTTTGGCTTTGTACATACTGTTAGACTTCAGTTTTTCGTTCTCTTTACGCAAAAAGGAGAGCTCTTCCTTTGGTTTATGCCCCTCACTCTCCACAAAACAAACGAAAAACATCATAAAGAGTTATTTTTTATTTCAGTCACAATAGTTATTTCATCTGGCTGCACCCCAATGTCTGATTTGTTTTTTCTTTAAACACCTAACTTCCGTACATTTAATTCTTTCATTATTTACATCAACACGGTTCCGTATAGTAAAGGTAAGTTTAGTGAAGGCACGTCTTGTTTAAACTTTTTCTTGGGTAGAATATTTAGAAGCTCACATTTTAAATTATGTCCATAAGCTTCGGGAATAAAATGATCGGAATAGACGCTGGCGTTTTCAACTTTAAAGATATCTTTCCGACAGCATTTCTTTCGCCAAACTTTCCGCAAAGGAACCGAGGGAAATACATGATAAATAACTTTGGAACCCGTAGTATTTCTACTATAATTGCGGCAAATACTTAGTGTAGAATTCGACATGCTTATAGGCTAACACGAGCACTACAGTAATTAATATTTTCTTAATACAGGAAAGCAAGAATCACTCACTTTCCTGCAAAAATCAAAGAAACAAACAAGAGGGTGAATGACAAGGACCTTAGGCGAAAGCTGTTTCTGCTCCCGCCGTGACGTCACAATTTTACTGCATCTTCGGTTTTCAAAGAAGGGTAGTTATGACGCGACCTTAAAAGAGGAAAGGAACAGTAGAGTCGGCGAACCTTGGAAGCAGAGGGCAATTTCGCACACTGGTCAGATCAAACATTTCCGCGTAACAAAACGAAGGTCCCCCTGTAAAACCTCTTCATTTAAAGTGTTATTGTTAGTATCATAAATTTGCTGAAAGCAAACAATTTGAAAGGTTCGTCGATAATATCTGCTTTTTTTGTCCTGCGCCCGCCTTCCAAACGAAGAGGTGAATTTTACAACATGACTGCTGTATAATAAGCGAGCGATTGGTAAAATGGTAAAAGTGTATGTTTATGTGTATGTGTGTGTGTGTGTGAGAGAGAGAGAGAGAGAGAGAGAGAGAGAGAAGACAAAATTTTAGTTGCAAGATGACATACTTCAATTGCCGTTTTCGGTTAATTTCGGTTCATATAGCAAAAAGAATACCTCCACCAGAGAATCCGCCATCTCAACCAGAACTTTCAACTACAGCCTGTAATGAGTGTAGACCTTATCCAGTTTTCAAATTGAATAGATGGGGTTGTATTTCGGTTTCTTGACCTTGTAAAAATCTTCCCTGTCTTTGATTTTGTTTGTCATCATTCCAGCCAGAAATGAAAAAAAAAAAGAGAATTCCTCAGTTTACAGCAAGGGGAATTGGGGACAAGACATTAAGGATGATATTCCTGGAAGCTCATGTATCACGATTCATTCATTCAATAGACAGAGGACACTTTTCTATGAAGGCTTTTCAACATGTTTTCTCACAAAGGGGATTTTCCTTTTGCAATCTATATGACCACTGGCAATTTCAATCTTGGCCAATCCCGCCAGCGTTTGCATTTTCGAGACACGAGACGGGACGAGACATTTCACGAGACGTCCCGTCTCGTCTCGTGTCTCGTCTCGTTTACGAGACGAGACGAGACGGGACACGAGAAATGTCTCGTCTCGTGGCAACACTAGCGGACAGCCATGAGTAATGAAAAATTGTCCGCTATAGAGAGGTGTCCGCCTTAAAGAGGTTTCAATATTTTCTTACGTAAATTAATAATCAAGGTAATATGTAATTAGAAAAAATATTTTTGCATGAATCGTGTATTTACGAATATTACCAAAATGTTACGATATCTGCATTACCCTCCGTCATCCAATACTCTATGCTCGAGGCACAACATTGAAATAAGATGCTATAGTTCTCTGCACTTCACACTTATCACTACTTACTACGTTTTCAGTATGTCGCTTTAATTTGTTGGTTAATTGCAGTCCAGAAGTGCCTTTTTTGAGACAATATGTATAACCGCGGGGAAAAAATACCAAACTTGTCTTCTACTTGGTCAGAGATTCCAGAGGGACAGTAGCATAACATGTCATCCCAAACGTCGGGCAACTGTCAATAACTTTTGTGTCTAAACAGAGACGCTTCATCTGGGTCGCTGAGCAGACAGTTGAGGAAGCTAAATGTCACATTGCTTCCTTGGTGACATATATGAAAAATGAATTTTTACTATACTTTTTGTTTCTAGAGAAAGTTTCCGTAATACGGAGGTAAATAATACCTATAAAAGACAGAAAAGACTGTCCGTGTCCGTACTAGAGAGTGTCCGCTTTAGAGAGGTTTGCCAATATGTTTTTCCCTATTGCAGTGTATGGGGATTACAAAATGTGTCCGCTTTATAAAGGTGTCCGTTAGTAGAGGTTTCACTGTATATTATAGACGTATTATTTTGGTCTACTCCGGGGAGGGCACTCTCAGAGCTCCGGGGAGCAGTACCCCCTATAAACATGTCTGGAAGGAACACTGTTAGTATGAAGTGTGTTTTATAGAGTTCAGTGATCATATTAATTTTTGTTAACTGATTAATTTTGTGTCAGGACTAATAAATAAGGTAACTTTTAGTGACAAAAATATAAACTATATATCTGAAATATGAAGTTACTGATTTGCGAAAGGTTACTGTAAAGAGCAGTCGTATTAATAAAACATCAGAAAAAAGGTTATTATCAATATGTATGAGTGTAACAATGAAGATGAATTAATTTTCTCAAATATTCTTTTAGTTACGGTCGACTTTTCATGAGAAATGATAGTCATGTGTCGTATCAAGGAAAAATAACTTTCTCATACTAAGAGACAAAGGTTTATGACTCATTTATGGTTTACGAATGTTAAGTAATTTTCAGAAGTTCATAAAAGGTAATATGTTTCTAACGGTGCACTTAAATTATGATTTCTCTTCCGAATAAAAATAAATAAATATGTTTAATCATTCTACATTCGCTAAAACAAATGGTATTATGACTATGTACTTTTCAGAAACGATATAGCCTACAATTTTTGTTTGTTACTTGTAGGCTTATGTACGCAGTTCTATATTAAAGTGTAGCTTACAGGTCTGTTCGGTCTGTTGAAGGGCACGGTGACTCAGTGGTACAGTGCTTACCTCTCGTGACTGGGGTCCCTGGTTCGATTCCCGGTCAAGTAAGTTTGTGGTGGACAATATCGTGTCCATGGGTTTTCTCGAGGTACTCCAGTTTCCTCTTACATTCTCATTCCACCGATTCACTCACTTGCCTTAATCATTTCGTCTCTCGTAGACTAAAGGACATAATAGTGGAATTTTAAACTGAAATATTTCCTTTAATCTCATTTCATGTTCGGTCTGTTACGAGGGTCATTCATAAAATTTTTCAAGTGACCTTGCAGTATTGTGAAATATACTCAAATATTTACATTTATCCAATACATTTATACATATTTACAATCCTTCAAAGTACTCTCAATCATATTCCAAACCTCTTCGGAGGCTCTAAACCCATTGTTCAAAGGCAGCACGGTACTCCGAGTGAAGTATTGTCAGGAGAGCTGAATGTATAGCTTCGGCGAGGTCTTACACCTTCTTAAAAGGCTTTCCAACGATGACACTTCACTCGAGTAAACAACTAGAAGTCATATGGTGAAAGGTTGGGACTGTAGGATGGATGTTCAAGAATCTGAATTTTGTCATCATTCAGATTTCCTACAATTGAACATTGTGAGCCGACGCATTGTTATGCAAAAGCAGCATCCTTGAAGTTACTGTCTTTGAACGTCTTATTTTGAATTATTTGAATAATAGGCCTACATCCCATTCATAGTCCGACTTCTGGAATGAAACCATTGGCTGGTCCTTCGTTTTGAAGAAAATTCTAAAATTCGCTTTAGAGATTTAAAATCTTGTCTCAGAACAACAGATCTTGGATCTCTTTCATCGAATCACATGCAGTTCTAAGTTTGTTGCGGGTGGTGTAATAGAAAACCAATTTTCATCCCCAGTGCGTATGTCCCCAGGCCGTTTGGACCATAGTAGTTCATAGTCGGTTGGAATATAGTGAGCAATTTACCGCACATTTCTTCCTCTTCATCTTCAGATCATTAGTAAGAGAATAAAGAACCTATTTTGCACAAATCTTCCTAATATTCAAATGTGGTGAAGTATTGTGTCAGTACTACCAACACTAATGCCAACATATATAATTAAGATGTCCACGATGATACAGCAGTTGTCTTTCACCAACTGCCTCGCCCTGTAAATTGGTATCTCGTCCATAGCTTCCCGAGGTCGGTCAAACCGAGGATTATCTTTTAAACTCTCCCTCCCCTGCTCAAATGAACGAATCCGTCTTGTAATGATGTTCAGTGAATCACCATAAACTACTTTCTAGTCCTCGTTCACTTAGCCTAACATGTGTAAATGTAAAACCGAACGTTCTCCTTAGAGAACTCAATGTTTAACCGCTTGCTACTACAAAATACTGATCTTACAAGTTTGTGGTGGACAACATCGTGTCCGTTTTGTTTCCTTGGGGTACTCCCGTTTCCTTTCACTTCCTCATTCCACCAATTCTTCCATGATCGTTCATCGTCTTTCTTGCTTTAATCATCGTCTCCCTTAGCCTGAAGGGCATAATCATGGGACGTTAAACTGGGAGATTTCATTTTCATTTCTGATCTTATAAACAGTGTTATCACGTCAGAAATTAGCCAAATGATTTATAGAATATAGCCAAAGATGTCTAAAATCTGAAATTATGACAAAATTAATAGCTAACAAAATTTAACAATAAAGCAAGCAAAACATTCCATAGTTATACTGTACATACTTAAATTATACTGTAATATTCTCAAATCTAACATTTTTACCCTGAATTCACATATAAAGAATGTACAACACATTGCTCACAATGTTGACCGGAAACATTAAACGTATCCCTTGAAATATTTCCTTCGTTCACAATTCTTGCATTAATGTTGGCTATAGATGATCTAGCGCAACAAAAAGTACACAACCCAAACCAAAATTACCCTCGAAATACTAACGCGTAATATAACCACGCATTGAAATTAGCTATTGGAAAGTGAAATATCTTAAATCATCATTATACAGTGTCAAGTAAGCGAGAATGACACAAGTAATATACATGAGATACGTTTTATATTAGGAATATAAGTAAATACCACTGCAGGCAGAAAAAAGTAACATTTTATTAGGATCATGCAAGTGAGACATAAGGTTGTAATGTTAATACGTCCGTCCGTCCGTCCGTTACTACGCACGGTAACTCTTGAACGAAAGTTAATCTCTTAAATCTGTTTCGTTGAAATAGAAGCTTGAGCGATTATTTCGGCCAGGTTCGATAATAGAATCAATTCGTTAACATTTTCACGGATAACATTGGCTTTAACAGTAGCCAAGAACGTACGCAGAAGATAGGTTTTGTGGGTCCGGAACTCTCAAAATGCCGACTTTTCTGTAAATTTTGCTTAACTTTTAAGGATGGTTTTACCATTTTTAATGTAATTTATTCTCATATTAAAATTGAAACCCTCTAAAAGCTTTGAATCCTTCCCGAAATAAATTCCTGAGTACGTGCGACGATGGTTGTTCATATCCCAGTTTTTACTACTAAAACAAAGGCAGTAAAAGTTACACATCAGACTATTAGATGGCAGCAAACACCCTCAGGAGGTTGACATCTACGGGACGAAATTGAGACTTCTAACGCGTGATCCGTTTCCCTGTCTGCCAAGTTTATTTTCTCTTTATTCACATTTTTAAAGAAATTTTGGTTGACAAAATATTTGATTACCGCTAAAGACAGATGGCTAGAAAGTGGCATTTAGGAATGTAGAATGGGTCAAAATTGTAGCTAGTATCGAAACTATACTTTTACTGGCTAAACTTAACGTGAAAATAGCCAGATTTTGCCTTAAAATGACTAAATTGGCAATACTGTTTACGAGTCTGCCTAACTCACTAGTGCAGATTCGAACTTGCACTGATATGTGTTTTTATAGGCCAAAGTTTACTGAATCGTAGATTTGAAATATGTAGTAACCTTACCCAATGCCGTTTGAAAAGAAAAGTACAGTAATCTTTATAATAAAAATTGTTTATGTTGGGTTGGCAACACTGTTAATGTGCTGGTATTACAAAGTATGCCAGATAGTATCACTTTGTCGATATTTGCATAGTACGAAATTTCACAGACTTTTATGTATTAATTTAAAAGTTACAAGGACGTATCAAGATACATGACCCGTACTGTATTTAATACATGTATATTTATTCAAGTCCTGGTTTGGGAAAGAACACTGGGGCACTTGCTTCGTGTCGTCGAAGATTTTCTTTTCTTTCTTTCTTTCTTTTTTTTTAAAAAAAAGAAAAAAAACTAATGAGCTACTATGACCCAATGTATGAGCTTTTAAGTCAATGGTCAGTGATTCCTACATTTCTATCATAGACGGTTTCATTGATCAAATTGTTAACAATATTCGTTTGAAAGTCGAATGAGGAGAGATTTATGTTGGTGTTGCCTGATTGAAATATATATACATATTATATAAAGTAAAATTCAATCTATAACGAAATGCTTATCTATGATAATCTCGAAGGAATTCCATTAGGATACCTTTGAGAAGTTAAAGTGTATCGTGATTTTGTGTGTGCTATTTCCATTTATCACCTATTTTAGCTACTTTTTTTTTTTTTCAAATACGCGTAAAAGTTATTTTTTTCTTTTTTTTCAAAAAAGAAGTTTAAATTGTTTAATATTATTAAAATTCTTTAATTAATATAGTCTTAACTCTTGCATCCGTTGATCTAATAATTCTAGTCAGTTCCTACTTCTTTGACTTGATAAATTGTACAAATATAAATTATCTTCTATTCGTATATTTTTTGTTCTTCCCTCTGTATACACTATCTATAAATTATATTCACAATTGGACCTGTTCATGTACTGTAAGATAGTGTTATAAGATATAAACAAATACATTTGTGTGAAGAAAGCATTGCTCATTACTATAGCGTTCATCCCTAGTTGGAGGAGTCCCTGGTTTAATCCAAGTCCTGTGACTATGTGGTGAACAACATTGTGACCATCAGGTTTTTTCCCCTTAATTCTCTAATTTCGTCTAGCTTTCTCATTCCATCATTCGTTCTGCAATTGTTTACATACATTAATATTCAATACTTTAAAACTGTAAGTATAAAGATACATGGTCAAAACAATAAAAAGAAGTATAAATTTCCTTTCAAAGGGGAGTAGAATAGGGTTCACAGAAAGTACTGAGTAATAAAATGGGTCATACTTTAAAAAAAAAAGTTTGAGAAACGCTGCTTTAGGCTAAAGGATACAGGTAGTTAATTAAAATTCCCTTTACTTTATATCAGTAGCGATTTGGAAGGGAACCAAGATTGTTCACTGACATAAGAATTTTACGTTTTTATTAGTATATAATTCATTAAAAAAAAAAAAAACTGTATTTCTCCAACCCAAGGTGCAGTTGCCTCCCTGCCTTCCCGAAATGACGCGACTGTTTTATATTTATAACTCAGACCGGCCGGACCGCCGTACGCGGGTAGTTTTGGATAAAGCAATCCTAATGGCGGCGCAATGTACACCTGTACTGACTGTTGTGCTAGGACAATTTAAATACCGATGTGAGGGGATTAATAGGATAAAATCCGTATTAGTTCTTTCTTTTCTTTTCTTTTCTTTTTTTTCTTTTCTTTTTTTTTTTTTTAGTTGAAGGGTGTCAAAAATACTTTATAATAATACATCTATGTGAGCTATTAGAAGTTGAATAATAATGCACTTCTTAAATTGCATAATCTATAACTTTCTGATATTCTGGACTATAGTTTGTGTGATACGAAATCCACGTGAATTTTATTTTTGGATTAAAAGATCCAATATATTTCAATCAAAAATTTTCTTTTAGGCCTTATATATGGAGAACTACATATAGTATAGCCAAGCCCAAACTATCAATTAACTCAGTATGATGTGCTTATTCCATAGAAAATACGAAAACTCGATTTAGGGGCCTTTCAAAAATTTTGCGGCCCCTGATCTAAAAACTAATTATTGGCCAAGATCGCAGTCTTTTGATCCATTTTTTTTTTTACCATTCCTAAAATTCTTATTTCTGTGTTTTTGTGGAATCTGTGTTAATGCTCAATCTAAGAGAACTACAAGTGCATGCCTAGCCTTCCCCGCGGTTCTAGTGACTAGCACGTGTGCCTTTGACATGTGGTTCCGGAATCGATTCCCGGTGAGAGAGCACAGAAAATTTAATTTCATAGTCATGGACTTTCCTTAATCATCTTTCTTCTTTAGCCTAAATGTCATGACCATGGAACATTAAACCTTCAGTTCACCTCTGGTGCTAGGGGTCCCGGGTTCGATCCCAGCCCCCGCCAAGTGACCTTTGTGGTGGACAAACACCGTGTGCGTGGGTTTTCTCGGGGTTCTCCCATTTCTTCCCACTTTCTTCATTCCACCATTTCATTCATTACTGATTGTCACCGTCTCCTTTAGTCTAACCGGCATAACCGTGGGACGTAAAACTCAAAGATTTCATTTCATTTTCATTAAACCTTCAAAAAAATCTTAAGGACTACTGTGGTCCGCTGACCAAAGTTTGAGAAATACTGCCTAAAGGATATAACCGTTGGACGTCAAATTATAGATGTATACATTTGTAAAACCACTTATTAGTACTTACTGCAGAGAACTTTAAAAAAGCAGGTTCCATCGGCGGACAATCTTCACTACACTATACTGCTTGTTCAAGTGTGAATAGTCAGAAGAGAAAATGCAGCACTCTTGTTTTCATTGGTCACTCTTCGCACATTATGTACTTGCTCAGTTATTGGAGCAAAACATATGGTTGGAACAAAGTGATGTGCAACACGTTTTCACACATGAGAGGGTTTACTTGTTTCTAGACGACTAGCCAGTAATTCTAGATTGAAGATTCACGACCTTCACCATTGTTACTATAACTGCAGTATACGAAGACTAAATGTTTTGGTTGCGTAATTTCTTGTCAGTTGTTTCCTTGTTGTAGAAGAGGAAAATCCTCTTTTAATTTCTGATGGGTTACTCAATCATAAATACTGTACCATAATACGCAATATAACATGTACAGTGAAACCTGTCAACTTGGCCACCTCTCTAAGTTGGCCACCTGCTTATCTTGGCCTAGTTCGTCTTGAACCTGCATGTTCCCATAAGACATTCGTCACTTACTGGACTGCTCTATAAGTTGGCCACCTGTCTATCTTGGAAGTTGGCCACACTGAAGCAATGTTTACCCTATGATAATAATGATAAATTTACCTGTGTATCTTGGCCACGCAAAATACAGTTTAGTTATTTTTCTTAACTCTTTCGAATTCCCATATGAGAGGCAGATGTTCTGTATTTGTGACTGGACACAAAGAAGCATAGATCCGCACGATTTTTGTTCTTGGAGGTCAATGGCCAGAACACTACCCTCATAAAGGGGTAGTGAAAAAAGGTGTGAATAAGAAAAAGCACGTACAGGAATTCAGGAAATGGTTGTACGTATTTGTTTACCTTGTTTGTTTTGGTAAAACCATTAGCTATATCAACTCCCCTCATCAGTGGGGAGCTTTAGTAATTCCGGAAAATTCTCAAGATTAAAACTAACCATTTCAGTTATTGTCAACTATTGGCACCTGTCGGCTTGTCAAAAGATAGCGGAGTTTTTGAGATATCAATTCGCTCAAGATTTTCTCAAAACATCTTTTGCTCCGAGGGAAACACTTCTAGCTCATTAACAAGAGGTAGTTAACTACAATATTAGAATGTGTAAATCTGCCAAAAAGAATAAAACAAATACGTCTAGAATGAACCACCATTCAGTAACAACTGATAAGAAGTCATATAAATTGCATATAAATTTCTCAATTTATAACAGCTTTTCTTGTTTCCAATCTGAATAACTCGGTGTGCTATAACATCAATTTCAATAAACTGCGTACATACGCTTCTATTTCATGGTTGTTTGTGTTATTGTGTTTTCAATCCGAATTATCCAATGTACCAGACTAGTTTTCAGGAAGAGAAATGTATGCACATATATTAAACATACTATAGTAATATTTTCTAGTACTGTATATTTTTATGATTACTCTATATACATTATTTATAAGTAGCTTTCGTGCCACTGATTATTAAAATTTTACAATCAAGTAATACTAGAAATCCTATTCTAAAAATACACAAATCACACTTATTTTCTGTAAGTTGGCCACCTGTCTAAGTTGGCCACTTTTCGATGGAACCGATGGTGGCCAACATAGACAGGTTTCACTGTATTTATAAATAGTATTTCGGGTACGGTTCTGCAGCTTATTTTATAGTAAAAACAACAGTAAAAATTGGGAGGAATTTGGATAGTCGTTGAAAAAGGCACTATTTTAAAGGTACCATTTCAGCATTCTCCTGCTGAGACTGGAAAGACTGTAAAATTCTTAGTTAGGATAACTCGCTACGTGATCGAACTCAGATCCCCTTTGTCAAGAACCAAAGCAATATTAATTGTTATGTGATTCCTCAGTGAGGATCAGTAACTTATTTTTCTATAACGATTAGTAAACCATCGGTTAGACTATTCCTTAAAAATTTACAGCATATTTTCATAAACTCATTGTATTCAAGAGTCCAATAAATAAAAATAATATTGATATTTTTTTAATTCCTACAAAATGTTAGGCATACATTGGAATATATATATATCGGGTGTTGCAAAATAAGTGTTACAACTCTTGGGAGGTGACTTCAGCCACTGAGATAAGAAAAAAAGTTCTCTTGAACTTTCGGTTATCGGACATAGTTTCGGATCTACAAGGTGCCGAAGAAAGCGTGGGAAAACGACTTTCGGACGCCAATAGTTCGGAAACTATCCAACGTGAAGAGGGCGGGTAAAAAATTCACTGAAGAAATCATACCTGCTGTATTGAATTTTGCATGTTTCACAATCCTACCATGCACGCGCAAGGGATTCCCCAAAGGAACGTAGAGAGTACCGGATAATCTGTTAAATGAAAATTGGTTTAAATGGATATGAATTGATAGAGTTTCTACCAGGTAACTATAATTCGTTTGTATTAAGTCGATATCTGGAACAAATACAAAATGGCGGACACCTTTATGCCCGTTGTGTGTGGTTGCATAATCGCCAGATGGTGGCCAACAGTGACGTTCTGAGTATTAAGTGTAACGAATTTGTACTCAAATGCTCTAGAAAGACATCTGGAGTGTCGGTAGAGCACAACAGATGAAGCAGGGTGATTAACATGTGAGGAAACACTTAACGAAAAATGTCCGGATATGCACTCGTACTCAGTAAACGTGAGTTCAAAGCGTCGGAAATGTAAGGATTAGCGTCAAGAACATGAGAGCCATTGCCAATTCACCAATAATATTCCCTCAAACGGAGGCAATATGATGCGCAAGGTTGCATACTAATAAGGATGCAACAACTGAGGCCAAGTTGAAGTTGTGCAAGGGGACTCACTAAGAAACTGTATAAACTAAATGAGCGTCACTAGTGGGATCGCATGATCGATATTGAAATGTGGCCAATGTGTGTGTTGATATCGATATGTAGCTAATAAACAAATGTCATCATATCCCACTACTGCTAGGACACCGTCCCACGTGCGAAAAATAGGAAAGTTAGTGCAATCTATTCTAGACCACTCGTTCTGAAAACACTTCAATAGGAGAACGTCCGGTCCAAATGCAAACGAAACACAACAGTTATCAAATACACATTTTAAAACTAATTCATAAATGTGGTGTCTACAAGGAAGGTATAGAAGGTTATTTTGGAGCTACTGCTCTAGCAGAATGCAAGCACCGTTGACAAGATCCATATTGCAAGGAGTAGTGTCATAATAAACTGCCTGCACGAACTTAACCAAGTTCCATTCTTCAAGCGAATGTACTATAGTAGAATCAACATGTTCTTCTCTTGATGATGACAAAATGGGAACACCAATTAGCCTCTCATGACCATCTTCTGTAATAATTATTGATAACCTGCCGGCAGTCTCTCTGCCAGTCAAATTCAGCAGTAGTTTTCCGCTCCAATGCACAACTAACGCACTTGATGCACTCTGAAATTGTTTCTTGTAGTTCTGTGCAACTTCACTACAGGTTTTCTCTCAGCATCGGTGAATGGAAGACCCATTTATTGCTAATTCCTCTACATTATGGCTAATGCCTCTGCCGTCGCTGTCAGAATATGTATTGCTGCTCTATGAGTGATCTTTTATCGATTAAGAGCAACACCAGACTTTGAGTAATAAAATTAGTTTTTCCCCTTTTACATCTCTTGGACGGACCGGGCACACACGCATTCGTATTTACATTTTCTCTAACATTCTCAACTAGGTTTTCCTATTCATTACTTGAACTACTCCATGTCTTCTGGCGTATAAAGTTCAAACAAATCATTTCCAGAAGTGCATTTTCTTTCCCGTTCCTCTTTCGTTTGAAGCCGTGCATATCCCTTTCGTTCTTTTCACGCCAAACTCATGTCTTCACTTTTAGTCGTGTAAGAAGTATTAATCTGAAAAGGAGAAATCTTTTCACAGGTAATAATTCTTACATGACTAAAGCTATCTTTAAAATAGTGTCAGATTTGTGCTTCTGGTCATTCGATACCTCAAAACGATATGTCACGTGACCCTCTTTCTATTTAAAAATTTTGACCTGAATCCAATATGGCGGATTTGAAGAAAAAATAGGAGCTTCTAACTGAAATCATCGGCATAAAACTGAAGAAAAAACTGATAAGAGCATTTGTATGTTAACATTTTATAGATGTGAGACATGGACACTAGGAGAAGAGGAAAAAATCGAGAATGGAAGCCTTGAAATATGGTGTTATAGGAGAATGATGAAAATTAGATTGACGGACAAGGTATAAAATGAGAGAGTATTGGAAATGATAGAGGAAGAAAGGCATATATTGAAGAATATTTCCCTATATGAATCCTGTATGGATATTAGGAGCATGCCAAGTATATTGCAAAGACGAGGTAGGATGATTGGACACATTATGAGACATGGAGAAATCTTGTTAATAGCTATGGAGGGAATTGCAGAAGGAAACATACCTACAGGAAGGCCGCGATTGTAATATACGGACTAAATAATACAAAATATAGGGAAGAAAATCTACAAAGCAATGAAAAATGTGGTCCAGAATAGAAAAAGGTGGAAAGCTGCGTGAAACCAATCGAGAGATTTAAGATGACATATTATTATTATTAATTAAAGACTCAGAAGACAAATACATATATATATTTACTTCCCATTTAGCAGTTTCATTTATTAGTTATCCTCTTCCGTTTGGGAAGTTCGTATAATCACAGGTAACTGGATATGTATTGTACAAGTAGAAAAGAAATCGCAGGTTCATATTTAGCACATAGGAGCAGTCCAAGTGTGAAGCAAGTATGGACACAAAACCATATCCAGGAGAAGGATATGGGGATAATCCCCTTCCACTCTGAAAAACTCACAAGTTTACACTGCTTAAAATGGTAAAATCTTTTTTAGGTCTCTCTGGTATAAAGTACAAACATTCTTCATTTCATTTTCAATTTTACTTTGAAGTTAAGTTTACTTCAAACCATTTTGTAACTGAATTCAACTCTTGCATATTGTTTAAAAATGAGACATCATATGAAGTGCTCCTAATTTCAACCAATCCAAGTATTGTAATTACAATAATAATGCTTGGCTCTTTTACTCTATGATTGCTTCCCACTTATTTGTACGATTAAACACCACTGTAGTTTATGCTTTAAATTACACACCCAACTATTTTATATTTTAAAAAATGTATCTTTTAAAAAAATAGCTCTTGACACGCTTATCTGTTTTAGAGTATATTACTTTAGCAGTGTTTGTTTTATTTATTTTATATCCTACGATTGAGCCCGTAAGGTTAAAGAAGATAGTAAGAAATGAGTGATCATAATAAAATAAATGGTGAAAGGGCAATATATAACATCCGTATCCTGAGCAGGTTTCGAACACGTGTCAGGAAGTTCTTACGATCAGGGATGCCCATCCCCCCCAAAGCTGATGGCGCACTCCCCCCCAAAACTAATAATCTCTTCCCTCCTCAAAACTCAAGTCCTCTAAAAACGATTGCCTAGTGTAGCAGTAGTTTTTATAGTACTAGTAATTGTTATTTTTGTTGTTTTTATTTCCTGTAGTAGTATTATAGAATGCTTGTAGTAGTAGTAGGGGTAGTAGTAATTATAAAAATGGCATTACTTTTATTAGTAGTCTTGGTAGTGTACAATATAAATATGTTCTATAAGGATATTGAAGGGTATAAAAACTTCTACACACTGTGTATGGCACAGGTATTCTTTTTTTACAATTAGTAGTATTATTTTTTCTTTACAAAATATTGATATAATTCCCTTGTACATGAAAAGTAAGACGCAAGTTATTGAGTTTGATACCAAAAGAAAATGTTATCCTCGAAATTAGCCTACAAAAAGAAGTGATATCCAACAAAAAAACATTCCTGTAAAAGAGCCAAGTACGAGTGGCCTTAAAAAGAATTGAAATCACAAAAATAGGCGCCAAGTTCTGGTGGACAACAGTTACAAACACTCACTGGCTCACTTCAAATTTAGATTTGAAACTTGACTGTTGTCTTTGAGTTTTACGTTCCACGGTTATGCCGGTTAGGCTAAAGGAGACGGTGATGATGAGTGATGAATGAAATGGTGGAATGAATAAAGTTGAGGAAACGGGAGAACCCCGAGAAAACCCACGCACACGGTGTTTGTCCACCACAAAGTTCACTTGGCGGGAGCTGGGATCGAACCCGGGACCCCAAGCACCAGAGGTGAACGCTCTACCACTGAACCACCGCGGCCCCCATTGACTGTTGTCTGTATGGTTACCACTAGCACACAATTATGTCAAATTATTATAATTTTCAACAGACAACATAGGCAAGTTTCAAATCTAAATTTGAAAGTGATTCCTTGAGTGTGTAACTGTTGTTCACCAGAACTTGGCGCCATCCTTTCATATAGCAACTTGCGCGGTACTTCATTCATAGAGTTTCTAAGCAGGGGGTAGGGGGATTCATTCTCGAGATTAAAAAAAAAAAATCGCATCGTGTTCCAATGTTATTCTGATGACAGCAAAATTACTTATTCGACATTACAGTAAAATTCTTCCCCAATTTTTTTATTTCCCCCATTTTTTTCTCGATGGCACAACTTGCGCCATTCATCCCTCCTGTGGGCGGCCCTTCTCTCTTAAAATGAACCAACCTTTCCTTTCACACGGCTACTTGCGCGGTACTACATTAATCGAGTATCGAAACAGAGGGTACGGGGGTTCACCCCGGAAAATTTTTGAAAATTAACTTCTCAAAATCGTGTTTTAATGCTATTCCGACAGTAAAATTGCTAGTTCGAAAGTAGAGTAAAATCCCCCCCAAAATTTTTCTCAATGGCGCAGCTTGCGCCATACATCCCCCCTGTGGGCGGCCCTGCTTACGATCACTTCCTAGTGCCTTAGACTATTATTCAAACCTACTTCAGTAACCATTGAAAACTGGATGTCAAAGTATTATGTATTTTATAATGTAGTATTATGCACATTATGTATTTTAGTATTATGTATTATGTATTTTAAATATTATGCATATCAAATTATAAATAACTATACGTAAACAATTATTTAGATTTATTGGCGATATTATAAAATCTACAGTTTGTAGAAGCAATACGTAGCTTATTAATCTCAAAGAATAATGTAACTCGATGATATTAATGAGACATTATATATAAACATCACTCTAACAAAACATAAAATATACATCACATTTTATCATTCACACTGGTCAATAATATGTTCATACTGTACAGTACTTGAACTACTCATTTCCATATATACTTTGAATTAATATTACGTGAGAACAAAATTGAAGTAAGTTTGGCCATTAAACTTCAGTTTCACTCAAAATCCAAATTTTCGAGTTAATGGGCTATTAAAAAATTACTCTTATGTCAAGCTTTTTTTTTTTTTTTTTTTTTTTTTAAATGAGCTAGTTCATAAAAGAACTACTCAAGTTTAGTTGTTCCTTTCTGAAAAAGAAAGAAGGTATGCTTGAATTTACATCATATCAATGTCTTGATACTTGAATAAGCGGTACAATGCTTCAATTCTGTATTTTCCTTCACAAGTGGATTGCTTCAATACTCTTTGCAGATTGTTTTAAGAGCATTATAACTCCTAAATAATTTGTTATTTCTCGCCAATATATTACCAACTTTCTTTGAATCCACTTGGTAATAGTTATTCCATTCGACTGCTAAACCAAGAAAAATCACATTAATTTCGATGAAAAATTTGGCTCGGAGAGTGAACTGGTAATTCCTAACAGAATTGTAATCTAACATCAATAGCATTTTGTCGATTTATTTGTACAAAATATCATTTCACACTCCGTTATTCAATGATATTCGATTTTTAAAACAATATCATACGTTGTAAAACTTTAATAAATAGACACTACCAAATTACACAGAATTCACAACGATATAATAGTTCAAGAGATCAGAATATTCCTATATGGCGTGGAATTAACTTACGTTTGAATTCCCCAATGATATTTGATCATATCTGCACCCTTCTCTCCAATCATAATCGTAGGAGCATTTGTGTTTCCACTAACTATGTTAGGCATAATGGACGCATCGATCACCCTCAGTCCCTTTATACCACGTACTCTGAGTTGAGGATCTACGACAGCATTTGGATCAGAATCAGGTCCCATTTTACACGTTCCTGCCGGATGATATATTGTTGATGCGACATGTTTAATAGCACAAGCCCAGTAGGCATCAGATCGGTATTCCAGAGTTTCACAACCAGGGTAAACTTTTGAGCTTATTTCAACGCCATAGTCTCTCAGAGATTTAGTTTCACTGATATTAATGGCAAATTTAATACCTTCAATTAGGGCAAGAATATCGTTCTCATCGTCGAAATAATTAGCGTGTATCAATGGTTTATCCAAAGGATTGTTACTTCGTAACATTATTTTACCTCTACTCTTTGGTCTAAGAAGAATGGGAATCAAGAAAAGCAACCCTCCTCTTGACACATCTCCAAATACAGAGTATGCAGTTTCCGGGCGAAATCCAATATCATTAATCAGCACTGCGGACATTACTGATTCATTAGCAGATAATTTTAGACCAATGAATTGAATGTCAGGATAATCTTTCGGAGCATATTTAGTTGTAATAAATCCTGTAAGTTGAGTTTCTTGGATAGTAGTTAATGGGCCTGCTCTATGGAGAAGAAATGCATAAGCGGCATCGAGGAATGCCGTGGGTGGTGGAGTAGCGTCTTTTGTAAATGTGAAAGTTGGTGTTAATGATAGTATATGATCCTGTAGATTTTCTCCCACTTTAAGATCTTGCACTACAGGAATATTCATGTCTTGAAGATGCGTTTTTGGACCTATCCCACTTAACATTAAAATTTGCGGCGAGTTAACAGCTCCGGCAGATAAAATAACTTCTTTTTTTACCCCAACTTTATTACGATGGCTGTTTTTCTCAAATTCAACTCCAGTCACTTGCTTAGTTTCTGGATTTATTAGTATTTTAGTAACGTGGGAAAATTTAGATACATGAAGATTGTTTCTGGACTTGATAGGACTAAGGAAAGCTTTTGCAGTATTACATCGCGTTCCGTCTCTCACTGTTCCATCCGACAATGAGAAACCTTTCTGTTCATTACTATTGATGTCTCTAATATCGTAACCTAATTCCTGAGCACCCGCTAAAATTGCGTCTGCCAATGCTGACCGGTAACCGAAATCTCCTACTGTTAAATATCCCCCCGTTGAGTGGTGTAGTGTGTCATTAACTCTGGATAATGTTTTCATATCTTCAGATTTCATAAAATATTTGAGTACTTCTTTGTAACTCCATCCGGGGTTACCGAGTGCCTCCCAGTAGTCGTAATCACGTTCATTTCCACGAACATAAAGCATTGCATTTATAGTACTTGACCCACCCAAAACTTTGCCACTTGGCCAATTGCAACGTTGATCTATCATTCCTAAACAAGATTTTCCATCTGGCTCAGTTTGGTCTTGCCAGTCTACGTTAGTCTTTTGAAGTGTAAAGACGGCAAGTGGAATATCTGACGAAATTGGTGGATCCCCTCCGGCTTCTAAGAGAAGAACTGTCCAATTATCGACTTCAGATAGTCTGTTAGCTACCACTGATCCAGCTGACCCGGCACCTATCACGATGAAGTCATACTCTTCGTTAAGATTGAGAACATCTGCAGGATATTCCTCTGGATTTGCAATATTGCACTGACTGTTGGTCAATGTAGCGATGAGATTAGTGAACAACATAGCACTGAATCCAGTTACGTGACCAGGACATGGCAAGGCTCCCGCAGGACAAGACTCCATTATTCAAGAAAATAACCTTTAAAAAGAGAAAAAAGAAAACATGCTGTTATTAATCTTATAAATTTGGTCTATCGAGGCATTGAAATTTTCTTTCTCAAGACATTATTGTGTATTATATTGTAAATTAAATGCAACATTATAATTAGTGTTATGTGGTTATGCTATTTAGACTAAAGATTACGTTTAGTAATAATAATAGTTTCTTTTCAGATTGTAAAAAATATATCATACTCTATAGGGATTCAATATTCAAACTGCTAGTGATAGACTTTAGTCTCCCTTATCAGTTCCAGTATCAATAGACCGACAAAGGAGGAAATGGAGCTTGCTCTCGTGATGATGAATCAATGAAAGTTCAGTACTGGAATTAGAAGCGGCAGACTTCTACAACTTTCGGATTCAGTAGAGAAATTCAAAGCCGAGATTTAAGTATTCGTGGGATTAAATATATTTCGAAAACGTTTCTTGCTGTACATTACCGTTTTTTATTTATAGCATAAACATTGAAATCGAAAATGATTGTTTATTTTTGCTACTTGTGGTTACA
This sequence comes from Thermobia domestica, assembly GCF_964235325.1. NCBI lineage: Eukaryota > Metazoa > Arthropoda > Insecta > Zygentoma > Lepismatidae > Thermobia > Thermobia domestica. The sequence goes on from NC_137461.1 coordinate 88,611,283, forward strand.
ATAGAAAGCTTAGAGCCGAGTTTGTTTATTTTTGCTACTTGTGGTTACAATAGAAAGCTTAGAGCCGAGTTTGAACATATGCTTGGGAGACTAAATTAAATTAAAAAAACATTTCTCGATATTTATTATTGTTTTTACTCTAAAAGAGCCAGGATTAAAACTGAAGGTTGCAAAGGTTTGAACCACATCCGGTGTCAATAGAGTGTTAACAACTGAGAAAGGCTCTATTTCTTAAACGTTGAGAATCCATATCAAACTACTGTTTCTCGATATTTCTTGTCGTTTCTGTTCTACGGGGATCATCACTGAAATACGAAATGTTTTTCACTGCCACTGTCGATTGAGAGATAATGACAGAAATGAAACTTATTCGTGGAACGTTAAACTTTTATCGGAAAATCGGAAAGCCGTTTCTCGCTCTTACCGAGTTTATCATACCTGCTGGCAGACGGTCGAACTAGCCGTTCTAGTAGACTTTCAATACTTATGCATAGCATACTTTTGAAGTCTAATAAATATCCTTTTGCAACACATGAAGAGTTCTGGTGGACGTGGACTCAATGGTTCACATTCAACTGGGTATTATGTTGTCAGTGCAGACCTCCAACTCTATTGTATTCTGAATTTCTTGACCTGCAATCAACCTTTTTAAGTGGCTCCGCACTTTTATTTCGATACTAGCCCAGAGTGGAAATTGCGAACGACTATGAATCGAAGCTGATAAAATATCATTCATAGGCATATGCACTAGTCCTTTAGGAGATTTTGATATTATGATTATTATTGAGATATGAAGTCAGAAGTGTTCGTAACTTAAAAAAAAAAATAAAAAATAAATCACTTGCACGGAAAATTTGTTGGGTATGTTTATTCAGTGAAGAGAAAAACTAAGGAAAGTAATTCGCATATCTTTCCATTGATAAGATAGATTTTTAAGAATTCCCTATAACTTGAGTTTGTTGTTGTGCTATTTTATTGTTTCAGGATGAGTTCTGCTGGTTAAAATGAGTAACTAAAATATTCTAGTCGTTTTATGTATTCTAAGAAATAACCAAAATGTAGAAAATGTTAACACGTGAGTTACCATGTTACACGTGTTAAGCTTCTCAGAAAAAATGTTCGATTATTTAATGAAATTTGTGTTATATTATTTGTTAAGTTTATCCCAAATTTTGACAGGTTGAACTATGGTAACCCAGATATTAGATCATACACAAGATGTCTATCGGTCACGAAGTCACGAAATCAGACAAGGGTCATGAAAGTCAAGAAAAAGTCACGAAACTTAGCTTTTGGGTCACGATTTTTTATCTGCACATTATAAGTATCGACTGGAAAATTTTGTTCTATAAAATGTCAAAATTCACTACCAAAAATTAGATGCTACCAAATCGCAAGCAAAGTACGTTTCTATCACATGGATGATAATTCGGCCTAATTTAAACCCAAATTCACTCTTGAGAATGTTACGAAATTTTATGGTTTGGTAAAGCAAAAGTCACGAAATTTCATTTTGGAATTTTAATAACCACCCTGATTTGCAATGTGCTTACCTTATGGATTTGTTTAAACGTTTTTTTGACTTCTATACGTCAAGCAGATAGTCACACCTTTTCGTATAAAGTCCTTTCCCTGGTTTAATGGCTAGCACGCTCGCCTTTGTAGGTTGTGGTCCCATTTTCGATTCCTGGTGGGAGATCATTGAAATTTCAACGCATCGCGATCGATCGGATTCTACCTCAAAATATAGATGTGAATATCATAGCCTCCGAGGACACTGTATCATCATAGTCAACCTCGTCAATCTACTGCTGGATATTGCTACTGCTGGAGATTTTAATATTATGATTATTATTGACAGACAAAGTCGAAAGTGTTCGTAACTTAAAAAAAAAAAAAAGTGCACTGATAATTTGTTGGGTATGTTGATTCAGTGAAGGAAAAAAAAAACAGAAAAATAATGAAGAGAAAGGTATCTCCAGCTCCTCTTATCTGAGCCATTTTTTATCAACATCCTTCACTCCGATAGTAAGACTATTCATGGCTTTGGATTTATTTATTTTCGATAGTGTCTGAAGAAGAATATGTTAGATATCCGAAACCGTTACAAATTATAATTTAAAATAAAGTGGGTTTTAAGCTTTGGGCAGTGTCTCTTTTGCTAAAATCCTTCACTTTTGTTATTATTTTTTTTATTATTCATATGGTTCTTTTCGTACCTTTGTGGGTGATTCTTAAGATACGTCTGATTTTGTTAATGTCCACGTCTCTGATCCATTTGTCAAAACAACAGAATACAAAAAAAAAAAAAAAAAAGAAAAAGAAAAAGAAAGAAATGAAATGAAATCTTTGAGTTTTACGTCCCACGGTTATGCCGGTTAAGCTAAAGGAGACGGTGATGATGAGTGATGAATGAAATGGTGGAATGAAGAAAGTGGGAGAACCCCGAGAAAACCCACGCACACGGTGTTTGTCCACCACAAGGTTCACTTGGCGGGGGCTGGGATTGAACCCGGGACCCCAAGCACCAGAGGTGAACGCTCTACCACTGAGCCACCGCGGCCCCCACAACAGAATACACTCGTTGAAAATTTTACACCTTAGGTATATTGGCACTTGACGTTTCAGCATCAAGCTGTTCCTCCCGAATGCACTCCAGTCTAACTTAATACGTCTATTAATATCTTCTTTAATGTTGTTTGCTACCCATGAATATATTCTATTCCAGATAGACGTAGATATTAACTTCGTCTAATTCCATATCATCAATTTGACTTCCTTGCAATGTTGTTGAATATCTCCTTAGTCTTTTGCATATTCATTTTCAACCCGACTTCCTTGCTCTTCAAAATAAGCTCTTATTGCAGTTCTGAGTTGTTTGTGAGGAGAATGATGTCATCAGCGAAACGAAGATGAGTCAGATGTTTCCCATTTACAACCATTCCTTTATTATTTCACCTGGGAGATCGTGAAAAATTTGGTCTTTGTATATTTTTACTGTCTTTGTATAGTCAAACAACAGAATTTTCACACTGGCTTGTTTACAGAGTTATATACACCCTCCATTCCAAAAGAAACCGAACGTTTTAAAAAAGCAAAAAAGCAATGTACATTTTGGAACAAATCATTTTTATTGATCAATGTATTCCCCTTCTGCATCGATACACATATTTGCACGCTCCAACAAGTTGTCAAACGACTTCTCCATGTCCTTTATTGGAATGGTCTTTAGGACGGCGGTCGTCGCCTTCTCAATGGCATCAATCGATGCGTGCCACTTTCCTTTCATCGCCAAATGCAGTTTCTGGAACAGATAGAAATCGCACGGAGCGAGATCTGGTGAATAGGGCGGATGATGCAACCGAATAATGTGATTTTTGACCAAAAATTCAGTTACAAGTCGCGAACGATGTGATGGTGCATTATCGTCCAAAAGAGTCCAACTGCCGATTTCGCGATATTCGGGCCGAATACGACGAATTCTTGCCAGCAAACGCTTCAATAACTTTCACCGACGATTTTTTGTTATGTTTGATGAATTCACGCACTTTTTCGATGTTTTCTTCCGATAATCTGGTTCTGGGACGGCCTGATCTTTCGTCATCATCCAGCGTCTCTCTACCCGATTTGAATCGCCTGAACCACTCGTAAACTTGCGTACGGGATAGACACTCATCACCACATGCATTTTGTAGCATTTGGTGCGTTTCACTAAAAGTTTTACCCAGTTTAACACAAAACTCAATTGCAGCTCGTTGTTTAAAACTCATTTTCCGAGCGATGTACACAACACACTGACAGTTGAAACGCAATAACTTTGTTGCCGTGCATCCAAATGTCATGACATTTATACCAGTTGTCAATGAGGGACTACGCCATCTACCGGTAAAATATTACAACAGATGGCACTAGTGGTACTATTTGTTTTCAAAAGTTCGGTTTCTTTTGGAATGGAGGGTGTATTACTTTCATATAGGTGTCTTCTATTCCACTTGATGATTTAAGAGCGTTAATAATCACCGATGTCTTCACCAAATCAGAAGCTTTTTTATAGTCAATGAATGCAGCACTCGTTTGACCTATTAGTTCCTTCACTACTTACATTTTATCTTCTTTGGTGTAACCATTTCTAAATCCAGCCTATTCCTTTGGTTGAGCAAGGTCTTGATTTTTCCTAATCTGAGCGTCAATACTTTCATTAACATTTTGTAGGTTGCAGGGAGCAGATTAAGAGATTTATAATTGCGAATATCTTCTATGTGTCCACTTCTTGAGAACCCAAGACATTTAGCATAAATCTGTTGTGCCATCTTCTTTCTTTAACGCTGCGATCTCCTGCCGCCTATTGCTAAGGGTTTTCTTTGCCTTCTTAAGACCCATGCTGTCTTCAGTTGTTTGTCTTAGAGGCTGTTATTAAACTTCATTAAATATTCAATAATATATTTCTGTGTTATCTTGCCAAGCTCTACGTATTCTATTGTGAATGTGACATTGTCACTATTACTCTTCATTCCACATCTTTTGATCAGACTGCATATTCCTTCGGATATTCTCTTCTCATTTCTCTTCGTCGTAATACTTCCTATCTTCGTAGCTCTATCCATAAGATGTATACACTAGACTTGCGATTTCCAGCCTCCGTACTATCCCTTTGTGGTGGACAAACACCGTGTGCGCTGGTTTTCTCGGATTTTCCCGTTTTCTCCCACATTCTTCATTCCACCGTTTCATTCATCTCTCCCCATCACCTCTCCTTTAGCCTAACCGGCATAACTGTGGGACGTAAAACTCAAAAATTTCATTTCATTTTTTCCTCCATACTATTCAATCTAGTTCAAAAAAGAAAAAAGTTAATAAAATGATCGGCATTTTACTTAATATCTGCTTTGTGTAACTGGAGACACATTGCGACGTGAAAGAAGACTAAAGAAGAGAATCAGTTATCTATAAATAATTTAAAAAAAAAAAACTAAGTGATATTTTTTAGACTTCCAAACTGCTGCACGGTATGCATAAGTATCGGAAGTCTTATAGAATGGCTCTGTCCGTCCGTCCAGGCAAGTATCAGAGCATACACGTGTAACGTTATAATTATGTTACATTCCAGCCCACAGTTCGCGTAATTTTTAGCTATATCAACACGATCAATAAGACACGTCACCTTGTGTAATTGTTACCTTTAATTCCTTTTCACTTAACTTCATTGAAAATAATAAGTTTCCTTGTTAATTGTCATAGCAACTTTTAAATAAACGACTATCTGCTGTGCGGTAACTAAGATCATCGATTATACACATAAAATCAACATATATCTTCAACTACTAAGATTAAATCTTATTTCTTTATATATTTTGAATCAACAACATTATATTCTTTTCTTCTTCTTCTACACAACAGATTGTGTACTTTTATGCACCGTTGCTCAAAACCAAGATATAAAAGTAGAAGAAATTCACAATCTATCTATCTATCTATCTATCTATCTCTCTCTCTCTCTCTCTCTCTCTCTATATATATATATATATATATATATATATATATATATATATATATAATATCGTTGTATATATGGCTCCCGACGATAACAACTTGAATTGGTTACAATGTAAGAAAGAATCCTGGACCGTTACTTGTTTACATATACGGTTACATTACTTTCCGAATAGCCCTCATATATATACACTGCTGGTCAAAAGCTTCCGGACAGGCGCTTCAACTTACATTTTTATGAGCTAATCAATTTATATTCGATAGGGAAAGCCACCAATTTGAAATATTTTGTTTATTTAAGTCTTTATAATGTCTCAGGAGGATTATAGACGTTTTTCGTTTTTGAAACATGTTTACATGTAGTAAAAAAGAAAGATTATTGAATTATTGTAAAGTCAGCGATTATTTTAATTAAAAGTAATGTGATCAGGATCATGCAATAACTTTACCTGATCGAAGTACGGTTAAACGTTAGCAGTTAATTCCTGTTTATAGTTACCTCTGGAATATAATTCCTTAGTATACAGGCCTTATTAGACACAAATAATGGCAGAAGTTTACATTATTAGTGAACTATATTATAAGATAGAGTACAGTGACGTTTTGAACAATGTTTGTGTGGATTTTTTGCCTCTTCTGAGGGTTTGTTGCCATTATTGTTTGAAATTACGGACAGAGGTAATATTTTAAGTGAAGAGGTACAGGTTGGAATAATTGCGCGTCATAATGTGGGGTTTTCTATTCGTCAAATACCTTTCAAACTGAAATAGACTCCATCTACTTTTGGTGACTCCATCAAGCGTTTTCAGCGAAGACGAAAGAACGCGGACAAATATCAAACTGGAAGGTCTCGTATTACGTCACGTACTAAAGATCATATTGTATTGTTTAGCAAAAGAAATTTGAAACTTACTGCAGCGGAACTTCAGTCAGAATTTAATCATAATCACCCTACAAACATGTCAGTTATTAGTGTGAATCGACATTTGAGAGTAGCTGCACTCTGGGTAATAGTTTCTGTGCAGAAACAGTTAATAGCTCAGTGGAAACAAGTAACAGAGGCTCTAATCGACCCTGAAGAACAAAAATTGGACAAAAAACAGTAGAAATGCGTATTATGGACTGATGAGTCAAAATTTCAGGTTTTTGGACAACGACACGGAGTTTATGTTCGAAGATCTGTTACAGAAAAGATGCGTCCTAATTATGTAACCCCAATTATTAAATATGGAGGAGGTTCTGTGATACTTTTGAGGTATTTCGCAAATTCTGGAGTTGGTTGTATTCACAGAATACAAGGATATCTGGACAAAAACCCTCAGGATTTGATTTGATTGGTCGCAGAATCAGTTTTCTGCACGATACTGATCCGAAGGACACGCCAAAACTTTGTTCTAATTATTTTAAGAAGAAACAAGGCAAGGGAGATATTTGTATCATGGAATGGACTCCCCAGTCTCGAGATCTTAACCCCATCGAACTTCTCTGGGAAGAGCTTGGCAGAAGTGTACGTAAAGACTGTCTAACATCTGCTGATGATATTTTTGATATTCTTCAGAACACCTGGAATAATAACTCGGATGAATATCTTCAAAAACTTTGAAGCCGCATGCCCCGATTGGTGAAGCGAGTGATAAAGGTGAAGAGCAGTTTCTTTGACAAGAAGAATACTTAAAGAATTTGCCAATTTTCATTGTTAGATAACGTTATTATATTATTCTGATGTTATAACTATCACTGTGTTTTTAAACTACCAAGTATGCTGTCCAAAATTGTATCGTATTACAAGCCTAACTTAACATTCCCTGTTTATTGATCTGTCCGGAAACTTTTGGCTGGCAGTATATATATATATATATAAATTTCATTTTATTTCATTCTTATATTCATTTAACAATCAATCCCATTTTATTTTTTATAAACTTATCAACAAAGAGGACTTATTCAAAACGCGATTAACTTATTTAATTATTTAGGTCCTAAGACAAATTCTGTAATTTAATATTATGGGAGCTCATTGACGAATCAATTCAGTATATGTTGACATACTATATAACTTATTTCTTCCATTTGAGCAAAAGTACAATACTGATAAACAATATTTGTATCGATGCATAAATGTAAATTACATACAGTGCGTCCCACTAGCTTTCGAACCCGAAAAAAAGTTATAATTTCCGAACAAATATACATAGGAAAATGAAATTCACAATACACGTACCTTGTTTCATGCTGAATACATGACCGTCACAGCAGGTGCTGAAAGTGTCCTCCCTGGACGTCAAGACATGTTTGTACACGGCGTTCCATATTGTGAAAAGTCCGATGTAGAGTCTCCGGTGTCATCTCATGAATCGCATTCTCAATGTCGTTTCGCAACTCTTGCAGTAATCGTGAGTTGTTTCTGTAGACACAACCTTTAAGAAAACCCCATAAGAAGAAATCAGGTGGTGTCAAATCCGGGGATCTTGGCGGCCACAATCCTTTGGAGATTATCCTGTCACCAAAAAAGGACTCAATTTCTGCCATGGCCACGTTGGAAGTATGACATGTTACTCCGTCTTGTTGGAAATAACCGCGACGCAGTTCTTGATCGTCCAGCTGATTCACAAATTCACTGAAGATATGTAAGTAAACTTGTGTGTTACTGTATCTTCAAAGAAGATGGGTCCAATGATACGCTGTCGGAAAATTGCACACCAAACTCCCACCTTCAAGGGATGAAGTGGAATCTCATGGTACACATGCGGATTTTCGGCGGCCCACACCCGAGTATTCTGCGAGTTCACATAACCGGAGAGATGGAACCAAGCTTCATCTGTGAACCAAGTATAGTCTAGGATTCCTATATTGTCATGCAACAAAGCTTGCAACCAACGACAATACATCACACACTTTTCCCAATTTGTAGTTTTCAACTCCTGGACGACTGTAACGCGATATGAAAACAGCTTGGCTCTTTTGGCGGCTCTTTGCACAGTTGACTTTGACATCCCTACCTCTTGTGATAATCGACGCAGGCTCTTCTTAGGGGACTGCAAAAGACGTTGTCGCACATTCTGTACTGTCTTCTCGGACATCCGTGGACGCGCGCCTCCATGTCCCGTAAGCAACGTTCCTGTTGTTTCGAACTTGTTCACCAAATGATGTATTGATGATTTCGATGGTCCTTTACGGCATCCAAATTCACGTTGAACGGTCTGATACGATCCCGATATCCAATATTTTTAACAATGAACACGCGTTCCTGTACGGTGTACACAACCATCCTCGCGATGTAGTGACTGGAGTCACACTAACGCACGCGCACCACGCAAAGCAGCACTTCCCCTGGCGCCACCTATTGTCTTTGTTTTGACGTGTGCGCTTCTGTTCAACCCTTTCTCGTGTTTAGCATGAAACAAGATACGTGTATTGTGAATTTCATTTTCTTATGTACATTTGTTCGGAAATTATAACGTTTTTTATCGGGTTCGAAAGCTAGTGGGACGTACTGTAGAATTCAGAAGAAGTACGAATTACAAAGAAATTATAAAAATACACTAATGGGAACAGCATAATCAATATCATAATAAGGATTAATACAAGTAAAGAAATTATCATATTAAGAATCAGTAAAGTTTATGTGGGTTAGAATATGATATGTTTTATTTATTCGGGCGTCATAACTTTTAGTAAGCAATATTCGTATTAATACCACAACTTGCTCCAACTTAGTATCCATTATTTTTATTATCTGTATAGAATTCAAACAAGGTACGAATAACAAATGAAATCATAACTGTATCCAAAGTGAAATAAAACAAAAATCAATTGAATTTGTTTTGTCGGACACCACAACATTAGCTTAAGTTACATTGCCAAAGGGTTCGGTTAAGTTGCATTGTACACTATAATCTTGTGTACGGTCCTGCCTATTATGTACTTCAACGGTATTCCGATTTCTATTTTGATAACTTCTGCCACCTATGAATCTATTATGAAATCCATTTCGTGGAAAGTTAAACTTATTGTTCGTTTGATTCCTAAATGTATTACGATTATTTTTCCTGTTCCTCCTAAAATTAGATTCAGTTCTATTACCGGTAAAATTAGGTTCAGTTCTATTCTTGTTACAATTGAATCTATTATTATTTCTAGCATTAAGATCACCTTCTTCCCTGATATTAATGTTGCGAACAGGTACATAACTAACTTGATTACAATTAGTATTGGCTTGATTACGATTACTATTCGCTTGCAGCATAGTGCAAAATTTTGAAAGTCAATCTATCATAATAAGGTGATTGAAATTAACGCATTGTTCAGAAATCAACATGTGTTGCAACTTAAAAGGTAACAAGATTCGGATTGATGCTATTACTCTTGATTCTTGTTGATATGGATTAATTAACTTCAATTCATTGTATACAGATATTACAAAATCAGTAAGAATCTTATCCAATTTTAGGTTATAATGTCTGTTTCGAACTAAGGCGTCTCTATTGGCCAACATTAAATCGTTTTCAAAATTAGAAAGTAAAGCATTTTTAAAATCTAGATAATTACGTAAATTACTTCGGATTGCTTTGAACCGTACGGAACACGGTGGTAATAAAATATGCGGCAGAATTTTCAACAATTCGGATTTATCTATTTCCATTAAATCACACTCTTCCTCGAAGTTTTCTAAGAATGTGCTAGCCGGGATGTCATCTGATCTTCCAGTAAATTTTGTTAGGGATCTAATTTCGCTGAGCCGAAAATGGTTATTTTTACTATTATGCTTACAAGATTTGGAATTTACGGGAATGCTTTCCGGCGGTGAGATGGATGATTTCTTCTCCTATCTCTCTCCATACTAACTTCACTATCGTCCTTGTCTGAATATCCTTTGCATGAATTGCTATCCTCCACTACTAAGGGTCCATATGATATGGGTTCATATGATATGGGTTCAGTGTTGACAGTGGGAACTCGATCATCCCACTGTCATTTGTGGTACTAAATTTCTCTTTGATCACATTTACCTCTTCTTGCAATTCCCGGATCTGACTAGTATGCTCATTAACCAAGGTTTCCACAACTTCTACCGAACTTGGTACGTCAGTAAATCGATGTAAAATTTGTTCCATCTTGTAATTTGCTTGTTCTGATTTGGATTGTATTTGTTGATTTACTTGTTCCAATTTACTATCCATTTTAGTGTCCATTTGATTAGTTATTTGTCCAAACTTAAAATTTATGGATTGTGTCAGTTGCTCCAGCTTGGTATCCATTTTAGTGTCCATTTGATTAGTTATTTGCTCAAACGTAGCATTTATCTGTTGGGTTAGTTGTTCCAACTTGGTATCCATTTTTTGCTGTTGCTGCAACATTTGCTGACCAAGCTGTCTTATAAGATCAGCCACGTTCGTTGATGAGCTCATACCAGATAAATCTATATCATCACCTTCTTTGTTTATATTTTCACTTCCAGAAACATTTATTTTGATGTTCCTATAAATTCTATAAAGTATATAGCTATGATGTATAAAGCTATGATGAAATTGCTTTACTGAACTTCAAATTAATCTCAAGGTACTCCCGGACGGAAACACCATCTAAAATGTAACGTTATACTTATGTTACATTCCAGCCCACAGTTCGCGTAATTTTTAGCTATATCAACATGATCAAAATGCATCAAATAAGACACGTCACCTTGTGTGATTATTACCTTTAATTCCTTTTCACTTAACTTCATTAATAATAATAATTTTCCTCATACAATTAATATCGAAATAATATTTTCATGACATTGACAAAAACAGTGCATGTGACGCAAGTTTGATTTCACGGGCGAATGCTTATAGTTGAATAATTGTTTACCAATGTAACTTTTAGCCTTCTTAGGTATACAGTACATAGAGAATTGAGCAATATAACTTTATACAACAATAAGTAATCCATATTCACAAGTGAGAGTGATTTTGCACAGTTACTTCAAATAACTTGGAGTTTGATGCCGTTATTTTGTATTTCTAATATAGGTCAAAAATACTTATTAAATTGAGTTTACACAAGACATAGACAGTTGAGTCGTTTTTAGTTCTTACTCAAATTATTCTAAACTATTAAGAGGTTTGATTATAATAATTTTATTTTTCTCTCTCTTTTCTAACCAATATTGCTAAACATATCATCATCATCATCATAAATACTCTGCCATTATTGGCAGGTCATTTGCTGCAACTGAGAAGCTTCCATGTGTTTCTCAGCTAGTCTCTTCGTCTTGACGAAGCAATTTTCTGTTTTAATATCTTCCTTCAAGTCTTAATATCCTCCCCTCCCTCTCTTTCCTTTCACCATATCTTCTAGCACATCCCTCATAATACAGTTCCTCCTCAGCCAATGTCAAAAAACCAGTTCCTCTTGCTTCTCTTAAATACATCTAAAATTCTTCTTTTCTCCCCTACTGCTACTATCCCTAACACGTCATTCATTTTCCACTGAACCCAGCTAATTCTGTCCTTTTCTCTCCATGCCCACGTTTGGAAAGCCTCTATTTTTTTTTTTTTTTTTTTCGCTTTTGCGTAATGCCCATGTTTCTGCCCTACAGAGTAAATATTGGAATTAGTAAAACAAAATATCAATATTTAATTGGAAGTTTGTTCAATACAAAGATTAACTAATCGTGATTGAAAAGAAAAAAATCTGACACCTTTAGAGTGTAAAAATAATTTTACAGTTCATTGTATTTCAGTAATCTGTGCCATCCTGATTTTCTTCCATGATTCTCGGGGGTAGACTCATCAGTTTGGGAACCAATGGAGTATTGAATCTGTTAAAAAAATATAAAAATATTACGAAACGTTGTGATTTATCTTATAAGTAGTGAAGCATGTGCACCCATTGAAAACAAAATAAAAGTCATCGCCTATGTTGAACTCTATCATCATACTTTCACATTGTATTTCCGTTACTATTGGCGCATTGTAGAATTTATTATCCCTTTCAAAACTCCGCTCTCGTTCATAGTAACCAGAAGCGTAGCTAACGAGTCCGCATTGCTAGCGAAGGGGGACACTAGAGAAAGTGAGCCCTGCCCAGTCCGTAGCCTTGTTTGTTGAAAAATCAATAAGATAATAAAAAATGTCTCAAAAATACATGTAAGTTATTAATTCGAAAATGTAATTTCGTCCATAATTTATGTATTCAGTAATGTGACGTGCACATTATTGATAACATATATGTTTGCTGTTTTGATAAATAAACGTATTTTCAAAATATATTCATTTTGCGATAAATAAACTTAATGGCCCTATTCACCCTTGGGTTGCCTTATTCGCCCAATCAACAATGGTGAATAGGGCCGCTCGTAATACTTTGTCTTCTTTTAGTTTCCTCTCCAACCTTAGAAGATGTGTAAACATTTCTGGATGGAATCAATGGCTAATGGATGTAGGAAGTATATATACTAGAAATTCGGAAAATATAATAAACAATGAAGAGACAACAGGTATAAATTTTAAAAAATGTTCCTAATCACCCACAATTACCATATATCCAGTGTAAAATTTACCTATGAAAAGCATAAGATTTCTTAAAAGCAAGACTTGCAAGACTCTTGCAAGCAAGACCAAGACCAAGACCAAAAATCAAGACTGGGTGTGCAAGACAAAGACCAAGAGTTTCAGTGCAAGACCAAGACCATTCCGGTCTTGGTCTTGGCCTTGCATTTGCTCATCACTAAATTGTATCCCATATAATCATCCTAGTATGACAATTGCATTCCCATATGGTCATCCTATTGTGACAATTGCATTCCCATATGGTCATCCTACTGTGACAATTGCATTCCCATATGGTCATTCTTTTATGACAATTGCATCGCTCACCCTTTTTAATTGCAGCATTTTCCATCTCTTGTAAGGAAACCAGCAAAAGACGCTGAAACACATCTCTAATTAATGTATCTCTACTCTCAAGGGATTTCGAAATATGGCCATGTCATTTTAAGAATTACAACCGCTACCCTTTTCTTTCTGCCTTGTGGAAAGAAATATAAAAGCACTGAAACACGTCTTTGATTATTTTAAATGAAAAATATATGTACGTACGAAATGTCATGTCCCTAACTTAACGGATTTCAAGATATGCCCATCGTATTTTAACAGTTTCAGCCCGTTGTTTATACCGCTTTTTTTCATCCCTTCTAAAGGAAATATCAAATTATGCCGAAACACGTCTTTATATTTTTTAAAATGAATAATCTTAATACGAAATTTCATGTCTCTTATCTTGACGAAATATTGCCATCCAGTCATAACAGTTGTAACCCCAACCCTTTCTTCCCACACTTTTCTTCCCTTCTAGGGCAAATACTTATATTAAAAAAAAAAAAACAAAAAAAACGGTAAAACACGTGTCAAAATAATTTAAATGAGAAGTTCAAATATCGAATTTCATGCCTCTAATCTTAAGAGATTCCAAGATATGGACATTTTATTATAATAATTGTAATTTCCATCCCTTTTCTTTCCTTTTAGGTCAACTATTTAAAAAAACACACACACACACTGAAAGATCTATTTATTTTAAATGAGAAATCCATATACCAAATTTCATGTCTCTGACATTTAGAGATTCTGAAATAAGAACATTTTACGATAATAATTGTCGCATTTGTTTCTGCCACTTCCCCGTCGAATTTCCAAAAATCTTTCATTAGTGAAACCTTATATCACAAACTCTTATACTCTATCCAAATTTCAAGTTTCTAGCCAGTGCTGGATCTACCCCGGTTCCGGGGGGACTAGGCGCCCCCAGTTTTTTGAGTTACAAAAGTGATTTTAGCTATTATTTAAATATTTTTGAAAGTTTATAGTAAACTCATGATATACTGTACCTATCATAGTCTGGGTTCTGGCTGCATCCCCTGTTTTCACCTTCTTGATCCGCCATTGTTTCTAGATTAAGGAGCTTGGCCCTGGGCATTTGTCTACTGGCATAAGAGTTTAACGTTTTTTTTTATTAGTATATTAATACACAATTTAATAAAAAAGCCATATGTATCTGAAATTCATCGTGCCATTCCCAAATAACGCACTTGAGATAGATACGACTAAGAACGCGTAATTTCGGTAAGGTTATACAATACTGGGCTTCCCTTATCTTTTATAAAATCAATATTAGTGAAGTTTCCACATACCCTTTGTACATCCAATCCTATTCTTTAATATTCTTTAATATCCTATAAAAAAACAAAACTAGATTCCTGGCGCAACAGCCATTTCAGACCAGGGCCTACCAAACGACTTGAGACATTCATGACTTTGGAGTGATGTGTGTTCAGCACATCAGCCTCCTCACCGTTAATGCTGGCTTTCTAGACCAGGGTTTGCTTCTTTCTTTCAAATAGCTCCCCAGTTGGCCTCACGACACTGGATAGATGCCACAATGCTAATACTATCTGGTGAGTACAGACGTCAGTACGAACAGACCAAACGCGGCTCTACTTGAGTTTGCTGATCTTTCGATAAGTGGTATTCCGGTAGTTCTAGAGCGTTATTTCCGCCCTTAGTTTGTAGCGATAAAATTTTCTATTTTTTATGGATATGACTTCCCTCAAGGGCCGCCACTGGAATTTATGCAGTAGACTCTAGAGGTGAATTTGCATAATATAATTTCAGTTCGTCGCTTGTCTGCGTGTGGATTTACTAGTATTCGTGTATAAAAAAAAAGAAATAAAAACAAATTTTACATCGTGTGTTTAAATATTTGTTTTTACGAAATGAGTAAACATTTATACTTACTACAAGAAAATTCCTTTTGGAAGATCGAGTAACTTCCTTCGGTTCACAACCACTTCACTATAGTTAACAATTGCTGCCTTGAAAATAGCCAGAATACAATTTACGATTCTCTTCTTTTCATTGGTCGTTCTTTTGATGTTGTCACGCTAACCGTGTTTTTCCCCTTTGTGTGCTAGCTTGGAGGGCTTAGCACGTGGATGGTCTGAATTGAGATGGAACTAGTTGATCTGTCTGATTTGAGACGCGTTTCTTATTTATTCACTTCAGTGTGATAGATGATTAGCCAATAATAACGCAAAATTATACAGTTATTACTTTGAGCGTTGCTATTATAACCTGCTGTACGTGGTGGATGGGTAGTGTTTGAGTTATGTAACTGATTAATAAATCCCACGACCTTGTAAAACGGGAAGAGTTTCTTGTATTTTGATTGCTTGCAAAAAAATAATCACCAAGTGTCTCTATATACAAAATTAAATAAATGTACTGCACGTATCACTGGATCAATAATGCAACTTCCCTAATTATGGTCACTGTGTATTCTTTAGAATGGTGTGTTTCGTTTGGTGTCCCTCCTTGTGTTTTTAGTTTTTTTTTTTTCAAGAATATAAGTAATATTTTTTCAAACATAGATAAATGGCATCTCCCAGTAGTCGACCGTATATACTTAAAAGCACTTAAAATAAGTGAACCGCAGCTTCTCAGCAAACGAGTCGCACAAAGAAATACAAAACCGTGGTTAACCTCAGAAGTTCCAAAGTAGTAAAAATAAATAAATAAATAATGCCAACCCATTCTCCAATCCGAAATGGAATGGTCAGTGAAGTACACTGAAATAGACTATTATCCATTAAAGATGCCTGTTACAATTTTCAGATACCCGTAAAGTTGCTCCTCGTATAACTTATATTTACTCTGAGAATTTCTGTTCCGATCCATATGATGGAAGAAGTGTGGATTTTCGCAAATGTGTGCTTTAAAAAATGCACTCCCTAGGAACGTTAATCATCTCTTTCTACTTTGAACTGTAATTAATTCCTTTTACCAATGTATGAATGTGTATAAAATATTAAAAATGCTATTTCAAGTGTAATATATTGCGGATTAACCAGGATGGCGCGGCTACTACTGGATGCAAAACCCTGCACGAGTGAGTAAAAGCTAAAAATGTTGTGCCCGCGAATCTTCATTTCTTCTAATTATGCACAATGAAGATATTATAATTATCTAGAAGAAATTGTATATTTTAAATTTTACTTACCTTAGTATAGAGATGCAAAAAAGCCGGCTTTTTTGAATCGATGGTTTTTTTCACATAAAAAGCCGGCTTTTTTGGAAAAAAACCGAGAATTTTGGAAATTTTGGCTTTTTTCATTTTCATGATTTTTCTATCCAAATAGCTTTCTTATAGTATATTCTATAGTTAGATAAGATTTCCACGACCTGAATGCCATATTTAGCTCTGTAATTCACCATCAAGATGGATGGAGCACATATTTTACGAATTAAAGCTAACATGAAGAATGTAGTATTTGAGGGCAATTTTACAGGTTATTTAACTTTATTTTAACTTTTGAGTTATCGACATTTTTTTTCCTTCTCTAGATCATTTTAGTTTGTCATCCGTGTTTCATTTCTAAGAGCTTAGTACTCCAGCTTCTAGCACGAAAGTTACGTTTTTCTATATATCCGTCAAAGCATACGTTTTTCAATATGTCCGTCAAACCGTATTTGCACATTTCTGTTATACTGTAGTTGTGCAATGATTTAGCAATAATTTTGCAGATACAACCCTGAATACCAATTTATACAAATAATCAATAGCGGATTTAGAAAAGTACTTTGGGAGGGGTTTCTCTGATTGTTTCGTTTTCTAAAAAGTCCTAATTTTATTTGGGAGGTGCTTGAAGTTTATGAGTACAGGCATAACTAATATTTCGTTTCGTTTATATGTTTAGCAATAATCTTCCGGATACAACCTTGAAGATCATTTTATACTGAGAATCCGTGGCGAATTTAAAAAAGTGTTTTGGGAGGGGTTTTCTTACTACTAATGTTTAGTTTTTCTAAACATTCGTAATTTTTATTTGACGGGAGCTTAAAGTTTATGAGTAAAGGCATAACTAATAGATATTTCGTTCGTTTTAGACATTCCACAACTTTGGAGAACAGGCTTCAGTCCGAAAGACCGATCCTCTAACCTTCGCAAAACCGTCACTGCTGGTAATTAGTAATAATAACGATTTAAAAACAATAAGAAAGGAAGTCGGCCAACTCCTACACTCCTAGTCGGCCAGTACACGCACTATTTCTACATTCTCAGATGGAATGAAGGAAGGCTTTGTCAGAATGGTCGAATGCTGGGTTGAATCCCGGACTTCCCGATAGAAGCGCAAAAGCCAACCACTCAGTCACGTTTGTTGTGCAGTTGTATTTAGCTTAACTTAAATATATTCCGTAGTTTTTTTTTTTTTTGTTCCGTAATGATATGTTGAATCCCTCTTGTTAAAAATTCAGAAAACTTGAGGACTGGGTAAACCGTGATGGTGGTCAAGGGCGCCCATGTTGTGGTTTCCAAGGAGGGGAAGTATAAGCGACGTTTCAAAAATAGTTTCAAATTTTGCTGTAACTAATGTAAAAATCCTATTGGATTTCCAATATTCTGAAGTACATTTTCCTCTAGGGGGGGCAAGCGCCCCCTTAACCCCCCTGATGGGCGCCCTTGATGGTGGTTATAAAAAACTTGACTGTAGAATTTCAAGAATATACAGAACCATGTGCAGCCTTTAATTGTATCATACAAATCTAAGTATTTCTCTTATGTTTTATTTTAATTTTATTTTGTTTCAAAAAGAGGGTATGGAATATTTTGAAGTAAAAATACTACATACAATTTTGCTATAGTTATTTGTGTATTTTTTGAAAGAAGTTTTTACTCTTAGGGTTGGCTCGTTTACACCAGCTGTTTTTTTTTAAATAACTGGTTTAAACTATAATAAAAAAAATTAAAAGAACAAAAATGCGAATCGTGTGAACTTCATAGTGACGTTTCACATGTCAAACCATCTGCATTAGTCTTATTTCCTTTTCACCTTTTAATCAAGGTGTCCCATGTTCAATTGTCGGTCGAACCACAA
The DNA here is from genome assembly GCF_964235325.1 of Thermobia domestica. NCBI lineage: Eukaryota > Metazoa > Arthropoda > Insecta > Zygentoma > Lepismatidae > Thermobia > Thermobia domestica. Next base: position 88,629,686 of record NC_137461.1, read on the forward strand.
CCCTTCTTTCATGTGTAAACCAAGTACTCTTTCGGATGTCACTTTAAGCGAAAGTCTTCTCCTTGATAACCTCGGTATTACGTAAAGATGTTAAGCCTAAACATACAAAACGAAACCAAATTATATATTTCTGCATGCCTGTTGTTTTATAAAGAAGCGAAGGTTGCTTAAATATATTGATTAAAATTGGTAAAATTTATCGATTGCCTACTTAGCTTCCAACATTAGCTTGGATTGGACTTTCAATGATACCTACATACTAAATTTGTAATTTAATACCTCAGTTTTAGAAAAATAAACACACTGCTGAACAAGACTGCACTTATTTAATATAAAAACACATTTACACGTGACGTTTCGATCTTCTATCCAAGATCCTCATCAGACGTACACTCACGTCTGATGAGGATCTTGGATAGAAGATCGAAACGTCACGTGTAAATTTGTTTTTATATTAAATAAGTGCAGTCTTGTTCAGCAGTGTGTTTATTTTTCTGATTTTATTCGCAAGACGTTGACTATGATTGTGTGTCACTCAGTTTTAGCGTACTGATTATAATACGTTGACCTTTAAATTTTACATGCAAATTAAATTTTACAGGATTTTCCCGTTATTGTTTTACATTTAAAAGAATGACGGGATTTTCCCGATGGCTAGGGTGGGAGTTTCTCAATTTAAGAAATTTAATGACCGGACTTCTTTAAGCTTATGGGACCTCTTCCAGCATAACCCCGTTGTTGAATAATAACACCAAGGCGAAACAAACTTATTTCTGTGAATATGTAATACAAATACATAACGCAAAATATCTAAATCAAAAAACCTGGTTTAAACCCCAAAAAAGCCTGGTTTAAACTGCCCCCCCAAAACGGGTTTTTGGCATTTTCAGAAACAACGATGGTTTTTGCCAACTCTGCTTACTTTTGTATATAGGAGGTTAAAATGTGTTTATTATATACATTGGTTAATCCTTTGGAATTCATAATGTAAAAATGTTGAAGTAAAATTGTTTAAAATATCTTTTCGAAATTCATGGTTTACTTTCGAGTTTTTATATTCTTATCGGCATCAACCACTAATTAAATGACTTTCTGTGTTATAGAGAAGCGAAACAAAGTCTGCTTTATCGATTTAAAGCAGAATTTTGAAAAAAGCCCAAAATTTCCCAAGCAAAAAAGCAAAGCAGAAAAAACCGAGTTTTTTTCCAAAAAAGCCGGTTTTTTTCCGAGCCCTTGCATCTCTACCTTAGTATGAATAAATTGTTAGTTTATTCTTAAAAACGAAAACAAACTGATTAATGCAAACTGTGACTGCGGGGAAAGCCATGGTATTTTGTCAAATGTATATTAGCCTTAATTACACGTAGCTTGCGAGAAACTGGTTTTATTTCTTATATATAATTATATTTATTCATTCATTAGAAAAATATTTCTACTAATACCGTACTATTCCTAATAACTGTTAATATTTTCTCGTTTCAGGTAAGCTCTTTGCAGATCTTTTCGCTTTTGCTTGAGATTAAAGCAAGTAAGTAGTTTCGTCTTTTTTAAGTTTAATATTTTATTTTTCACACATGCAAAATGAAGATCGTCTAACAGCAAGAACGTCCCACGGTTATACTCCCAGGGCTAAGGGAGATTGTTAAATGAGATGAAAGATGGATGGTACGGTAATGATGGAATAAAGAAAGTGGGAAGAAACTGGAGAACTCCGAGAAAAATACCCACTTTGTGTAAGTTCATGACAAAACCCACTTAGCGCCAGCTACGATCGAATCAGCTACCCCACGCAACAGAGGTGAGCGCTAACTTACTGAACCACCGTTGAACCGAGTAATTTCCTTTAAAACTTCGATAAAAACTCGCAATTCTTGTAACGTTTCAGCGCAGTAACGATTCCTTCCTCAGTTTATCTTCTCGCCTAATAACGCAGACCTGGTTTTTGCCCTTGCACTCCATTCAGAGATATTTTTCATTATCTCTTTCATTATCTGTTCTTTTTTGTCTAATCCTTGCTTATTTTAGCGTGTGCTCATCCTATATTCTTCACCTCTCCATTTCTCCTTTAGCCGTAGCGCAGCGGCTAGTAAGCTTGCTTTTGGTCCACAGGGTCCCGGGTTCGATTCCCATGGAAAGGCGTTGAACGTATTAAGATGTTTAGGATTTCACCTTAATCTCCACCTCCTAGGGCTAAGGGAGACGGTGACAGTGAGATGAATAGTAAACTAATCATGGCGTGAAAAGAGATAGGAAACGGGAGAACTCCGAGAAAACCCATACACTTGGTGTTTGTCCACCACAAAGCCATTTGTTGCAAGCTGCTATCTAACCAGCGATCTCACACAACAGAGCCAGCATAATAGATATATAGAATACAGCTTCTGAAATTGAATAGAAAACAAAACAAATATGGATTTTAAAAGGCCAAGTTTCTTTCTTTTTTATTACAGACTCAGTGGTAGAGCGTTCACCTCTGATGCATGAGGTCCCTGGTTCGATCCCAGCTCGCGCCAAGTAAGCTTTGTGGTGGACAAAAACAGTGTGCGTGGGTTTTCTTGCGGTTCTTCCGTTTCCTCTCACTTCCTTCATCCCACAGTTTCATTTATTTCTCATCACTATCGTCTTCTTTTGCCTAGCCGGCCCTAACGTGGGACGTAAAACTTAAAGATTTCATTTTTTAAATTATTAATTTAATTATAAAAATCTCCTAATCATATCTGAGAACTGTAATCAACTGAACATCAACCATGAAATTTATTGTAAGAGGTGTTAATATTTTCAAAACAAATTTTTAGCATAGTTATTTTATTTACTTTACATACAGTAAATTCTCAAATTTGAGATGGACTTTCAGGTACAAAAGTATTGTTCATATCCATATAATTATAAAAGTGATAAACAATTGTAATCGATAAAAACCATGATTTACAAATATTGACAATTCGTTTAACTTATGAGTTTTTTTTATCCTCATTTTTACACAATTTTATCCAACTTAGTTTCTATAGGTCAAATCATACACACGTGCTTATCTTCAATTACAATATAGTGCTTCTTAAATTTATACTTCAGTTATATTCAAATTAAAGACTTGAGAACTAAATACAATCGCAAACTGAGAAGTGTCTACTAATTATTGCTACGAAAATGTTTTTGTTCAGCACAACTTTTCAGTTTGTGAATTGCACGTACTTAAATATTTGAATAATTACTATAGTAAAACAGAAATAGAATATCACAATACATTATGATTTAGAGCAAACCTTTTGTTTGCTCTTCGTTTTGTTATATTGCTTTTAAAATAATGTACAGTGGTTTAAAAAGCCACTGCGCAGTGGATTATGACTAAGAGATACATAGAAACAATTCACTACAATAAATGCTGAATATGTGTATCTTCAACATGCGACTTCAAACTACATGCTTATCTTACATGTAGTTTGAAGTCACAAGTCAATCCTCCTACGTATGTTTGCTAACACTCGAAATAAAGACCGGTGATCGGTAAATTCCATATACCTTAGCCTATATGTGATGGCGTCGCTCAGTTCTTCAATAGCTTTAGTCGATCCTGATACCATTCAACGAATACTGTTGAACCACTTTCCAATGAATAGTGTTTCTCATGTAGCTACTTGTCACTCGCACAAGGTGACCAGAACTTTTACTTTCAAAAACGGGACGCATACGAATCGGCGATGGTGGGGTGAGAGAGTGACTTCCACATTGCATTTTGGGACCCAGCAGTGTTTTTAATTTACAAAATATAAAAGTAAGAATGATAACACAGTGTTTCTAACTTAAGTAAAAGTATTACCCAACAATACTTTTAACTACTTGAATACTCAGAATTTCACTCAATTCCCACTTGAACCACACAACACTCTATTTTCATTTGAATATTCAGAAGTTCTAGGCACGGCTGAACCTTCCCAATGAGTGTCGGTACGGAAGAGCGTAGAATTTGCATTGACCATTTATATTTTGAATAATAATCACGGGACATCTGGGTCACTTTTGCTTAAAAACGGGACATTTAGGCGTCCCGTTTGAGAATCAGAAAAAAACGGGACAAGGGTTGAAAATAAGGGACTGTCCCGGCTAAAACGGGACGTCTGGTCACCTTGCACTCGCACAAAACAGTGTTTCAACCAAAAAAAAAAAAAAAAAAAAAAAAAAAACACTTGCCGGTTCATTGTTGACGTTATAACACTTACTCGATACTCAACAGAACTCTGACCGATCTTTAAGCACAACAACAGGTTACAAAACCTTCTTTATTATGCAGTCTTTGACTCTATCGAATTGAAAGTTAAAGTCTAGCTTCGTTCGTGTGTGTAGGACAAAGCATAACATAACATACATATACAAGGATAAAAGTAAATATTTAAATCCTTTTCTCACAGCAGCAAATACATCCACTGCGGAGCGACTTTTTGAATGCATTGTTTAAGGACTATAATACTATACATTCTTATCTTGTGCAGTACTTATACACAATTATAAGCTAATTTTTATAGTTTAATGTACTAGATATGCATATCGTCGGCGGCAATTCAAACCTGCTATGTGCATTTTGCAGGAGGAAGCGAAAAAACAGTATCCTGGTTAGCTTTTTGGCTTTATTAAAGTGACGTTATAAGTAATATTTGATGCTGCACGTAACTGGTACCTTCTCAAGTTACTTGAAAAGGTATCAAGTTACGTGCAGCATCAAATATTACTTATAACATCACTTTTATAAAGCCAAAAAGCTAACCAGGATACTGTTTTTCGCTTCTCCTGCAAAATGCACATAGCAGGTTTTGAATTGCGCCGACGATATACTGTTCCTTTTGATTCGAATTTAATTTTACCGGAAACCCAAGCACATACGAAAGTTCGATAAAGAAAGCAAAAACCCGTACCGGTACATACGGTAATTCACATTTATTTTCATGAAATATGTTTCCTTACCTTTCCTACTTTCGATCTACAAATTCTTTAAAATTTCTTGTTTCGGAAATTTAACCCACCAAAAACAAATTATGCCAGAAGTGCTGACGAAAGAACAGTAAACTTTCGATTATCCATGGTCTTTCTCTACTTTTTTCTTTGTTTCTTTCTTTCTTCTTTTTTTGTTGGACAAAATATTGTTAAGAGGCGTCATCCCGGCGAAATTAAAATACTGCTACTTTTACAGTAATTATGTGATATCTTCAAATAGATAAAAGATAATTAAAATGTGGAACAAGAGCGCCCTAGACAATATTATTTTGCGAGAGGTACCGTTATCACTTGTTACGTAGTGGGTTTCCGTTTCCAAACGTTTAGAAACGCGAAAATAAATGCCCATTTTCAAAATGGCTCGAAATTGAAAGCTGATAAGTAAGTCGTGATAACGGTATCTCATGTAAAATGATATTGTCTAAAATGCTCTTGTTCCACATTTCGATTATCTTCTATCTATTTGAAGATATCACAAAATTACTATAAAATTATCGGTATTTTAATTTCGTGGGGATGAGGCCTGTTAAGAAAACTTTAATCGTAAATAAATATTTTAACAGAAAAAAAGGAAAAACAGGTACTTTTTTTGAAGTAGTAAACCAACAAGCTTATAACTACAGAAAACTACTGTGTATTAGATCATAGTTATATGTGTAGACCCTTCTTCTGAATAAAAATTGTACAAACGCATTTTCGTGTTGATTGTTTATCCTTGCCGGCCATTTTGTGGATTATCCGCGGTTGCCGCTCCATCCAAATCCGCGGATAATCAGGAGTTTACTGTACGTCATACTTGACAAATCTGTTGTTTGAGTGATGCTCAGACGGCGAATTAAGCAAGAATTAAGTCTTTATTGACAAATGCACTGAATATTATTTTATTTAAATTTAGAGAGAATAGTCTAATACTATTCTTCCTTATTTCCACATTTTCTTAAAATTTTAGTAGAAAGTTAGAATAGGGCTAATGATCACTTTTCATTATATACAGTAATTTGTGAGAAAACTTCTTACGTACTTAATGTTGGTATCGTATACACTAGTTGAATTTGTACTTTAGGTATAAGCACATTTAGAAGACTATCTTTGTCCTTTTGGTGGTGGTCGTAGTGTTTTGAAATCATTCACCATCACTTGTATGCATTAGTCGTAATCTGTTATTCCCTACATTATCTGTTCCCCAGTACCTGCGCCATCTTCTTTTCTCAGTCCTCACCTTTATATGTTTTTTTTTCTGATTTCTTCGAAATGAACTGGAATTCTAATGATGTAGTTTTACTAATTTCTTATTCAAGCCTCTTTAACTGTCCCCCCTTTAAAAAAATGAATTTGCATCATATTACTTCTCATTGCATCATATCAGTCATCATTCAATATTACTTAAATTAACCCATTAATGCATATGATCCAAATAATCGGATGTCGTGTTAATTACCTTTTAATTCATTATAACAACACATCCAGAACTTGCGCGGATAAAATATTTTTGTCTGATTCTTTAATAGTCGTGAGCGGGTGTTATTGTTCTCGAAGAGCTGATACCTTTGGGTTTACAGGGCAAATTGTCCAAAGACTGCCATTGTGGTTGAAACAACAATAATGTTTCAAATACATGATTGATGAAGAAATGTCAGTTTATTGTCAACAACTAAAACCGTTAACCAAAGTAAACGAATGTTAATGTTGTATGAAAAATAAAATACAATTCATGATTATCACATGATTGATGAAATATATTACTGCAAGTGTTCCCTGAGCATATGTTCAGATATTTTATTACGCCTCCCGCCTATTACAGTCAAACTTTCAGGTAGAATCCGTTGCAGTTGTTCAAAGTGTTTACAGTTGTGTAAAAGTAGCCCAAAATAAATAAATAAATAAATAAAAACTTTACGCAAATATTACCTCTAGGAAACTTCATGCACTAGTGGGTTACATTTGAATATTAAAATATTAAAATTATATGTCACAAAATTTATTTTTCACGAACTAAGAGGGCATTTCAATAGATTTAAAGAAGAAATTATTAAAATCAAATCATTAAAATTGTGATTCACTTCGAAGAAAACAGAAAAAAATAATTCCCCATATAGATCAGTGGGCTAAAAAAAAAAAGCAAAGATGGCGAAGGTATTCAACATCGCAAGGTTAGAAAAGAATGATCTTTTCGTCCCATACTTAATACGATAGTTGAAAGAGAAAAGTTTCCAATATATATTTCTATAACCAGTCCTCTTTGATTAAATCACTTCCTTTCTCTGCTACCATGTAGACGACACCCATGATGTTACTAGAAGGACAGTTTGGCATTATGGATGCGTCTATGACTCTTAAACCTTTTATACCGTGCACTCGTAGTCGAGGATCCACCACCGCTTCCTTGTCAGTACTTGGACCCATTTTAGTTGTCCCAGTCATATGATTTTCAGGAATTGCGTCTTCCCGTAATGCGCATGTCCAGTATTCATATGTATCGTACTTATGACCCTGACAACCTGGTATGCGTCCTCTTCTAATTCGAGCCCCAATATTTTTCATTGCCTGTGTTTGTACCAATTTAAATGCTATCTTAATGCCTTCAATAATAATAGCCACATCGTCAGGATGAGTTAAGTAATTGGCATATATTAGTGGTTTATCAAAGGGATCTGTACTGGCGAGCTTTACAAATCCAACACTTTTCGGCCTCAAAAGTGTCGGCACAACTGAAATTGAAGGAATTTGTGTCAGATGTTGACATCTGATCACAGAACCGTTTCGATCACAACTAAGTGGATTCTCTCGAAAATCTAATTTAACATCTGGAAAGTTTTCCCGTGGATCTACATATTTGGTATTCACAAACGCAGTCATTTCACCTAGCCCTCTAGCAGACAAAGGACCCCTTCTATAGACTAAATACTCGTAACTTGAATCTAATGGGGAAACTGGTTTAGCAGGTTGGTCGGTGTCCACTGTCAGTTCGAAGCTCATGTGGTCTTGTAGGTTGTGACCTACTTTGAGATCGGCAACAACCGGTATTCCTAACTGAGTGAGATGATCATGTGGACCAATACCTGACAGCATAAGAATTTGAGGTGTGTTTATAACTCCTGCGCACATAATAACTTCTTTTCTAGCTTGAACAGTGTGTAAAATACCTTCACGCATATATTGAACACCATGTGCGTGTCTGTTAATTGAGTCTATTAGAATTTTTGTAACATGTGAATGTAACGAAATATGTAAATTAGGACGCAAACGAATCGGATTAAGGAATGCTTTAGCTGCGCTAAATCGTGCACCATTTTTAGCTGTCATCTGAGATCTCTCAAATCCTGTTTGCACCTCTCCAGTTGTATCTCTAACGTCATAACCTAATTCCTTCCCAGCTTTCAATATTGTGTCCATAATATCCCAATGATGAGTGTACTTTTCCACACGGAGATACCCACCAACCCCATGATATTTCTTGTCTACTTGATTCAAGACACCATTGTCTTCTGATTTTATGAAATATGGTAAGACGTGTTTGTAACCCCATCCTTCATTACCCATCTTTTCCCAGATATCAAAGTCTTTTCTGTTTCCTCGAAGATATTTCATACCATTTATCACAGTTGTGCCTCCTAACGCTTTCCCTCGTGGTCTGACACATCTACCTCCAGGAGCTCCTCGGCATGCTGTATCTTGAGGTTCAGTTGAGTATTGCCAGTCCAAATGTGTTCCTTGAAGACTCATATAAATTGCTGGTACTTGAGCTATTGCAGGTTCTAACCCTCCAGCTTCGAGTAAAAGAACAGTCCATTTATTTATTTCGGTGAGTCTATTAGCGATCACAGATCCAGCAGCTCCGCCTCCCACTATTATGAAGTCATATTCCTCATTCACGTTCTCCACATCAATTGGTTGGTTCTCTGCGTCTGCCAATTCGCACTGACTTCTTACTAATACATCAAGGAGACCCAGAAATAAGTAGGTTCCTGCAGGACATACTTCTACTTGTGGTAATATATCAGATATTTGCAAGAAATCCATATTTCTGGAAGGGAAAAGTCCGAGCTATCTGAAACATAGATTGAGAAAAGTCTATTAAACTCTGAAATTTTGATTCAAATCAATACATTCTAGTTACGTAATTAGTTTTCAAACTCTCTTTGAATATAGTATTCCGTGAAAAATTAAATTGATGGTTGGAATGGAACATAATAAGAAAAATGCTTTCCTAAGATCATTCAATGTCTTATCCACTGAGATTCATTATCACAGAGAGAATTAATGGCCTCATAAAAAATGCAATGTACTTTTTGCTATTCTTACAAAAATTGCTTTATGTTGAACTTATAATCATTGATTTCATTTTATAAACTTGAAAATGATTGAATTTCGAAAATAAATCCAAAGTATGTTAAAAAAAAAAAAGAATGATATTAGTAAAAAGCTTGTTAGAAGACATAAGTAAGAAAAATCGGTAACACGAGCATTAACTTTACTGGATATCTGTTGTATACGTGAACATAAAATCAAAGAAAGAATAAGAAAATACATATTTCATACTGGATATATTCAGTGGTGCTATTCAGCCGGTTCGCGAGAACCGGTTGTTAAATATTTCGAGTTCGCAGAACCGTTTGTTATACCCAGACATAAACGTACACATATATACATACATAACACATGACGTAAGCAAGAGTGAAATAAAGAAGCGAAATTTGTGAAAACATCTCTATTTTTCCCGCTCGCATGCATTGTTGAGAAAACAAGCAACTTTGAATTGTTTCAATTCAAGGGCAAACAGAAATTTGAATGGCCGGGCTCCAAGATATTTATCTGATGCGACCGATAAAGTTTTCCAGTCATGTCAATAAAAGGTGTCCAGGTCTTAATTGTTAATTCTTTTAAGTTAGTTGAGTTGATTTGGGGTTTAACGTCCCGTTCAGCAACGAGGCTATATGAGACGTGGATCTGCTGATTAACGTGGAATCCGATCCACATGAGCTCCCGCCGGGAATCGAACCCGGGTCTCCAGGCCAAAGGCGCGTACGCTAACCGCTTAGCCACGGAAGAGCTCTGTTAATTCTTTTGAATGCTCCATATTTGTAGAATAAATGTTTAAATTTTCCAGACATCAATAGACTGGTTTTCGTAAAACTTTGACTAAATCTCACTAACAATAATACACTATTGTATATTCTGTCATATGTGTCCTCCTCCTAAAGGAAGTTTAGTTTGAACATGACGCTACAAAATACAATAGAAATAGTTCTTAATTCGAAAAATAAGAATAAAATATATATAGGGTGTTCTAAAAATGGCGCCCACGTACAACAGAGAGATATTCTTCAGGTTAAAATGAAGCGAAAATCCTATATAACGGCATACCTTCCAAGGTCTCTTTGAGCCAATATAGGGAATCAAAATTTCACTGAGACAACGTCGCAGATTAAATTGGAACCATTAACATTGCTCTACGAATACACCAAGGCGTTACATCGATTGTTACTCTAGTAAGAGCTGCTAGTGTCAACTTTAACTTCCATCTGGAAAGAACCGGTGTAACTACAGTATTTGATAGATAGGTTGATCTTCTCTGTGGTTATTTATCTGTGACGCTGCCACATAGTGAAATTCATCTCCAAACGAGCAAACGAGGACCCGAAAGGTATACAATTATATATATTTTTTTCCTTCGTTTTGATTTGTAAAATAGTGCTCTGTAGTCCGTGGGCGTCATTTTTAAAACACCCTATATATATATATATATATATATATATATATACGAGAGAGAGAGAGAACCGGTTGTTAAAAAATTAGAATAGCACCACTGGATGTATTAGCATATATAACAGTTAAAATGTTTCTCATAAACCATTGATTGAATTAGAACAAGCAATTATGATATATAAAATTTTGTTTGCTTTGACTATAAAATTTGGTTGCTTACGTATGTATCGCAAAATCAGTAACAAAAATATGGTGTTGAGAAATTTGGCAACCGTGTTGCAAAATTAGGACCAATCGTAATCTGAACTTACTACACTAGCTATATACCGTACTAACTAAATGTAGGCCTATACTAGCTGTACTTGGCACTAGGAGAATAAGTTTATGAGAAACTTCTAAATTCCCTTCTCGATTAGGATACTTATTTCAATGAAAGTGCAATGAAAAGAATACAGAAAACGCCCTACTTTTGGAATAATATTAAATATCTAACCCTTCGGAATGTTCTATCCTTTTAATTAAATTCATATGATTAAAAACCTAGTTTAAAGTGGCTTATTAATTCTCTTCCAAAAGCCATTTCAAATGTGTCAGCCGTTTTCCTGGCCTTCAAAAAATTCGAATTCGATACAGATCCGTCATTTTTCATACGTTATTTTTCATCTTCTCCCCCACCTTCTGCCGATGGGGTTGACCTTAGACTTAAGCAGCATTACTAGCCTCACTATTCATTTCAGCGACCCCGCAAACTGGATTCCAAGTCCCACCCCTTGGGGTGTCTTACTTCCCCAGTATTTTTTCTCGGATTGTATGTCATATGTCTACCAAGTTTGGTTGAAATTGCTCCAGACATTCTGGAGTTGCACTGGAACATACATTCATTCACATATATCCACATATATAAAGATATACGAGCAACACTTTCTGCGTTGCCCCTGTAAATTCCTAATCCAGCTGATATACCCATTCATTAAACTTGGAATTAAATACCATCGCGAATGTTGCCTAATAGCTTAGGGACCTCGAAAACTATGGACTCGACACTACTCTCGGTTATTTGATACATTTTATTTTCACCCCTTTTCACTTCCATGCCGATGGAGCTAAACTTGGACTTATAATGCTATCGGAAGTATGACGGATCTCAGCGACACAGAAAACTATGGATTCGACACTGATATCGGTCGTTTTTGATTATGGTTACATGTCAACCGCTGCCCACCGCCTTAGAATTGCTAATGGGGGTTAAATGTGGACTTAAACGGTACTATTCATCTCAGGGACTCCGAAAACCATGGACTGCTTACTAATATAGGTCATTTATTATTATTTTTACACGTTTACTACTTACAATGCCCCATAGGGATGCTAGGCCTTAATCGTACTGGGAACTGAACTTCGACTTAAACGTTATAGGAGGCCCCGAAAAGTAGGAATTCGATATTAATATAGGTTATTTTCAGTTATTTTTACATTTCACCCTTCTCCCCCTTCCGGAATACTAATGAGGGCTGAACTGGGATTTAAATGACTTCGGGTGTGTTACTATACATTTCAGTGACCCCGAAAATTATGGATTCGACAGTAATATCGGTTGTTCTTGGTCATTTTTATACATCTCCCCTTTCCACTCGTCTTTGGTGTGCTATGGGCTCTTACCCCCAAGAATACTGGTTTCCGGACTGAAACTAACATGCGTATCAAGATTGATTAAACTGCTCTAGGCGTTCCACAGTTAAGTTGTAGCATACACACACGCACACACATACACACACACATACATACATACATACACATTTGTCTCACTGTTTTCAAGAATCGAAAATTGCCCCTGCCCCCTTAAAAGCGGAATTTTCGAAAACGCCAAGATTCTTCTTATTTTTCGTATGAGAAATTAATATTCTGGGTCTTACCTTCCCAACTGGAGCGGTCCGTTAGGTATTCTATTTTTTGGCAGAAAATATCAATCCTCTTACCCTCCATACGACACGGATTTTAATGAAAATGGCGTCATAAAATCCCAGTTCGAGGCAGGTACTGTACAAACCATATTCATAAATTTATTTCAAATGCTACTTGAGCCGTTTCTCCGTGATCGATCACAAACAAAATCAGTTTATATATGATACGCGGGCTACGTTTTCGTACATCATCCTGAAAGCAACGTCCTCTGTTACATTATAACGAAAAAACGCCTGAGTCGTGTGAAATAACTTTTGAAACATAGTGTGTACTTCGAACTAAGTTCTTATCATATTACTTCGAGTAAAATACGTATCAAAGGGGAAGAAGGGGATCGGCAAGATAAAACTCGATATATAAATTTTTCATTTTATTTATTTATTTATTTTAACTGGAACATGATCCAGCATTTCCGAAAATTCTGCTTTAGCAAAAGTGGAGGGGAGAGAAGGGTCTGTAATATTTTCTAGCTTATCTGTCTCACCATCACAGGAATGTTGAAATTACTTTCGAAAATACAGGGTGTCTGTTGGTCATGAAAGTCAAGAAATTTAGGTTTTGGGTATTTTTTTTTTTTTTATTTGTACAAATATAAGAATAGATAGAAAAATTTTGTTCTGTAAAACGTCAAACTTCACCACCAAAAATGTCTATGGTCGGTTTTAGACGCTACAAAATCACAAGCAAAGCACGTTTCTATTGCATGCATGAAAATTCTGTCTAATTCGCACCCAAAATCGGTCGTGAGAATGTTACTAAATTTTAAGGTTTGGGAAAGAAAAGGTCACGAAAAAATCACTAAATTTCATTTTTGAATTTAAGTAGACACCCTGATAGCACTTGACTCAAGCTAGTTTTTATCATGTTACTGTCATTACAATTCGTATCCTAAACGGGCGGAAAGCTGGTTAAAATGAATGCAAAAAAAAGTATATCACGAGTGTCTCATGTTATCGAGATTCATAAGCTCATTGTTAGTATTCCTCACAAGATGAGACGAGAAATAACATTTTCTCGTCTCTTGTAAATTTTGTAGAAATACCGTCTCCTCCCGATTCTCGAATATTTTTTTTGTCTCGTCTCGATTATCGGAAAAGCCTTTCTCGTTTCGTCTCGTTTTATAAATTTATGTACAAAATTTATGCCCTGATTTTTTTTTTAAATTAATCTAGAAATATCAAAATTCTTACGCTTTACAAGAGGTCCACGAAAGGTGTGATAGAACATTATTTAAACCATATTTATTATTGGACTGTGTTTTATAATGACTTGCGTATCTTTAAACACTGATAAATGCTCTTCGTCATATTTGCATAACTACTTTATCTATTTATAGTTTTTATATTATGAAACATGCACAACTAAAATGATGTTTGAAATCGAAGACCTGGGTGAACTTATTGCTCACGAGACTCGAGAAATTTCTTGTATCGAAGACAAGACAAGATTTGTTACGTTTCTAATCTCGACTCGAATTTCAAGTGCACATGTCTCGTTTTCGAGATGAGAATCAAAACGAAGCGAGAAAATGTTTGTCTCGCGGACAATACTATAAATATACCACATTGACTTGACATCTAGTCTTCGGTTCCAAGCGCTGCTATCGGCTGAAGGAATTCCACTGCCTTTGGCGCAGACGGCTGCAAGGCTCTCTCGCTTAGCAGTAGCTCAACCCTTATTAGCTCAACGCGTGGGTGTGTCGAGGGTGTGAGCTTTAGTTCACATTTTTGCCACGGCTCAAGACATTTTGGCAGCACTATAGTCCTTATTAATAACAAGTTGAGGAATGTGCAGCGTTTTCGAAACTTTCGCTTCTAAATGAGAGTAATTAATATATATATATATATATATAAAATATTCGGAGTTTGTTTCATCAGGAGAAAATAGCTTAACCGTTTGAAATTAAATTCGGAACATACTTAGGACTTGGCTCAAGCCGTATTTTTATTGTTATTTGTATTGAAGTCTGTGTTCTAGGGGAAGGGGCTAAAGAGGTTCATATATACCTTTCAAATATTTTCCATAAACTATTCTTTCTGTGCGAAGAACGGGTATTTCAGGTATTGTTATAATAATAATAAAAAAACGTACACACTACGTCATATGGTGACGTAGTTAACTGTGGACGAATAATATTTATTTAAAACTAGCGTCAATTATTCGCTTCGCTGGATAAAAATAAGAAAAAATGGTAATAGGGTATATTCCGTTAGTCAGTCAGTTTTTTCTGTTATTGAATTGCTCTCTGGTATCAGTAATTTTCGATCATTTCTATATATTCCCCTGCCGAAGTTGCGGGCCTGAATTTGGATTTAAACGGCATCGGAAGTGTCACTGTTCATCTCAGGAACCCTGAAAACTATGGATTCGGCACTAATATCAGCTATTTTAATCATTTTTAAATATCTCTCTCTTCCCCCTCCCCTAAGTTGTACTATCAAAGTGAAAAGATGAAAAAAGACTCAGGCCCGTGCCTCGTCTATGTTGAAAATTTGATCGAGATCGGTCGGGTGATTCAACAGTTATTAAAACATACTCACTTTCATTTTATTTATATAGAATGTTAAAATCTGGGAAATAATCTTATGAAATTTGAACAAAAAGAAAGTTATATACCCTAAAGTAAATGGATTTTTATTTTTAAAAAAAATAAATGGATTTTTTTTTTTTTTTTAGTATTGTAATCATCGGATGAGTATGTTGAATGCGGCTATTGCGGCATATTTATTGTTCTGTTTTTATTCGCATAGCTGAACTCCATCTTAAATAGTGTTTTTCCTGCTTTTTCCGTTAAGTGTAAGATCCAACATATTACTGCTTCATAAAAAGTGTAACTATATCAAATAGTTATTATTGTTTTCCATCTATAATTTTTGATGACATTCCAATCATGCATGCGCTTTGAATAGACATAGAAGTAAAATCAGAGTTGTAATACGTAGTTTATCTACTTTCACTATTCAATCTGCTATCTAGGAAGAACAATGACGTCATCACTTCGTGTAAACATTTCTTACAGAAAGTGATTTCCTTTCTCCGAAATATGACTTAGCTTTCGAAGTTCGGATGAGCACGAGACGAGACAAGCAGAGACAAAATTTTCGTGACGAGATATGGAACGAAAACTGAGCTCTTCCAGTGGAAACAGATAAACGTTTTATGCGTATGCCTTTTATTGCAAACGAGATGGATGATTAATTAAAGTGAATGATTATGAAATACTTAATGAAATGAGAATGTGGAAGAATCCGGAGAAAACTAACGGAAACAATGTTGTCCACCACAAACTCACATGGCCTGAGCCGAACCAATGACCCCCTTGAGAGAGAGATGAGTATTAGATCTAACACTGATCCACCGTACCACTAAGTAAAATGATAAGCAATTTTCTAAAATTAGACGAATGCATCAGCTAAAAATTGGTCATTATGTATAAAGGAATATTAGCCACAATACGTTAAAAGAACTTTTTTGTCCTAAAAAGTTTTAACATTCAATCAGTACTTTAAGGCTATCGTACGTAGTTTCACAATGTGAAACGTAATTCAGATACCGTGGATGTTATACTGTACAGTCCAACTGCAGAGCATTTTTGGTTGCATAACGGAAAAGGATAGAACTACGTAGTAGTAGAAAACAATTACAACAATTAATTTTACAGTAAAACGATAAACGAATGCGAAAATGTTCTATTGTCGTCAGGGTTACATATTTGTACAAAATTTGAAAGCTCTTTGTAGTATGAAAGTGTGTGAAACTGGAGTTGCAAGATTTGATTCTAACAAATAGGAAAGCAACATAACTTTAAGAAGACATTAAAAGAAATGCAGCTACCGACTAAAAAGTTCTCTATAGTCCATACAGGCTTGACGATGTCTTCAAATATCAGTGATTCTATCAGTTTTAATGTGGAAGAAAACATTATTATTTTCGTCAACTGCATGTTCCTTACCTACTTACAAATACGTGACCCTTGATCAAACTATAGTAAGATATTCAAATTTAAATTCAATGATAAAATGACAGGAAGAATAATGGCACTTTGTGCTTTTAACATCTCAAGTTGCTTACCAGGCAAGGTGTCCGAACTCATGAGGTCGGCGGTTACGATTTCGAAACTCACGCCTATTCGACCTCAACCTCACGAAATACGCGCGTGATTGAATGAAGCTGATATCGAAATAATAATGTGAGCATGAGGTTGAGTGAGCATGATGTCAAAATGATATTGTGTATAAGCGTGCGGTCAAGTGAGCCTGATATCAAAATGATGTGAGCATAATGTCGCAATTATGTGGTGAGCGTTAGATGGAGTGAGCGTGATCTGAAAAGGATATTGTGAGTGTAAAATATTTAACTCACAAGTGTATTTTTCTTTTAGATTTAAACAAAATATCTAACCGTGGCTAACATAACTGTTTGACATCAGTTTAAACAAGAAACAATACTCTAGGTTTTATATACCTCCTCCATAACCCAGGCATATGGGGTTTTAATCTCTTAAATATTTTTTGAGGTTTAACCAAAAATATTTTAAGCTAAATAAACTTAATGTCAAAATATATTTTACCTGTTAACCTGGAAAATTTTCTGACTCGTTATGTATTTCCTTATATGGTTAGCCACTGTTAAAGTCACCGTTACCCCTGAGGATGTAAACGGATTTAATCGTCTGTCGGTTGTGAACTGGATATGACGTGTTTCAGGAAATTGTCCGGTTACATATTTAAACCTGACGCATAATATCAGTTTTTTCTTCGCATCTCTTTTCAACACTGATAGTGATACCATGTATGAAGAGTGTTGTGTATTAAAGTTAGTGCAACATCATATTGAAATGTTATTGTTAGTAGGACGAAAATGGACGAGTTTTTCTCTGAAAGAACTAGTGCACTAAACATTCTAAAAGTGTTTCAAACTATATTATCAATTCTAGTTGGTAATGCCTTTCAGAACGATTTTTAGGTTTGACGAATGCTTTATGATCAGAAGCTAGAAATCTTATGTGAAGGACATTTCAGCTATGCAATACCTTGTGCTGAATTCAAAGTATATGTTAAAACGAAACATAAACTCCGTATTGCTGCTTGTGAAAACAAGAAAATGCTTTTTAAATATAAAATACGTAGAATAAACTTGGCTTGAAATGCATTAATAGTTCTTATTGTGTATGTGTAATAATATTGGCTTTAGATGCAAAATTAAATATAAACTGTTCTACAAAAATGTTTTTTTTTTATTTTTTTTTAAATTATAGTTTTGAATTTGTTCGTTTCATGTTCGGTATTGTCTGTTTTTTATTGTAAAGGGAACCTGCAAATTTGTTTAGGGGACGTGGAATCCCTTTATGAATTGACTTCATTTATGAACTCAGCCGAGATATCGTTCTATCTATCTATTGCAAAAAGAAAAAAAAGACTTTTAACAAAATAAGTCTCGTTCAAGATTTAATCGTGTGGAGCAACAGACAAACGGACGTACTAACATTACAATCTTATAAGGTCCATACCGTTATCCTAGTAAATTAATCATTATAGTTTTTGGATATATTTCATATTTATCTATATACATAAAATTGAAAATGCCTATGTTGTGACTTCATATATCTTGAACCATCCGACCGTTCTCGATTAAATTTGCCACATTGATGAAATTTGGGCCTGGGATGTTTCTTATCACTTCACTTTGACGGTGTAACTTAGAGCAGGGAAAGGGGAAGATATTAAAAATGATTGAAAAAATGAGTCGATATTAGTGTTGAATCCATAGTCTTCGGGGTCGCTGAGACAGTGACACTTCCGATGCCTTTTAAATTCAAATTCAGCTTTTTATGTCCAAAATTAAACGTTTTCTACCCGTTCGAAGAGTGGGTATTCAGCTAGTATATTAATAAAATACACTTTGTCAAAGCACTAAATATATTAAATACACTTGTGTACCATTTTCAACAATGTATCATCACATTCATCAGACACGTTATCGAAACTGTTACACATAGTGCTTTGGTCAGTGTGTGTTCTATTAGCACATAAAGAAGAATAAAGAAAGGGAAAAGGCCATGATGATGATCAATAATTGATCCTACTCTCGAATGTTTTATCGGATCGGATCAACTACTCGGATTTGTATCCGAGGCGAGTCATTGGGAATTGAACGTGGCATCACCCATGTACAGTAAGCACGGGCGTGAATGACTTTGAAAAAAAAAAAAAAGTTTTACGTTCCACGGTTATGCCGGTTAGACTAAAGGAAACGGTGATGATGAGAAATGAATGAAATGGTGGAATGAATAAAGTGGGAGGAAACGGGAGATCCCCGAGTAAACCCACGCACACGGTGTTTGTCCACCACAAAGTTCACTTGCCGGGAGCAGGGTTTGAACCCGGTACCCCGTGCACCAGAGGTGACGCTCTACCACTAAGCCAAATTGTGTGCGCAACTCAATAGGCTTAGCGAGAGATAAGATACGTGTTTTTTTTCAAATGTGTTGGCGTCGCTAATAAAACAAAGAATAAGAAAAGTAACAGAATTTATGGCTTCTTTAAATAGTAACTGTTTATTTATTTACTACCAATTATTTGAATATCTAAGGAGAAAATTGTAGTGTACTAATTTGCAATATTATTGACATTGTTCGCAGCCTGAGTTAATGAACATTAATGTTCTTATGTTTGGGTCACCAACCGACCTTAGAAGGGAATTTTATTCATTCTTAAGAAAAAAGAATTAACTATGTAAAAGTGCAGTGATTTGATATGCTAATTTCTGGTATGCAAGTTCGTCGTGGATTCGATAGTTATACGTTCAGGGGGAGCCTGAGGAAATTAACACGAGAAAAGTGCTATTATCGAACTGCTTTACACATTAACAATATTATTTTACCATATTATCTTCGCTCTTACCGTCGTTTTCTTTAGCCCATGGAACATTGTCGTAAATTGTTTGTATTAGTCCATGAACATTTACGGATCGACTGAAGTATTTTGAACATATGAGTTAACATTTAAACCAACTAATCATTTATGGAACACAGTAATGATAACAAACTAGTTAGAATTGGCTGATTACAGAATAAAATGAAATGAAATTTCTGCTTCCTTGTTCCTTGAATATGTCATGTTGGCAAGGGGAAGCGGATGATTATAAAAGAATTGGTGAAATGCAGAGGCAGATCCAGGGAGGGGGGCGATTGTCCCCCCTCGAAGGGAAAACTTTCTTATTTTAGATATAAATAAAACCCGTCCCAGGGTTTGGAGCTCTAAAAAGTAAGTCTAAGTAGCAGTATTACAACCCATCGCCCCTCTCCCAGAAGTCCGTCCTGGATCCGCCCCTGGTGGAATGGTTATGTGGGAGGAAGCGTGAGAATCGCGGACAAGATGTTATCTACCACAAACTCATGTAGCCTGGGTTCGAACAAGGAAAACCTGGAAGGTGACAGGTCGTTAAAAGACGTATGCGGTCTGGCGTTATCAGGGTGATATACGACACGCTTACTGGTGACCAGTTCCGGCTCTTTTTTTTTTTTTTTTTTTTTTTTTTTTTTTAGGTCCCTGTGTAATTATACGGGAGCTTAAAGTTTCAATCCAGCTATATATATCAAGATCGGTTAGTGACCAGGCTAGGCTCGCCGTGTGTATGGTACTTTATTTCTCGGTAACTTCTGTCCAGATCTGAATCAAATTTTATGAGCGAATAGCTCATGGTCTAACGAATAAATACTGCTATATGTTACACTGTGGGGCTCGGCCAGGGACAGACTCCGTTCGCCTCGACTCACCTTGTAAGTGGTATTTTATTTCTCAGTGACTAGTAGGCCGCGCCTGAACGAATTTCAGTATACAAATAACTCATCATCTAAGAACTAAAGATCGCCGTATTTGGTGGCCGGGCTTGGCTAGTAACAGACTCGGCTCGACAACAGCTTTTCAGTCCGGGAGCTTCTGAGTTCGGTTCACCTTTGCTTGCTTAATTGTTAGGTGCATTCACGGTACGACAGTACAGGTTCGAGTCTATCGTCCTGCCCAGCGGCAGCAGCACATGATGCTCGATGCCCTTCCAATCTCTCTCAAAGCACAGCGTAACTTCCTTCGGCATCAATGTTGCCAGAGGACTGTGGAGGTTTTCACTTCGATCACGATCTTTTGCGTACATTGTTGTGGTAGATTATCCACTTTTCGTCACTAGTGGTAAACCGCTTCAGAAATGGCCTGTGTTCGTTAAGTTTCAGTCGAAATTCGTAGATAGAAATTCGATCGAGTAAATTTGTTTGAACCACATAATGTGACACTCGAACGTCGAGGTTCTTTTTCTAGTTTGCTTTCTTCAGATAGTAGACCTATAACACTGTTTGATGATGGATGTTCAGGTCATTGGCGATGTCATGATTGCTTACATGCCTGTTTTGCTCGACTTTAGCTGTGATTAGTCGCCCACTACGAGGAGCATCTCGGACATCGAAATTTCCAGAAAAAAGTGTCCTAACATCTTTTGGTTATTTGGAATATATTAATAAATTATTCCTATTAATAAATTAACCTTCCTTGGTTTTTTCGACTCATTAACACCATATAATAGATGCGTTAATGATTTGTAAGAAATGAACAGAATTGTTTGTTCCATTTTCGAGAAAATCTTGCGAACCAAGTTCATTCCATTAGTACGGTAAACGTGATGTGGGAGTATGGCATACTCCCACTTCAGATGAATTATGATCATCGTACCCCTACCTCTGATTCCTATTTTTGCATTCGGCATTAAACCTGAAGTTTTTCGTGATAACAAGAATGTATCTTAACTCTGAATTGTTCTGAAATGTATCACTTCCTCAAATTTTCCATTTCGATTTGGTTATAAGCAGAAAATAATAATGTTCCTGATAATTCGTCCTAGGTTAGGGTTGGAATTAGATTTCTAGCCTTTCTGCATCTATGGCCATGTTAGCCATGTCATTTATGAGAGATGCCGTCCCTCGGCAATCACACTGCCCAGGGAATCTGAGAGCAAGAAAGGAATGGAGGAGGAAGGAAGCGGTTTACGACCATTATGTGAATATTTAATATCATTCCGGCACTTGTATGGTGTAAATGAGAGAAACCTAGGTGGCCTGAAAAAGCTTTTACAGTTCTTCGATAGTGTTCCCACCGAGAATCGAACCCGAGACCGCTCGCACTGTCTACGTTACCTGAAGCCACCAATTCCTCCTGGTGCTATGGCCAGTAAAACCTCTGGTACACATACGGAGAGACTAACAAACGTTCAGAAGTTGCTCTCTCAAAATACATAAAGTAATAAATCACACAAATAAAAGAAATCAAAATTTACTTTTTTTTTTTTTTTTTTTTTTTTGTAAATGCACAATTTCCTCCATTTCTGTGGTTGCTCGAAAATGGAGAAACAACAAGGCCTAATACTTTATCACATATTCTACGTATGTATTCTACTATCAGTCGTTATTAACGTATTGTTAAACACTGTTTAGCGGATTGATAAGAGAATTGTCGTTGTACCGACATTATTATCTTTAACAATAAGTACACAATTTACATAGCTTAATGATTCTGTAAACTTTGTAGAATTATTGCGTAGTCAGTGTAAAACCTTAACTGGAATTTCCTGAAAGTTGAAGTGTCCCTGATTAAAAGTTTTCATTAATCTCACAATAGACAAACTATGCAAAACTGATACTTAAAACTACACAACGGATAATGGCAAAAACGTATCAAATGACATAAAACAAATAACTGCCTGTGGTCGCAGTGATGATTTCCAAGGATGTTATAAAATAGAGAATGTGTCAATACTGAAGATTTCATGAAGCCATACGTCACAGCTTCGCCAGACCATCTTTATTGACTCAACTCGTAATCAACCTCCCGTAAGTTAAAGTTACAAACTACAATATATTACGTACTATTTCTTAAAAAATAAGCAAGGAGTCAGAAGTGAGCCCGATCACGAAACCAATTGAGGTTAGTGAGCCCGAGCCCGAGTGAGCGTGAGTCTCACAGCTCATTAAAGGTAAGGATCCCAAATCGGAACGTAATTTGCGCGTGACCCAAGTGAGAGCAAATCTAACTGAGGATAGTGAGCCCGAGCTCAGTTGAAAGAAGTAAGCCAAAGCGCGAGTTCATTTGATGCTACGGGGTCCGAGCCCCGCTGAAAACAATGAGCCCGAGCTCCATTGGAGTTAATGACCGGAGGGCCGAACGAAATTGAGCATTAGCCTAAGCGAGCCTGAATGCGAATGCAATTGAGATTAGTGAGGGCAAGCCCCATTGAGGGGTAATAAGCCTGAGTCCAAATGAGCATGTGTCCGAACAAAATTAGTGACCGCGAGTGCCAGAATTCTAGTGATTGTAAGTCTCATTAAAGGATGTGAGCTCGAGCCCGAGTAAACGCGAGCCACAGCGAGAGTACTGAGCGTGAGCCTCACTGAAGATAATGAACCCGAGCCAAAATTAGAGCAAGTTCTACTAACGTCAATGAGCTCAGGCCTCATTGATGATTGTGAGTCCGGGTCCAGTAGAGGGATGTGAGGATGACCACGAGTCTAGTTGATTTTAATAAGTCCGAGCCCTACTGAATGTAATGGATTCAATCCAAAGTAGGCATACGCTCAAAAGAGTGAGCGTAATCTCCTATTAAGTTATTGAATGCGAGCCTTATTGAATAATATGAACGCGAGGCTCATTGAATTATGAGAGCCCGAGCACAAATGAGTGCAAGCCTCACTGATTCCAGTGAGCTCGAGTCCCACCGAGTGTAGAAACCTCAGCCAAAGTAAGCGCAAGCTCCAAGGAGGCTAGTGAGTGTGAGCCTCATTGAAAAGTGTGAGGACGAGCTCGAGTAAGCGCGAGCCTCAATGTGAATAGTGAGCACTTGCCCCACTGAAAGTAATGAACATGAACACAAATGAGCACAAACCCTACTGATGTCATTGAGCACAAGCTCATTGATGGTAGTGAGCCCGATCATAAGTAAGCTCATGCCCCAATGAAATTAGTAAGCGTCAGCTCCAAGGACGCTAGTGAGGCCAATCATCATTGGAGGATATGAGTTCGAGCCCGAGTAAACTCGAGCCTCAATCGAAGTAGAAACGCAAACCCTATTGGAGGTAATGAACACGAGTCCATAAGTTGCACACGCGACCATTTTGAACGTTAAAGCGAAGATTTAAATAAAAACAAACAGAATAAACACTACATAATCACATATGTTCTCAGAGAAGCCTATGAGATTTAGCGATGCTCATTTATCTTCGGCTTCACCGAGTTATGGAGATATATATAGCTATAGTGAAATCCTCTATCTTACAATATCCTTGATAATTTCCTGATGTCTTCAGTGCCCTCTCTGATTGCAGTTTGACTATTCCATTAAATAATTATTAATTTTACGAGTAGTATGCGTTACTGTTCCGACAAGTTGTAACTCAACAGTTTTTTTTTTAAAAAACTTATGAACAAAGAATCTGTTCCTGCAGTATAACTATCAATTATTATTGACAACGAACAACATTAGTGGCACAAAAATTAGTTTTTCTCGAAAACTACGCATGAAAAGATACACCCCCAAGCATCGAATTCTGTTAACCTTGTTGTGATCTGTCGATTGATATATAAGTATTATGTTCAGACAATATTATACAATTGTATAGTCAGCAAGTTATTCTACGGTCCCATGGCTTTTTCAAGGTTAAGGGTCCTTTTTTTTTTTTTTTTTTTTTTTTACATACTAAAAGGAACTCAAACTTATTATTTCATATTATGAAAACAACAACTCACTACCACATATTATTTATTAATATTATTATATTTCCAGTATGTTAACTTTTTGAAACATTGCCTTAATAATCCATGAAGTTAAAATCACAGATGGTAGGATATGTAGGATGTTTGTGAAACCTCATTGTTTGTATTTATGTGGGTAACATTTTTTTTTTTTTTTTTTTAAATAAGAAACCATTAGATCCAACTGAAGTCTCTGTTACGTATTAGCCTTTGCACCTTTATTCATCCAGTAGGCAAATGAGAGCACAAAGTAAATGGTTAATTTCGCTTATTTCGATTATTTTAACATGTTGACGTGGTCTGCTTTAAAAAAAATCTTTTACATTGTGTTAAAACATATTTCATTTCCAGTAAGTATTAAACAACCTTAGTATACATCATCATCATCATTATCATAGGTATTCTGCCTTTATTGGCAGGTCACTTGCCGCAGCTGAGAAGCTTCCATGCTCCACGGTCCTCCGCTAACTTCTTCGTCTTCGCGTATGATCTTTCTGTCTTTATATCATCCATTAATTGTAGTCTCCTTCGCCCTCTCCCTCTCTTTCCCGCACCATACCCTCTAGGACGTCCCTCATGATACAATCTCTTTTTAGGCAATGTCCCAACCAGTTTCTCTTCCTCTTCCTAATAATATCTAAAAGTGTTCTTTTCTCACCCACCATTTCTAACACCCACTCATTCGTTTTCCGCTCGACCCAACTAATTCTTTCCATTCTTCTCCACACCCACATTTCGAAGGCTTCCAGTCGATTTTCATCACCTTTACGTAAGGTCCACGTTTCCGCCCCATACAGTACAACACTCCACACGAAGCATTTTATGAGTCTTTTTCTCAACTCTTTATTCAAGGTCCCACAAAACAGACTTTTCTTCCTCCTAAAGACTTCTTTCGCCATTCCTATCCTTGCTTTTATTTCACGTTCGCACTTCATGTTATTACTAAGAATACTACCCAGATATCGAAAACTATTCACTTGTTCTATTTTCTCCCCTCCTACTTTTATATTTGACACCGACCCCTTCGTTCCAATCACCATGGCTTTTGTCTTTCTAACATTTATTTTCATCCCATATTTTCGAAAGCCCTTTCTCAGGTAGGCGCCTGCACCTATTCTTTCCTCGTTTGAACATTTTTCTTCGAATTTTTTAGCGAAAAGATTTCTTATTTCCTCGTTTTTCAACTTTTCAGTATTCAACACTTTGTTATCTACATTTTTCAGTTGAATATCTACTTCGGCCAGCACAAGATTATGATCAGAGAAAATATCAGCCCCGGGAAGGGTCTTCGCGTTCTTTAAGCTATTCCGATACCAGTCCTGAATCATAACATAGTCTATCTGATATCTTCCGCCGTCTATTGGTGATTTCCATGTATATCTTCTTCTCTTGTGCTGATTGAACTAAGTATTCCTAATTACTAGTGAATTCTGTCTACAGAAATTCATCAGTCCCCCTCCCCTTTCATTTCTTTCGCCTAAACCATATTTGCCTACGATACTACCTTCCTGTTTTTCTCCCACAACTGCATTGAAATCTCCCATTAGAATTATGCATGCACCCTTCTTCTCCCTATCTATAATTTCTTCTATTTTCTCATAATTTTACTCTATTTCTTCAGTTGCATGCGAAGTCGTCGGTGCATATGTCTGTATAACCACTAGATCCTTCGTTTTCCCTTTTAAGTCTTAACATCATAACTCTATCATTAATAAATTCTTTCACTACCTTCTCCTTTAAGCGCCTTCCAAGAATTATTCCTATGCCATTATGACCGCCCTTTTCATTACCTGAATAAAACATTCTATATCCTTCGCTGTTCAATACCCCATTACCTTTCCATCTAACTTCACAAACACCTACCAAATCTAAATTATTTTGTTTCATTTATTCCTTAAGATTTTCTAATTTTCCTCCCTGTAACATAGTACGTACGTTCCATGTCCCTATCCAAAACCTTTTGCTCTTCCTTGTCTTTCTTCCTCTGTCTGTCTTCCCCCCATTATTACTTTCTCGTCCAATATTCCTTCCCATTCCATTCCCCTCCCGGAGATCCGAATGGGGAGATATTTTACCTCTGGAACTACATTTTGACCTGCGAAAGACCATTGTTCATATGTTCTCTTTTTGCTGCCAGCAAACTAGGAAAAATTGAGTATACATATAATAGATAAATTTTAATTGGGAGAGAGGATCAGGAGCTATTTTAGGAAACCGGATTCCCATTTACATCATCCTTGACTGTACCACTGATATTATAGTTACATAAAAGTTAATATTTAAAACTTAATAATAATTTTGGGCTATATCTCATTAACCATACGTTTATGTTGTCTTGCTAGTGCGACAATGAAAAGCGCGATTAGGGTAATAACTTAACCATCAGTTTCATCTCAATAGATGGGTGTGGTTTTCTTAACCATCAGTTTCATCTCAGTAGACGGGTGTGTGGTTTTCTTCTCATACAGAATCAATTTTTAGCTTTACAAAAAAAAAAAAAAAAAAAAAATCATGTCTACTTTCTCGAAAAGTACGCGTAGAATTTACAGTGATTTGTATAATTTTATTCAGCTCGATCAGACTTATTGATTAGTAGGCCTATATGTTTATATTTGGACATTTTTGCCACGTTAAATGTTAATAGTGTTATAGGACTAACGAACCTTGATGAAATCAGTAGATAATTAATACTTTAACCCAATGATTCCCAACCTTGTTTCGCTGACGACACACTTTACTGCAGGCCCAGAACATCGTGACAGGCCAGTAGCCAGCCCACAAATGTAAGGGGGGGCGATCCAACCATATTATAGTTCATTTGCAAGCCTAACGTGAAAATTTAGGGAGGCCGGCCCCCTAGACCCCCCTGGATACGGGCCTGCATCGTGACACAGTTGTTTAAACTTTTATTTACAGTAATACAAATTACAATAGTGTAAGCATATAAGTTTCTATAAAAATAGTGACTCTGCATAGTACTGAATATTGTTGCTGTCGCTAAAGGCGTTGACAAGTACAAACTGTCTCAAAATTAAGTTTAAGTAATTATTAAATGTCTTGTGATTTCTACATTTTAAAATTTCGCGACTCACCTTACGGGATTACGTGTGCAGAGGCGTCATTTGTGGAGGGGCAATTGCCCCCCTGAGTTTGAGAAACACTTTTTTTATGCATACAAATAAATTGACATGAAAGTCTCATCAGTGGACAATCTTGCCCCGCCTCTCGGCAAAATCTGAAATGACGCTACTGCTGCATGACACCAGTATGTCGCGATACATAGGTTAGGAATCACTGTTTTAACATTAGTTGATCCATGTCCGAGACGAACACAAGATCTTATATTAGCTATACATTTATTAATCTTACCTCTGGAATCTTCCTTGTGACGCTGCTGTTTGTGTGTATGGCTGTCGTCCCTTCCTATTTTCCTTCTGTTTTACATCTGAATAGAAAGCGAGCGATAGATCCTGTCTGAATAGTACGTATGTGGAAATGAATGTCTTCCGTGACCCCTTTGTCTGTCACAACCAAAATATTTTTACCAACAATGCCTTTTCACCCTGTTTCCTCATCACTTTAGCTGATCAGATCATGTTTACTTTCTCACCTATGCATTGCACCCCTCACTTGTGTTTGTCAATGTCTTCCCTTTTTCTTTAGTGATTTTGCAGATAACAAGAAATAGACCTCCCCTTCTTTTGTCATTGTGCTCTCAGCTTAGACCTATTTGGGTCGATGAACTGAAGAAATCTCGTTTTGTTTAGTTTTAAGTTATTATAGTACGCTGTCAAACCATTCAAATATCGTACATATTTGATGAGGAAGTTCACGTGAAAGTAGGTCGAGGCAATGATTTAGAATATGTGCCTACCATTATATCCAATATTTATGTATGGATTGTATTTACCTGATGTATTTTTTATTAAAAGAACAAGGAAAAATACAGTACAGTACAAATTACAGCATAACACTTGACCCTCCTTGCTGTTGTAGTGGCTACTGGCGCTCCTTGGATTCGATTCACGATGGGAAAGCATTGAACGTATTACGGTGGTTCAGATTCCAGGTTAGACTCTAGATCTACGTCTCATGTAGCTTTGGTTCTGAAAAAAGACGATTAACTTAAATAGAGAACATCAACAAAAGTTTCGTGGATTTACAAGTGTACGAAAATATACAAAATTAGACTCAATATAGTCAAATAGATGTCCATTCAACAGTAGTGTAAATTCTAGGACCCTGTAGATGTAACGCAATTTAAAATAATGTCTAATAAGACACTGAAAGGAAAGAAATCGAAGTACCCCCCCCCCAAAAAAAAAAAAAAACTGAAAACTGTAAGTTTTATGTCCCACGATTATGCCGGCTAGGCTGAAGGAGACAGTGATAATGAGAAATGAAGGAAATGGTGGAATGACGAAAGTGGGAGGAAACGGGAGAATCCCTAGAAAACCTATGCACGCGGTGTTTGTCCATCACAAAGTTCTCTTGGCGTACCCAAAATAAATTGATCCCCCCTTCTTGCACTCATCTAGTCGCTAACTCGCGCGTCTTTGGTACTTGGCTTAGATGCCCGGTAGGAAAGACTTAAAAATATGAACACATTATGGTTCTTCGGATTCTGGATTGAACTTCTTGGTCCTCGCCTCATATAGTCTCGATGCTGAATGGACAGTAAACTAGTATTTAATAAGTACCCAATCAATCAAAGAAAGTTCAATGCTAATTTTCTCTCAGTCTATATATATATATATATATATATATATATATATATATATATATATATATATATATATATATATATATATATATATATATATATATATATATATATCTTAAAAAAGAAAGAAAAGAAACTCTTGTAAGTTTTAAACGTTAAAAAAAAAAAAAGCTAACAATCGCAAATAAATTATTATCGATAGTTGTGAATCTTCAAGAGCATGTCAAGATAGAAGGTTCATCCTGTGTATCCAGTATTCCAAGAATGATAATGGACTTTGAATTCGAGTAGCTCTGCCTTCGAGTCCCGCGCATCATAATAGATCATGCAAAACAAATTGTTAATATTTAGTTTCTGTATGGATTTTGAGATAAAGATTCACATTTTGATAGAGTAGAGCCACGGTGGCTCAGTGGTAAAGCGTTTACTTCTGGTGCGTAGGGTCCTTGCTTCGGTCCAGTTAGAATATTAATTTACATAGAGTGAAACCACTGGCAATAGGAATCGACAATTTTTTTTTTTTTTTTTTTTTTAAGGTTAGGATCCTCTGAATACATAGTATCTCAGCTCTTATTTTGCTATTGAAGTCAGAAGCAGTAAAAACCAGTATGACTTCCACAGCATTATTACAGCGACAAGGATGGAGTTTGAACCATTCTTGAGACGTTTAAATCCATTTTTTTTATCCATCTTATTGCTATATGTTACTGTTTTTGCTCTGTGATGATCAAGTTGAAACCAGAAATCATTGATTTCTAGCACTTTTGGATTAAATAGTTTAGTACGGTACGATCATTCCGTCCTTATATAAGGTTAACGAATGATATGGAATATAGTCTTAGAAGCTGAATCGATTGCAAGAAACAGCTCGATGTTTCTTACCATTTCTACTCATGTAACGTTATTATGAAAGTTAATATTAAAGTCTTACTAAAGCTTGACTTTGTTTCAACAATTTCCACTCTTCTCCTTCATCTGAATATATGGGAAAACTGAACAGACTTCACCTTTCAGTTCATGAGGCATTAGCATATGAAGCAAATAGAATGTGTTTCGAATAAAAAAAATTAGCATATCTGACTAATTGTTTTCAATTTAATTACAAATAACGTCACTGCGATTGACTTTTAGTTAAGTTCGCGCTTTTTACACGTAAATCTAATGTTCTGCAGATACGATACCAGTTATATTTTACGAAATTATGAAAATATAGGAAAATAATGTTAAGCGGACGTTGAAGGTAGAAGTATAATAAAATTCAGCGTGATTATGGAAATGCAAATTTAATTGAAGGTAAGGAATTAGTTATGTAATCTAGCGGCATGAGAGGTTGTAATCGAAGGACATTGCATAACATTGAATGATGCATGAGTCGATATTGAATACAAAACATGCTATGTTACTTTGGAAATTCACCGTGGGAAAACTAACATAGAACACCTTTCTGTGAATAGTCTAACACAGGTATGTCAAACACAATATTTCAAGTGGACCAAATAGTCATTGGTGTGCTATAGAGTGGAAAAAACTTACCTAATACTATAGTTTTATAGAAGGAACAAACAAAAGGAAATCCAAGTAGTAGGTTTTTTTTTTTTTTTTTTTTCGATACTTGTCATTTTCCTCCTGCAACCAGGTTTCAGATATCTGGAGAGATCGCACTTGCGATTTTCAGAACAGAGATCAGATCTGTTAACTGGATCTCGCTGGTGACTTTTTTCTTTTCATAAATAAGAAAAGCTGCTCACACTAATACGTACTGTCGCATATGCAAATCACGTACGATGCAAATCTGCGAGTTTCTGTAAAGTATTTGTAAAATACGGCGACATTCCGATCACAGAAATTTTGCTTTAGAGTTGGATCGGGATGAAAGAAGGGCCGAAGAAAAAGAAGTGAGGGACCGCAAGTTTGACATACCTGGTCTAACACCACTGTTAACACTATCAATGTAAATATTTACTATTATACTTGGAGAGATACACTTATTATTTTATTTTTTTTTCACTCATTTACCTGGCAACCTGTTAAGATGACTGTAAAAGAGCGGTAATTATCAATGCATGGCCGCACGCCCTGGATGGTATCTTTCCAAAGAATTTCTTCCGGGACGACAGTATTAAAAATAGTTCAGTCAAATTCAACAGATGAATTTTGAAACTGAACCAGCAATTAAAAGATAATCCGTGGTCATTTTCATTATATTATTATTATTATTATTATTATTATTATTATTATTATTATTATTATTATTATTATTATTATTATTTTACCACTGCTGAGAGCACTTTCTTTTAGACGTTAGGAGGATACGTACTTGTGAAGATTTAAAATCTTAGTTGAGGACTGAGGCTAAGAGAGAATATTATGCTTCCAATAGTTTTACTCTGAACTACAATATAATAAAATGGACTGATTTATCTTAGGTAATTGATTCAGTTTGTCTTTAGGCAATGTTTCAGTATTCATCTTTAGAATTTAACATAATTATTGTGAATTTTCACTCCGTAAGAAAATACATTAGAAAGATTGAGGAATCTTTTGACACGTTCTGACCCTGTCAGTTGTTTCAATTGTATTTCAATATTGCCGCTGAAATTGTATAACGGGGGAGATTAGTGCGGAACAATTTGAAATAAAGCAAATATTAGGTTAGAAAAACCCACACGTTCGATCTTTTTTTTTTTTTTTTTATGTAATGTAAATTTGAAAATCGTATGGGAGGAAATATTCTGTAGTTTAAATCCTACTTCGGGAAGCTTTATTAATTTTTTTCTTGACATTTATAAGATGTCAAAGTAAAGGCATAATATATTCTACAGGCCATAATCATCTCATCAAAGTGCGGAAATGACATTGACTTTTATGAATTTCTATACTGGACTTCCTATTCGTATGTGATCACGGAATTAAATTTTTAAAACGAATAGTGATGGCATATTAGTAATACGTTTTAATTTATGTTTGAAAGCAAATAGTTAATTACTCTTAATAAACTGGTCATGATCGTACCTCGAAATAATTTTAGAAAGAGTATCGAAACGTAACTGTCACAGAAGACTAAGAAAACACTTCCATTCAGTATATACACACTTCAGTTTGGACGATTGACTTCTAATACTCCTATTTGAGATTGTGTTGGAAGTAGAATTAGGCTGAAGAATTTAAATGTGTGAACACATACGTTACATAGACAAGTATGACTACGAGAGTTGATATGTGAGCCTGTGCGAACAGATAAGATGATTTGGTAGATTTTTGGTGAGGTTGGCACTCAATAGTTTACCGAGTTGTTTATAGGGTAAATGCGATTTCATGAGGAAATATTTAGTTAAAATGATTGTGGATGATAATTAGTAACTGAGCCTGAGTGTTCAAGTGTAAGGATCTGTGTATAGTCCTTAAAGAAGTGTTTGTGGGTGAAACAAATTGTAAACTGGGGTGCAATAGTGGTCTAACCAACAATAACTTAAAAATGAGAAACACAAGCTTACGTTTCCTATTCTGTTTTGAAAAAAAAAAAAAAATATATGGAGCTTATATTTTGCAGCTAATACAACGAAACTCTCAACTTGTATGCTGCACTGTAAGTTTGTACTAGAAGTTAAGATTTACTTTTGCAATTTAGATTTTATTTTGGTTGCGGACTTAGAAATGTTGATGTTGGATAAACAACTATTGCACCCAAGTCCAAAGTTACTAACGAAGTCTTCTTTGTTATTGAGTAACATTGGACGAATTAGTATCTGTGGTTAGCCTATCTACTTCTAGTTGTTAGTATCTGTTCGGCTTAATAAAGACAGATCAGATTTAGGAAACAACAACTTGTTTTACAATGATTAATTTTATTTCTAAAGATTATATTAAATATCGGAAAACCGAACAGAAATTATTCCTACATCATCAACATCATAGGTATTCTGCCTTTATTGGCAGGACAGTTGCCGCAGCTGAGAAGCTTCCATGCTCCACGGTCCTCCGCTAACCTCTTCGTCTTAGTTATACCTAATTTGAGATGTTGGTTTAATAACATGTGTAGCCAAGAACTATACTGCACTTGCCGCATGAACTATTACTTTTCAGTCGAAAGATTAATACCAAAAAACCGAAAAAGTTCTAAAATTTTAATTTTCTACGGTGCTGAAGAAAATTTCTTCTGGCATCTATTTTTAAGGTAAAAATACCAATGTTTGAAATGTTAAATTTAATGGTGCATATTTTTTTTTTTTTTTTTTTTTTTTTTTTAAGTACAAACTGATTATGACAAAGTATTTGGATGCAGTGATATAAAAATGCACAAAACCCTGATTGCTAATTTTAGGTTTCTTTGATTATTAACCTTCTATTCCCTTTTTTGTTTTCTGTTTTACGACGTCGTAGATTCAAGGGTTGAGGAGCAATTGTTTGCAGGTTTTTTTTTAAGTGTACCAAAACAGCATTCTATTATACGTAGTTTACATTAAATAATATGCAAAATAGCCAGGCAAATAATAATTTGCTCCTAATTTCAATCTTGACCACCCACTTTCAATTGGAAATCGCCTCTTTAATCTTACGCACTTTAGTTTTTATCATTTCATTCAACAAGTTACACAGGTTTCGAATCGTCGAGTGGTAAGGTATTAGGACGTGTGTGGTACAATGAGAAAACCAATTATTCTGGGACATTTGCGGTACTGTTCAAAATTTTCCCTTAGACAGTGGGACACTTGCGGTACCACCGTGGAATGTGTATATTCTGATGATAGATGATGAGAGAACTTCCTACTTTCAGATGACACCACAGAGAAAGGAAGATGCTAATATTTTGCTCTGCGAAGGGAAGACAGTGTACAACTAAGATCGGTACGCTTTTCATGGACGGAACATTTAAGTGTTGTAATCAGAAGTGTGGACAAAGACAACACAAGCAGACATCGAAAGTAACTTGGAGGAAGCAAACATTATCCCTTTGATCTTTGGTCTCTTACCAGCAAGAGATAGTAAGACGTAACAGAGATTTTTCAGTTTGGTGAAGGCTAATATTAATGATTGGAAACCGAAATTAATCAAATTGGTTTTAGATCAAGCCGCGATAACATCTCTAAGAACATTGTTCCTGAAAACGCACATTAGTGGGTGTAAGTCCATTTTAATCAGTGCTTGTGGAGTAAAAGGTTCAGGAATTAGCGCTCACAAATGATTATAAATCAGTTCCAGAGGTGCGACTGTTCTCAGAATGTGTTCTGCTCTGGCATTTCTTCTTCTAGATGATGTCGATGTTTAGTGGCTTTTCATTATGGAAGATGCACCACATCACGAAAGACTTGAGAGGTTTTTAGATTATTTTGTAGAGCTATAGTCAAACACTCACAGTATTGACATCTCCATTGCAACTACTCGAATCAACAGCACGGAACGAATAATGTTAACGGTGAAACCACAGACTCAGATCATTAGGTAAGTCAACTCCTAATGTGTACCGTTTGGTAAAGTATCTAAAACGTGAGGCTGTGTACAGCGATTACCTATATAAAAGCAGAACTTTAAACATTGAAGGCAAACGTAGGCGACGTCAGTACATAAGATGGACAGAAGAATAGAAAACATATTAACTGAATATGTAGCCTGGAAAGATGTCAAGAAATTCTTGAGGAAATAGCACACATTCAAAAGTTGGAGTAATTTTGGTTTGTTCCAGAAGAGAAGCTATCTACTAATGTACTAATTGAACTCTATTATAAATCATGAAAATAAATTACTAATTCATTTAAAGTTGATTGTGATTTTGTTTCTTATATTCAGAGCTAGATGTGGCCAAAAGTCCTAAATATGCTCATAACAATGGACAACTGTTGTGGCAAATCACTCTGCTAACAAGTTGTTCTTCGGATAATCCCGTAATACTTACGCATAATTACAAATATCTCAATATGTTAAAAATGAAAGAAAGAAGAATATTGTATTTCAACTCTGAGTAATCACTGGTAAATAGTTATTGGAAAAATGTTAAGGAAACTAATAGAAAACAAAAATATATAAATATCTGTACAAGTTCTCTTTAAATATCAATCAGGCATTAGACCAATCAGAGACAAGGATTTATTTACATTTTCCAGTTTTAGGCAATCATAAATAAGCATTTGTTTATATCTTTCAGATATGTATACAATATACCCTAGTAATTGTTCTTTCCGTCTTCGGTAGAATTGATCCTTATATTTACATTTATATTTTCTTAGGTGCTGTGAGAAAGGTTTGTATGTATGTATGGTGAGTTAATAATGGTTTATATTCTAAAAAAATAAATAAATAAATAAATAAATAAATAAAATAAAAATAAAAATAAAAAAATAAAATCTGCTTTTAGTATGCAAAAAGCCCACTTTCCCTGAAGGTCATGTTATTCCCTCCTTGCTGGCTACAGCAATGTGTTTTAGTCTTTTCGTAGCAGTTGATACTGTGTGCCTGTCCTCTCTCAGTTTGGAGAATAAGTTATTTTGAATAGTACCGCAAATATCCAGGTACCACAAATGTCAATACTTGAAGTACCGCAAATGTCGCAGTACTGCAAATGACAATACCGCAAGTGTTGCGCTTTCGAGTGGTAAATATTTAAATAAATATGAAACTTCTATTTTTTAGAAATATATTTATTATGACCTTTTTGTACAAAGAAAATTTTCTATTATTATTATTATTAAATTAACAATAGTAACGCAAGAATTTATTAAAATAGAAAATATTTGAAAGCTATACAAAGATAATTCATAGAGTTAATGTCAAAACATAATCCTTATCACATATATTTTCCGTAAGATACCTACTTTCTCATTGAGAAAATAATTCTGGAAAGTTGCCAACTAACAACTAAGAACCACCCTTCCTGTTCTCGAAGAGTGTTACGGAATTTTTCTATTTTGAAATAAACTGTACAATATAATATTGCATATTTGTACTCATACCTGAATACTTTTATTTGAAAAAAAACAAAGCTACAAATAAGTTACATTACGCATTAATTTAAACGTTAAAAACTTTTTACGAAAAATTAATGTTGCTGCTTACACAATATTTAATTATTCAATATTTCTAGAATGTGTGAGCGGAATATTATAAAAACAATTTAATATTGTCGTTTAAACCATTTGCAGCGATGTACATGATTAACAACATATTGAATATAGTATATGTTAAATAATTAAATTTTAATCTTACATTGAATTTAACCTAAGTCTAATTACAGATTTATTGCGGTGAATATTATAATGTTGTACGTAAGATTACAGTTTCAGTTTGTACTACTTACTAGCTTAATTTCAATTTTCATTGATATATATATGCCAGCTGATGGAAATTACGAAAAAAAAAAAAGTTATTCTGAAGAACATATTATAAATGCATTCACCAAATTTCTCTGATTTATTTAATTCTGACGCGTATATTACAATGTTATCCGTATTCTTTCACTTTAAATTCAATGCCCGAAAAAGAATACTATTTTTAAGGTTTGAAATTTTGACAGAGTAATTTTCATTACGAAGATGTAGTAATGTACTGAGGAAGTTACAACATCCAAGGTAAGAATGAAATTGACCAGAGAATCAATTATTGTAACTTTACAGAAGTTTTCAAGGCATTATCTAAACAGTACTTTTTAATCGTACAAATAACTATGAACTAGTTAATTTTATTACTGTACTTAATCCTTAAAATCAAAAGTTTTGAATATTTTAGAATCTTTATATTTAACATGGCACAACATTATCTACACTTATCGGAAAGGTCGAAAGCTATGATTAAAGTACGTAATTCTAAAATTCTTATGGTAAAGAAAATTCAGGAGTTTGAAGAATTAGGAATTTCCCCCCTACTACTTCATAGTGAAAGCGGATGAAATAATTTCGTATGGGTGTGATACTGATGAAAATAGCAACTTCCATATATCCTTGTTTTGATTGTCTATTTTATTATGTCGTCTCTCAATAAGTAGCATTGCTTCGTTTCTCATGCATGCGTCTGGTCATTAAATTATATAACATGAGAACAATATTTCAGCTGTTATTTTGAAACTAGAAAATTTACATTCTTTAAACATATTTAAACTTTGTTGTATTTTGCTAATGATTTAACCAAGTCTCTTTTATCATATCTGAACCTTTTTCTCCAATCATTACAATGGAGGCTGTGGGATTACCTGTTGGAGCTCGTGGAAATATTGAAGCATCCATTACACGAATATTGGGTACACCATACACGCGAAGCTGTGGATCAACAACTGCGTCCGGATCACTCGCAGGTCCCATTTTGACACTTCCAGCTTGATGATTTTCAGCACCAGTATTGTGCTTAATTACACATGTCCAGTATTCGTCGCTGTCAAATTCAATGTCAGCACATGCTGGAACAGGATTAGTATTTCTTTGGAAATCCCATTTCTTCAACGCTTCGGCTTTGATAAAATTGATAGCAAATCTTATTCCGTCTATTAGGATATCAATATCTCTTTGTACTGTCAAGTACTGTGGATCTAACAGTGGAGGGTCTAGAGGATCTGCACTTCTAAGTCTTAATACACCTCTGCTTTGTGGATGTAAAAGTGTAGGTGTAAGGCCTAGGTATCGTCTTCCACATTCCCCCGCCGATCCGGAAGAACATTCATCAGCTAATCCAGTTGTTGCGCAACTGGCTCCGTTCCCATTGAAGAAAATTTGTAAATCGGGATAATCTGAGTCAGTATATCTTGATGGAATGAGAGCGGTAATTTGAGATGTATAAGTCGATGAAAGAGGCCCTGTACGGTTTTGGACGTACTCTAAAAGAGTTTGTGTGTTCAACTCATTATAATTAGTTCGATTTATTGTGAAACTAACACCAACAGCAACATGATTATGGAGGTTGTGTCCTACAGAAAGATCTTGAATAACATCTATTCCGAGATCTTCCAAATCCTGCTGTGGACCAATTCCCGAGAGAAGTAGTAGCTGGGGAGAGTTTACGGCTCCACCAGATACGATAACTTCTTTCCTTACATTTACAGTTCTAGTTTCTCCGTTCTTAATATATTGTACTCCCGTAGCTGTTTTAGTAGTAGGATCTATTATGATTTTGCTAGCTAAAGCGCTTGTAAGTATATCCAAATTTGGTCTATCTCGGATAGGTCTAAGGAATGATTTAGCTGGTGAGTAACGTACTCCGTCTTTGGAAGTCATCTGTGCAATAGTGAACCCGGTTGCATTTTTTCCATTAAGATCACCGACATGGAATCCTAACTCCTGTGCAGCATTTAATATATCTGGGCCTATTTCTGGAAGATAGTGAAAATTCTCAATAGGAAGATATCCCCCAGTACCGTGATAACCCTCATCTACTGCGTCGATATTCCCGTTATCTTCAGACTTGATAAAGTATGGTAGAACCTCATTGTACCCCCAACCTTCATTCCCCTCCTCTTCCAGCGAGTCAAAATCTCGAGGATTTCCTCGTATGTACATCATGCCATTATGAATGGTAGTGCCACCAATTGCCCTTCCTCGTGGCCAGCCACATATTCCATTTGAGTTCAAACATGCGTTTTCTTGTGATACAGTGGTATAGTTCCAATCAAAATTAGTATGCAGCAGTTTGCCCATAAATGCAGGCACTTCAGCCATAGTTGGTTCGTCAACTCCAGCTTCTAAAAGTAAAACTGTCCAGTTTGCAACTTCACTAAGTCGATTAGCCACCACAGGTCCAGCTGCACCTGCACCGACTACAACGAAATCATATTCGGAGTTCGGTTCATCAATGGGAACAACTCTGTCACATGGATCTGCGATACTGCATTGAGATCGGATTAATGTGTCCAACAACGTCATAAATATTACAGCACTTGCTCCGCAAGAGTTGGCTACAGATGCTGTGTCTACGTATTCACAGCAGCCACAGGACGAAGACATTGTGATGCTTAATGGTGCGTTTCGGTTGCAGTAACCTGTAGAAGAGAGAAAGGTAATTACTTGAAACCGTGAAAATGAATTTTTGCAGCTTAGTTTAAAAACAATATACTATAAATACAATGACTCGCTGTGAATGACTCAAGAATATTGAATTGAAAATGAAACATTCTAAAATTCCCGAGTGTAGTAGTGATTGTAATAAAATATACATAAATACTATTTGGTCTAGGAATTAATTCGTGCGGTTGGTACGCACACATTGAAGCTGTAGTACAAACACAAAATACATAAATACCTTAAGAAAAATATTGTCCATCGCTAGCCACCACTTTCGCCCATCTGTCAGGCAATGTACGGATTCCGTGGCGAAAGAAGTCCTCATCCTTGGAAGCGATCCAGTCAGAGACCCATGTTTCGATATCTTCTGAAGAAGTAAACCGCTGTCCAATCAAATCGTTGTTCATACAATCGAACAAGTAGTAGTCCGAAGGAGCAACGTCTGGTGAATACGGCGGGTGGGGTAAAACTTCCCATCCGACATTTTCTAAATAGGTTTGGACCGGTTTTGCGACATGTGGGCGAGCGTTATCATGTTGAACAATAAGTTTATCATGTCTGTTATCCCATTCTGGTCGTGTTCTGGCCAGAGCTTGTTTCAAACGCATTAATTGTCGTCGATAACGTTCTCCATTCATAGTTTCACCCGGTTGCAGCAGCTCATAGTACACCACACCTTTCATATCCCACCATATGCACAGCATAACCTTTGCACAGTGAATATCTCGTTTTGGTTGTGATGGACCTGGTTCACCTGGTTTCAGCAAGGCCTTTTTTCGTTTAGGGTTCTCGTAATGGATCCACTTCTCATCACCCGTAATAATTCGATGCAGAAACCCCTTTCTGCTCTGTCGTTGAAGCAGCAATT
The DNA here is from genome assembly GCF_964235325.1 of Thermobia domestica. Classification (NCBI taxonomy): domain Eukaryota; kingdom Metazoa; phylum Arthropoda; class Insecta; order Zygentoma; family Lepismatidae; genus Thermobia; species Thermobia domestica. The sequence goes on from NC_137461.1 coordinate 88,669,694, forward strand.
CGCAAATGGTTTTTCGTCTTTCAACGTCTCTGTCTTTCAATTCATGTGGAACCCAATGTGACATCTTTTGAATCATTCCCATGGCTTTCAAGCGTTTGGAGACTGTTGTTTGATCAACGCCTAATGCTGCTGCAAGTTGTTCCTGCGTTTGACACGAATCCTGCTCGAGCAATGCTGTCAATTCTTCGTCTTGAAATTTTTTTGGCTGTCCAGCTCGCTCTTGGTCTGCCAAGCCGAAATCACCACTTCTAAACCGTGCAAACCACTTCTGACACGTTCGCTCAGCTAGAGCATGGTCACCATACACTTCCACCATAATACGATGACTTTCAGTCGCACTTTTCTGCATGTTAAAGTAATGCAGCAGGACACTCCGCAAAAACACTTTATCAGGCACAAATTGCGCCATGTTCACTTAACTACAAACTGGTGTTGTTGACGCTTTAATCCACTGCCCTATACTACGAACGATACGCGATGACAGGGGTTTGCAACACATGTGTGGATACACGGAACTGTGGGACGCTCCGTTCGTTGCGCCATCTCTTGTCCACCCGCACGAATTAATTCCTAGACCAAATACCATAACATAAATACCAGTATTATTATTATTATTGTCATATACTTTTACATAATTTTGCTATATTTTCGCATCAATTTTGTATTCCTCTGTTATAGGAGAGGAAAGAAAAGTTCAGTTACATATTACGTAAGCCCTTTTGATTTCTATCAATTGAGGAGTTTGTTGCAGTAATTGCTTAAGTCTGAAACGTGTAGTTGGAGAAAAACGATTTTGAAAATTTAAGTAGTTTTTTTTTCTTACATAAAACAATGTAATATGCAGCATTTTATTCCGATATTGAATTGAAATGTTACCAGGAAGCTAAACAAGCATGGCAAAAACCACAAATGCGTTTGATGCAAAACGGTCGTAAACTCGCTTACGCCCTTATTACATCCAACTCCTCAATTATTATTATTATTATTATTTATTTCAAAACAGCTTGCTCCTAGTGGAAGAATTCATCCTTTTTATAGAATGAGTTGTTAATTTGTTTTCATTTTCAGTATTGTTAGAAATGCATGTATTTTTTTTAACATATATGAAAAGCTACGATTTATGTCACAATCATTATTGAAAGGCAAATTTATCAAGTGAAATAAATGAAAATATCTCATTATATTAATAATTCGGATAGAAATTATCTTTTTTCCTTGCGGTTGTTGGAGACTATGAGAGACAGGAAACTCTGATAGTAGAAATAGAATTTTCTAAGATCCAATGCATTCATCAGGAATATATAGTTAACGGAGTCGTGTGCAGAACGTTTGGGGTGGTCTGGGGTAAAATCAACTGTGAACAAGGGTATACATGGACATTGCTTCAATATAGTGAGACCAAGGAAGCACTGCAAGAGAAAATAGATGACCGGAGCGGAGGATTGGAGAGCAAAGGGCTTAGAATTAGTAAAATCAAGGCAGAATATTTACATTCTCTTTTCGGGAAAAATGTAATCGAGAATACAAGAATACAACTGGAGGAAGAGGAATGACGAGAAAATTCAAGTACTAGGGATCAATACTTCAGGAATAGAAGAAGATGCGAACAGTAGAATTAGCAGCAGTTAGACAAATTGGAGAGAAGCGGCAAGAGTATTGTGTGACCGTAGGATATCATAGTGCCTTACAGGAGAAGTTTACAAAACAGTAATGAGATCTCCCATATTATACGGAACGGAATTCTGGACGACGAAGAAGACAGAGAAACAGAAGTTGCATGTTGCGGAGATGAAGGTGCTACAGTAGATGTGTGGAGTGACGTGGGAGGACAAAATTAAGAATGACGTGATCCGGAGAAGGTAATACTAATAGAAAAAGTGGTGCAAGAAAGTAGATTAATATGGTTTGAACATGTAAGAAGACCTTCGGAATACGTAGCTCACTATAGACATAGAGTGAATGCTATAGAACTGAACGGGAAACGAGCCCGAGGGCGGCCAAAGAAGTAAGGAGATTGTGTTAAGAATGATATGGCACAGTCTGGTGTCACAACGGATATGACACAAGATAGAAAAAGGTCGAGGACAGCGATCCGAAAACCTGACCCCAGCTAACTGAAGAAAACGACTTAGGAGAACAGAAGAAGAGCTCATTTTAAATTTTTGCAGATGGTATGATTTTTGGCATCTTAATTTATTACCAGTATGCCATACTAACTCGTACCGACCAAATTCAAGACTGGTTTGATCCATTGTGTGCAGCAGAATAGTAATTTGTTTGAAAATCAACGCAGAGACGAAGTCTTTCCGGTTCCTACGATATATGACGTATGATCACATGATTATAGAGGTCTGCAATAGAACAAGAAGGCAAATTTTTCCAACTCACGGAAGTTGGAGTTGAAGTAGATGCTCTATGACGTCACTGTATTTTGTGCTCCCATTTCTAATAAACAACACCTGAAAGAACAAGGGGCAGACGGAAAATTTAGAATTGATAAAAGACAATAGTGACGGGCAAATGAAAACATCGATGGTTTACAGGTCCGTTTCTTGTTAATCCATAATTATCGTACACTTCCAAACTCTTGTTTTATTCAATTCCCCTACCTCGTCATTTCCCCTTACTTGCTCCACCTGCTATCTTTTCATCTTCGATTGCAAAAGCTTGTTCTACGTCACTCATAGACCAGTTGGAAATAACTGCTATACGCTGTGCTTATCTTGGAAGATTTGAGGTGGTTATAAGATGGGGAAGACTTTGAGACCAAGAAGCGTGTGTAACAATAGGTCACAGGAAGAGCTTTTAAGTATTAAGTATTACTGCTGAGTTCTATCACCAGGTAAGGACTGTAAGATATTATAGAAGGTCCAGTCAATTGTATTTTATGATTCTTGAGGTGAGGCGCCAAATCTTAGACCTAAATTCCTCAAGAGTTCCTCAAGGGCAGTGTTCTGGGCCACTTCTATTTCTGTTATACATAGGCGATCTGCCTTCTTTGTTCACAAACAGCTCTACCAATATTCTTCTATTCACTGATGATTGGAAACTCTACAGAAAAGTTCAATCCGAGTATAATGCTCTTGCTCTTCAACATAATGCTGCAATTCTTCTCAACTGGTGTAACTCTTGGAAACTTAGCTTAAATATCGAAAAATGTGCTTGTCTTATGATTTCTCAAAAAAAAAAAAAAAAAAACTATAAACCACATTTACAAAATTGGTCATAAGAACATAAATCCTGTCTCCTCTCTCAGAGATCTTGGTGTTATCATTGACAGTAAGCTTACTTTTACGGATCATATAAGCACAATATCTTGTACTGCTATGAGAAAACTGGGACTCTTTTATCGCTTCACTGACATAAAAAATCCTAATTAAGCTTGTTCTATAAGTCATATGTTGCTCCCATTATTGAGTACTGTTTTCCTATCTGGTCTGCCCTACTCAATTAAAAAAAAAAAAATAGATTCCGTAATTAATTCCTTTTTAGCCATTGTATCTTACCGAGTGCTTCACCTCTGAACACTTACAAATAATGACGTTCTAAAATCCCTCAATATCAAACCTCTCCTAGTAAGAAACAACATTTCTGACGTAATATTTTTGCAAAAAATTGTAAATTGCTAGATCAGTTTCCGCGTACAATTCGGTTTAGAACAACACGTCTAGTGATTTCTTTTACACTCGAGCGGCGAGAGTTAATATTGTCCAGAGGTCCCTTCTAAACCGAATTGTCAGTACTTATAATCAGTTACCAGAAACTGTAGACGTTATTTTTTTTTTTCAAATGAATATACTTCCAAATCATGTATAAATAAGCTATTTTTGTAATGTTGTTGTGCTGTACCAGCTTGAGCTCAAATTGTTATTCAATTGTTATGTTATCAAAAATGTTAAAATGTTTCAGTGTAAAATGGCCTAGTGCTGTTCAGTATCTGAAACCTATTATAAGTAAATAAATAAATAAATAAAATATTTACCAAAGACTAATTTAGTAGTATTTTTGCATGTAGATCGGAAAACCTTATCGTCTCCACATTGATATAAATGTATTTGGATGGGAAATAGTAGTAGATCAGTTTCATATAATTAATAGATCAGAGAAGACGAAGCACAACTTTGCAGGACCCCATAGGATAGAAATATTGAAAACTTGTTGTTGACAACAATGTAATCCAGACGGCTTGTTAGAAAGACGAATCTAACATATGACATATAAAATTTAAGTTGAAGTAATATAAGACGTCGTTTGATGATATATCTTGTCAGTGACTTCCTCTAAATGAAAAGACACTAAGGTTATGGTGGTAGTATTCAGTCGAAAAAGTTGATAATTGGTTCGATATCCAGGACTAAAATCAGCTTGAGAATATGTAATTGGATCATAGGCCGTGTCCAAAAGATACAAGTGCACATTTGAAGTACGCTTATTTCCGGAAGTGACGTCACCTAGTGTGCGTCAAAAGGTCCAAGTTCACAAGTGTGCGAGTGCATAGTGCGTAGTGTGCGAGGATGTACACTACGTTAGTATACTTGTGTGCTTAATATGGCGATTTCTCGTAGAATGACCTAATAAAATTTTAAGAGGCATATTCTTAATATTTTTGTTTAAGTAAATATATTTGTGGACTGATTTTATAATAATTTACTTGATAAACATACAAGTTAGTGATTTTACAAGTCGAATATAAAAAATATTACGCAAATAACAAATGTATTTACGTTATGTTGTTTGAGTATGCAATAGAATTTAAAATAGTATAGGGAAAACAAACAAATAGTTTCTTTAATCTATATATATAAAAGAGAACGCACAAATCCTTTGTTACCTCATCACGCTAATACGGCTGAACCAATTTCTTTTATTTTTGGGGGGTTATTAGGATTTGGACCCTAGATGGTTTTTATCATATCACTTTAATTTTTAATTACCAGTGTCTTGAGATAATTGACCATTCAAGTGTCCATAACGTACAAATCCTTTGTTAGTTCATCATAGGTAAAAATAAACGTATTTATATGCAACCCGCATGACCGTGTAACTCGGCGGGTTAACATAAATGACAGGCGATATAATGTTAACATTTACTGCAATCTACTATGGTTTTTATCATATCACTTGAAAGCGACAACTTCCGGGGTGACCGCAGCGAAGCGGGGCGGGTTAACATAAATGACAGGCGATATAATGTTAACATTTAATGCAATCTTCTATGGTTTTTATCATATCACTTGAAAGCGAAAAAGTAAAAATTATCTAAGTAACAAAGTTTATTGCGTTCCGGGGTGACCGCAGCGAAGCGGGGTGAACGCTGCTAGTAATGCTGTAAAGACATTTGTGCTTAAATATTACATGGTTTATGTAGCTTAATTGAAATAGTTGCACTATCGGTAATGCGGCTATTTGCACGTAAATGACAAATTTTAATGGTGTATGAATATATTAAGTTCTAGCATAGTATACATAGATTATTCATTTCTCTATAGCTACAGCTACAGCCGCAGCCGCAAATGTTAATTCATAGACACATAAGCCTAATTTTATAGTTTTGATTCTAAACGAATTCCTTTCAACGATACCATATTTCCTTGCACTTGAGAGAGACTGTAATATACCAATTACCGTACATTGTGTATTTTTGACAGGTACCGAAAAGTGAAATACAGATCAAAAATTCCTTTCTCCACATTTACCAAAGATTTCACAAATTACTCCTGGTAAGTCTTTACTATGGCCATTTCATTTTTTTTATTCTTCGATTTAGCGATTTGATCTCTCGGTTCCGGTTTTAAGAACTTGCCTCTTCACCCATATACTGTATATAAGGTAGTAGCTAGGTTGGTTCCTTTTTGTATCAAAGTATAATATTTAATTCACATAATATTGACGAGCGAGTGTTAGCGAGTGAAGGCTGGTTGGAACCCCGCAGAGCACTTTCTTTTCCGTCTTCGTTACGAATCGGTTCATTGAACGATTCATTGAAAGAAATGTCCAAAGTAAAGACTTGCCTTCCTCTTAATTCATATAATCCCATTACTGTACCCAGTATTAAAAGATTATGAACAAATAATTTCTTCTGTATAGTTGAACAATGAGAGCCATTACATTACATACTGTATTTTTTCATAAAACCGCCTCTTAATTTTCATAAAATTCTTATTATATTTTTAGTAGTTTATTTTACGTTTATATTTGGACGGGGGGGATTTGTTTCGTTACTGAATAACCGTTTTCGCAGTGGGAAGCATGCAGGAGAGTATATTTCAAGAGAGATGTAGGGCGCCGAAAGCGTAGTAAAATGCACGTAAATGTTGAAGTGTATACAATATACAGAACTCCATTCAAGCAGGCTTATAAGATAGTAATCTCACTTTTTTTTTTTTTTTTGTTATTTTTACCATACTACTTTAATTAGGGTTATCCGCCTTGAGTATGCATTATCCTTATAAATTGGTATTTCATAGCGACATAATAGCTTTTTCCTGTAATTTTGGTCGTCATGTTGTTCAACTTTACCATTTCTTTCCTTGTCATCCTTCTATGTGTTAACTTTTGCTGTAGATTAAGAATACAGAGACACTATTTCGATGATTTCCAGGTAAAATCAATAAATTCACAGTGAAAGAATAACATCTAAGGAACTTCAATATTAGCGCAATATGGTAGAAAGAGTTCAATCAGTATGCCTGAACTGAAAGAATACAGTAGAACTACAACAATTATACTGTCATTGTTGTGTAATCTACCGTACAGGAAGCAATTATGCTCAGTATCAACCCTCTCCCAAAGTAGTTTTGTGCCACATTATTGTAAATACCGCTCCCCTCGGTGTCCTAACGCTCTTGTACGTTGCCTACTTTCAGTTGCAATAAAATTCCTAAACTAATTCACAAAAGTGTCTTCAGCGCCCTAATCACCAGTGCTACTCTTCTTTCGGGAGATTATTAAATATTCCCTCCGCAAGCATGCCTAATAAAGTAGAATATCGCCAATAGTTTAGTGTTTTTTATGCTGTTACGAGTTTATTGTGCACATAAGACAACGCACACATATATTATATATGTATTGCATTTATACTCCGCTCTTGTTAATCTGCGCGTGAAATACCCAAAATGACAAATATTTGCAGGCACGGCAAAGCTGAAGCTGTTGGCATACATGAAAAAAACTCTTAAATCATTTTATGGTTACCCCATATAGTCAATCTGTACGGTTTATTTATCTTTAATATAACTGGAAAGTCATTCATTTAAAGAAAAAAAAAAGCATGCTAATTTTTTCTAGTACGCGAAATTCTCCCTTCTTTTGTCATCAATGTTCCATATTCCACCACAACGAGGCGCTGTAACCAAGTGCTGATCAAAAGCTAATTTTACGAAGTGTACACTATTTAGTGTGCACTCCTTTTGTAGACTTCGAGTGTGCATCCTCGAAGTGTGCACTATGCACTTTTGGACACGGCCTTAATCTTCTAGGTACACGTCGGAGTGCCTTACGAAAGTTCTCTATATTATTTTGTTTATGATGAGCGTTGTTATATTGGACAGTATGATGGTTGATGTGGATAATTCGTTATGTTTGTAAAACTTTAATGGCTTTGAAATTTTCCACTTTGTACAAGTATATCTTGTATAAAGCAAACCCATAGCCAGAATTCAGGGGGATCAGCATTCCTGTACCTAGGAGAAAGCTGATGTATATTGATTGACAGTTGCTAGGAAACAAACATATTGAACCACAACGTTTGTTTACACAGCTCGATGTTTACGTATGGCAAGATAGCCCCCCCACTTCAGAAAATTGAAACAATGACTAGGTCATTCGTTTGTACTATGTTTGTACCGTTTGTACCAAAAATATTTTCGTTTGTACCATTTTTCTTATAGGGTTATTTGAGAGGTCAACTGGGGGGCCTATCTTGGCGCCAAGATAGCCCCCCCGTATCACAGCACAAAAAATTGAAATACACCATTCGAAAGGAAGTCGTCTGTACCGTTTGTACCGAAAAGAGTTTTGTTTGTACCCTGATAGTTTTCGAGAAACAAGGAATGACATTTTGGGGGGCTATATTGACGTCAAGATAGCCCCCCCGTATCACAGCACAAAAAATTAAAATGCACCATTCGAAAGCAAATCGTTTGTACCGAAAAAAAATTGTACCCTGATAGTTTTCGAGAAACGGGATGACACTTGGGGGGGCTATCTTGGCGCCAAGATAGCCCCCTTCCGTTTCACAGCACAAAAAAAAATGAAATGCGCCATTCGAAAGCAAATCGTTTGTACCGAAAAAAGTTTTGTTTGTACCCTGATAGCTTTCGAGAAACAGGGTATGACATTTAGGCGGGCTATCTTGGCGCCAAGATAGCCCCCCGTATCACAACACAAAAAATTGAAATACACTATTCGAAAGCAAATTGCTTATACCGTTTGTACCGAAAAAAGTTTTGTTTGTACCCTGATAGTTTTCGAGAAACAGGGTATGACATTTAAGCGGGCTATCTTGGCGCCAAGATAGCCCCCTGTATCACAACACAAAAAATTGAAATACACTATTCGAAAGCAAATTGCTTATACCGTTTGTACCGAAAAAAGTTTTGTTTGTACCCTGATAGCTTTCGAGAAAGAGGGGATGATATTTGGAGGGGCTATCTTGGCGCCAAGATAGCCTCGCCCCGTATCACAGCACAAAAAATTGTACGCAAGATAGCCCCCCTAATGTGTACTTTTTCCATGCCACTTAATAAGTAACGGTGTTTATTCATGTGAATTTGTATATTTAGAACTCTGGTTGTACATATCCAAATAAAAAAGAACTTGTTTGGAATAACTCAACGTTAAAATTGATTCGGCGAGTGGGAAAACATTGTGAGTCCAAACTAAGCCACTTTGAGGTAAATAACACTAAAGATGTAGAACTACAAGCTGTAATGAAGAGCAGTACAATTTTCAAGACCTCGCACGTTATAGCAGAATGCTGTAATGTCGACTGTACATTTGTGGCATTAACAAATGAATGTTCTTTCTTCAAATATCTCAAAATGCGTTTTGTAGACTAGTAGTGTTTTTCCACTCAACGATCCAGTTAAATTTTCTCTATTTGTGCCCTTTTCCGTAAATAAATACCGTAAAAGAATAACAAAGTGTGTACAAATTCAGAAAGAAACTGGATTTACAGAAATAATCTTAAACAAAGAAAAATAAAAAATGAAACGTTTGCTCACCTAAACTGCGTCCTTCCACGTTTCAGCTTTACACCAACTGAAGAAATTAACTGTTTATATCTGTCACATTAACGGCCCGAGAAGCTTGCCGCTTTAATAGACAATAGACGAAAAGAAGTAGGTCATTGCCGAATAATACGTATTTACTTACGGAAAAGGGCAGAAATAGAGAAAATTTAATTGAATCGGTGAAGTCCACAAAACGCATTTTGAGATATTTGAAAAAAGAACTTTCATTTGTTAATGCCACAAATGTACAGTCGCCATTATAGCATTCTGTTATAACATACGAGGTCTTGCTTGCCTTTACTTCAAAATAGCTTATTTTGGACTCACACTGTTTTCCCATTTGCCGATTCAATTCTAACGTTGAGTTATTTCCGAAAAAAAAATATATATATATTTGGATATGCACAACCAGAATTCTAAATACACATCAATTCACATGAATATACAAATAATACTTATTAATGGGCATGGAAAAAGTACACATTAGGGGACCATTAGGGGACCAAGATAGCCCCCCCCGAAATGTCATCCCTTGTTTCTCGAAAACTATCAGGGTACAAACAAATTTTTTTTTCCGGTACAAACGGTACAAACGATTTGCTTTCGAATGATGTATTTCAATTTTTTGTGCTGTGATACGGGGGGAGTATCTTGGCGCCAAGATAGCCCCCCCCAAATGTCATCCACAGTTTCTCGAAAACTATCAGGGTACAAACAAAACTTTTTTCGGTACAAACGGTACAAACGATTTGCTTTCGAATGGTGTATTTCAATTTTTTGTGTTCTGATACGAGGGGACTATCTTGGCGCCAAGATAGCCCCCCCAAATGTCATCCCCTGTTTCTCGAAAACTATTAGGGTACAAACAAAACTTTTTTCGGTACAAACGGTACAAACGATTTGCTTTCGAATGGTGTATTTCAATTTTTTGTGCTGTGATACGGGGGGACTATCTTGGCGCCAAGATAGCCCCCCAGTTGACCTCTCAAGTAACCCTATAAGGAAAATGGTACAAACGAAAATATTTTCAGTACAAACGGTACAAACGTAGTACAAACGAATGACCTAGTCATTGTTTCAATTTTCTAAAGTGAGGGGGCTATCTTGCCATACGTTCGATGTTTGTATATTCTTATAAAAATACCAGTAGAGGGCACTACTGAGCCATTGCGCCCATGAATGTGCTCTGTGAGCATCGTTGTCAAGAAAAGACTGCAACATGGTCTACGAGATAGATGTAGAGACTGTTGTGAGTACAATATTATCGACGTGCAAAGTTAATGGCCTTTTGGCAGATAGCGGGAAAGAGATCATGTAAATGATTATGGTCGTGACACAGCTGTTGATCGGCTTCGGACAGGTTTAACTTTCACACATGTTGCACATGTGATTGGCGTATCAAAGCATATGATTTTCCGACTTTAGAATACCACCAGGCCCGTATCCACGGGAGGGCTAGGGTGGGCCGACCCCCCTAAAATTTCACTGCCCCCCTAAAATTTTCACGGTAGGCTTGCTATAATATGGTTGGGTCGGGCCTCCTCCTAAATTTTTGGGCTGGCTACGGGCCTGAGTGCCACTATTACAAAAAGAACAACTGAACGTGTTCATGGGGAGGTTTTGGAAGGTGCACACCAGTTCAACGGATCGGTACATAAACCAGTTGACGAAAAGACATCGCTCTATCATCCCAGCTCAAATTGCTCGTGCGTTTACCCGTGTTTCTGCTATATATACGTCCCTCAGAACCATATCATGACGATAAAACAGTGCTAGATTGTATGCCCGAAAGTTAGTGAAGTGTGTTCCATTATTCCCTACCAATCATCGTGTCAGACTGCAATGGTGTGGGGAAAGTTGTGATTAGGACCAAGAGAGATGATACAATGTGACGCTCTCAAGTGAATCACGATTCTGTGCGGCAAGTGATTCTGGACAACATATGGTTTGGAAAGCGCGGTGAACGAATTTCATCTACAACAGGTTTGTGAATGTGACTGATATAAGGACCCTGGAGTTACGGTATGAAACTCCTTCACATCTGTGACGTAAGATCTGTTACTGGAGAATGTCTTCTACAGAAATCCTAAACTAATATTCTCGTCTTTTCGTGGTGCAATTGGACCTGATTTTGATGATATAGATTATAATTCGTGCCCACACAGAACTGTCCAACTGACAAGGGAGAAAAATGGAGAGTAAGGACATCAACCGTATGAATTGCCCAGCATAATCCCTAGATCTTACACGGGAAGGTCCCACAAGTTGTCGCTAAACTCTAATGGCCACATAGCACATCTGATAGAGCATCATGTGAAATGAAAATAAGCAAAATTTAAGGTGCTATGGACCAGAAGGATAGGAGCTACGGGGCTTCAAAATTTGAATACCAAATATATATATATATATATATATATATATATATATATATATATATATATATATATATATATATATATATACACCATGGGATTATGTAAGTTTAAAGTAAATATCTTGAAAACCGTCAAAGCAATCAAAACAAAAGTTGCCCAATGTAATGAGAACAAAATGCCCTATCGAAAACCACAATGTTGCCATAATTGAAGCAGTGTTGCCAACTCAGCGTAAAAATATTTTGTTTGAAATAGCACCATATAGAAAGTTCACAGATTTAAAATGCACTATTATAACTAAACATAATAGTGAAGTGTAGAGGTACAGTGGTGCACACTGTTAGAGCTACCTGTGCTGGAAAGGAGAATGGAGAAGTCTGATATGTGGCAATAGATGCTAATAAACGAATCTGGGTCTCATACTATGAATTTAGTTCAAATGCGTAACATCGATAGTTTAACATAGCAAAATGTCAGCAGTGTCACAAAATATTGATTCATTTAAAAAACGAAATTGAGTGATGTCATTTTTACGTCCTGTGTCAGCACCAAAGTTATATAGGACGGGACCTATAGTGTAAAGTGGGATCCGAACCACTATGAAAGAGAAAGATAACAGTGAAATGTAAGGTAAAAAGTACAACAAAAACATGTCCGAGGATCCCTAATATGCCGGTTAACTAGTCTTCTACACCACACAGCTATCCGGGCCGACTTAAAACGAGACGAGGTAGTAATAAAATAATTATATTTCCAATGTGAATATGGTAATATTACAGTGTACCAACATAATCATATGCTATGTATGAGAGGAAGTAAAAGAATATGTCACGTAACGCGAAAGACATAAACCAAGAATGTACTCTTCCAAATATTCATAAGATAATCTGGAGAAGCAGTTTACAGAATTAGAAAATACGTGTTTCTTTCCTCGCGTGTATCATTTTGTTTTCGCAAGTTGTCTGCTTACCCACTAGAGCTACAGACGTAGAATGCAAAACCCTAACTTTTTCTAATGCATTCCTTTATTACCTTCTGTTGCCACATATCAGACTTCTCCATTGTACATTTTCAGCACACGTATCTCCAACAGTGTGCAACACTGTACCACTACACTTCACTGTGCACTTTGTGTATGGTGCTATTTCAAACAAAACATTTTTACGCTGAGTTGGTAACACTGCTTCACCTATGACAACACTGTGTTTTTCGATAGGGCATTTTGTTCTCATTATATTGGGCAACTTTTGCTTTCATTGCTTTAATGGTGTTCAAGATATTTACTTTAAATGTACATAACTCCATGATTTTTTTTTTATATGTTCAAATTTTGAAGCTTCTATCCTTCTGGTCCATAGGACCTTAAGTTTTACTCATTTTCATTTATCTTGATGATCTGTCAGATGTGCTATATGGCAATTAGATTTTAGCGACAACTTGTGGAATCTTCCCGTGTTAGTCCCATCGAATATGCCTGGAATTTTCTCGGAAGACGAGATGCATAAAGGAATCCACCATCTCGAACCCTGCAGCTCTCCGAGATGATCATTAAGCATTACTAATGTCAACAGAATTCTCTGCACTCATGGCAGCTTGGATTTCACTCCCTGTCTGCATCTTTCTTTTTATCGTCCATTTTATTTTTCACGTTCTTTTTCTTTTCTGGGAAATAACATCATCATCTGACAATAAAACTGGACTGATACCTGTACCAGCGGTGGATGGGTCACGAATTGGGACCCCGTGAACCGGAAGATTCAGAGAGAGTCAGATCTATGACCAACCAGACCTGGTGAACCGGACAGACCCATGACCCAGATAGACCCGTGATCCGGACAGACCTATGACTCGATGAACCGAAACCAGACACCCATAACCCGGTATGACTTGGTAGAATCCAAAGACTAAACGTTGTCGTATACATAGGGAGTATGTGTAAAAATACTAATGCGATTCTAGCAAACATCATTTTCTCATCCTTCATTGTATTTTCACTACACATATTATTTTTCGCATGTTGTTTGCGTCTCTGTGTGTCAAACATTGCACTGGAAGATAACCATGAGGTTTATCATAGTATAAACGCGTCAGAATCCAGAAAAGATAAAGTACATGTTTCTCTTATGAGGCATCGACAAAGTTTAATCGAGTTGTAAAACTTGTTTAGAATATAAAAGATGCCATTGAGCCCAAACATTGTTTTGTTAATTCTTTTTGTATAGGCTATGTTCAAAAATCTCATATGGGAAAATGAAATTATATTTGTAAAAATATGATATCTTGATTATGAAATATCACCAAGAATCAAACAAATGAATGTTCGACCTCAAGCAGTGAACATCATCAATAATCAACTGGGTTTCCTTGTCACCTGGTCTATCTGGATCACCTAGTCAGACTGAGTTTAAGTAGCAAAACCTAAACTCGGAAGACCCGGACAAAAGTTGTGACCCAAGGGACCGTTATCTCCTGACCCATCCCATCACTATTCTGTACTGGGAAACTCATTTCAGTAATACAACGTAGGAATAGACTGTCACGCGTTTAATGTCACAAACTCTGTATGCGCTCAGGAAACAGCCTAGGATGCCCAAACACTATCGTGCGTAGGACATTGGGAATGTGGGTGCCAGATCTAAAGTACCACCATATGGAATGTCGTCCTCCCCCCGTTTCCCCTAAGAAAAGATAGCGTCATTGCACCCTACGCTGCGTCGGCGACGCACGGCACACATGCAGACGGGAAATAATTTACACGTAATCTCTTCTCCGTTTGTAATAATTCTACATAAAAAGGTTTGTCTAATGGGGGTGCCAAGGCACCCATGGCACCCACGTTGCGCACGCCTATGTGCCCAAACAGTCAGAAGGTAATGCGTTGTTGAACAGGATCATATGAAATTGCACCCTTCAGAACATACAATTACAAATTATTTTATTTACGAATTCAAACTGGGACATTCTGCATAGCAAGCCGCAGAAAACATTAACAGTGCATTTGGGTCAGGGATGGCGAATGAGCATGCCATTCGCCCTTGCCTTGTCAAGTTAATACAAGACGAGACTAGTGTATGAGGATGTGTGGAAACTGTGTTCGGAGACAGCCGTGTTAAACTCGGGTTAACCGTAAAGCTGGACTTTTTTGCTCTCACGGGTTACAGGTAAAGGTGATAGTGTTATTGTGTCAAAATCTAATGTTAATGCATTTAGTGACACAATTGATATTTGTTTGAATGTATTTAATCATTGTAACTTTCAATCAGTAGTCTTAATTTACAATCAAAGAACGTACAAAAGAATATTATTTTAAAAAAGTAAAATCTGTCAACTAAACAAAAACGACAGAAACGGTGAGTGGAGTAATGTTATAAGTTATCTTGTTCGTGTCAATGTGAAGGATCTGGAGGAAGAAAGACATTGACATTGGAGCAACTTTAATCCTGTAATATTCACAAGTTAACACATAATAGTAAACATTAAAGTAAAAACACATGCAGATACAAAGAGAACTTCCTTTAGGCTGGAACAATGAAAATAAAACTAATTGAAGATATAGTGTATTATCAGTAGTGACAACTAGTTAGTACAAATAGTGCGATCGGATTCTTGGGAGCTCTCCCCCCAAAAGTTTGGGAGTCAACACTGGGAGACCAATATAAGTCAATGGAAGTAAAGAAGACCAAGAAATAGTTCTGGTAGTTACGAAGAGTTGCTAGCAGCCAGCAATTGCAAATATCAACCAACAGAAAAGATGGTGGCAGAAGAAGAGAGGTTTTCTGTTAAGGTGTAAAAACTTTTATATAATCTTTAATCCGTATTTAGGATAAGTTCTCTAATTCACACAACAACTGTTAGGTTAGGTTCCCGCTAATTTATTATCTCCTGAGATAGTTTACAAACATATCTCTTATAAGATACCAGCGCCCAATGCCTCCATATTGTTCTTGCCTTCAGCTATTTATTGTTACTTTTACACAAGTACAATTACAACTCTTACAAACTCCTTACTTCACTTCTATCAATCATTTCTCTTTTCTGCTAATTCTCTTTTATCTAATTCCTCTCTACATCTAACTTCTTTCAAGTTCCATTTACTATTTATCAATTAACTAAACTTCAATCTGTCTAAACTCAAAATCAACAACTGTTTCTAACCACATCAAAAACTCTTGTCCTCCTTTTCTTCTTCTGGCTAGTGCTATTTCTTAAACATTTCTAGCCTAACTTCCTACAAGTGTTCAGAATGTAAAAGACAATTGCTCAACAGATGAGAATAAATATCAAGAAGCACTCAAGTTCACTTATAGTATTCTAGATGCCAAAAGAAAAAAATTGGTACAGACAATATAGATGCAGTCAAAGGTGAACTCACAAAATGTCTCATCTATCGATCCAAAATAGAGGATGTTATCGATTACATAAAGAAGAAAAATCAAAAAACTGAAAGATGGGTAAATTACTAATCATTGTGACAGAAACTAAAGCGCATATATATATATATATCTATATATATATATATATATATATATATATATATATATATATATATATATATATATATATACTGCTTTGGTCAGTTGGAGCTTTATTAAAAATTCAAAATTGCTTAAAAAAAGAAGAAGAAACGGTTGGTCCTCATATACATTGTGCCGGCCCCAATGAAAGGCAAGAGTATTAAATCAATAATCAAACAAAACTTGGAACATAAGAATGTAAAGTTAGTAAAGAAAGAAGTAAAGCCAGAATTGAGAGCAGGGCCGAAGAATGATGTTGAATGCCATTTGGTAATTGAAGCTCTAAATGAAATCTACAAGGGAGCTGCTACATACAAATAGAGTGTATTATTTGTACGAAGATCCAACGATCAGGTATTTCGTTTCAATTTCTTCACTGCCTTGATTTTAGACAAGATCTGAGGAAGGCATTATTCAGAATAAGAAGAGATTTATTCTTCTTGGTGCATCTGGTAATAATGACTAGTAACTAACTCCTTGTAACAATGTTAACATTCCAATCATTGACTGTTCCCGTGTGAATCCAATTCTCCTATTGAATCTTTTATGGTTGAACAAAAAGATAAAGTTGGTTTCGTTTGTAATTCTGCTATATAAAACAATCATGGAACTTGTGTATCTTTTAAAATTTGGGTTTTGATTATATGTATTACGAAAGTGAAAAAAAGAAAGAAAAAAAGCTCAAAAGTAGAATAATGAAAATCTTATACAGTGCTTTTTGACTTTCGGGTTGAACTGCTGTATGTGATTTGCTATAAAAATTTAAGCTAGTGTCCCATACAGAGGTGTGTCAGAAAAGTATGTTACCCTTTGCCGAAGAAATGTATGAAGACGCAAGGACAAAGTTCAAGAGCGTCGCAGGCGGCACGGACTAGATGCTTGTCAGAGCGGATTATATAAAGGATTTTCTTTGAGTCCCATATTCAACTCAGTTATGGATGTCCTATCTGAAAGGTATTAAAGAGGGATCATATTGGTGTATGCTGTTTACAGGTGACATTATCCTATGTAGTACTAACAGAGAAAAGCTAGAAGAGATTTTAGAAGAGGAGAGGAGAGCTTTGGAACACAAAGGATTAAAAATCAATAGGAATATATGAACTTAGGAGGAGATGGAGAGGAAAGCATACAAATAGGACAGGATCTAAAGAAATTAAATACATTTAAACACTAATTTCCACTGTGAATAAGTATAAGTGTTTAAATGAAAAATGAAGCACGGAATTAAGATGGATGAACTGGAAGAAGATATCAGGCATTCTTTGTGATAAAAGGACACGCACCAGGACGAAAGCAAGGACCTACAAGATCGCAGTGACGCTCAGAATACTGTTCGGAGCAGAAACTTGGGAAATCCACAAGGTCCAAAAGGAGAAGCTAGAAGTGCCCGAAATGAAATGGATCTGTAGTGTTGCTAGGTTGGATAAGATCAGAAAGAAAAGAATAAGATCAGAATTACAGCATTAAAGTGGCTGAGATGTCGAAGAAAGTACAAGTGAAAGATATGGTCTTGTTATGAAAAGTGGTTATGATTATGTCTGCAAGAGATACAGGAAGATGGAAGTAGAAAGCAAAAGAGCAAGACTAATAAGATTTATAAAGAGTGTGACTACGGATTACCGAAGTAAAGGGTTGATTTAGGACCGAACAAGATGCAAGCGAATCATCAAAAATGTCGACTTCGCACAAGCGCGAAAAAGCGGGAGTAGAAGAATAAGACTGTTGACGCACACATGAGTGTAGTCCTGTGTCCGTTTGACCAAACAAGATATATTGTAACACACTTAACTTTAAATTTCTGGTTGACGAAGAAAATATTAAAAGAATCATTAGTAGTTTTTGTAAATGCATACTTGTTTTGTGTTTTCGTACACGTAACTAATGACAGTTGATAGAACTTCGTGTATATATGTTCCCAGAATTACTTACCGCCTTAATACGTTTCTACACACACAAAGATAAACAATTAATTAAGAACTTCGTCTCTCTTTGTTTCTTCTATATATACGAAGAAAACACAATTATGTTGATTGTAGTCTGGAGATAAGAATTTCAACGAAACACGGTACTTGCCAAATCAGGTTTTCTGAAAGAGTTAAAAAAAACAATAAAGCAGACTATCTTGCGTAAGTCGATTTGTACACTCTTAATAATATTTACTTTGTCTTCAATGGATTTGCTACGTAAAAAATAAATAATATAGAGATTCATCATACTATTTTTCAAGATATTTCCCGTAAGTCGTCTGATAAAGATTATATGATTATTGAATGGGCTAGACGATCTTAGGATTTTCAATAGTTTGAACTTTAGCCATTACCGTTAAAATATCTTTTGTGATAAGATGTTGAAAAATACCTTACGCATAGTCAAAGTAATGGTTTTGAACACATGTTAGCCAATACGTGTCGTATTGAAAATCAAAATGAACTAACTTATCGCGATACATACAGTGTAATTTCAATGTAGAAGCTATGTTATTTATCTTAGCTCTGATTTTTAAATTCGGAAGATCAAATGAATTAATCTTTTAAACTGCACTTGCAGAGAAGCGCTAGAGGCTATTACTCCCGCACCTTCTGAAATTTGTGGTATGTTTATTTATAAAGTTGAAGTTCAGGAGAGAATAATTTTCTAACTGTAGTTTACAGTTGAATTCGGCTTTAAATTTTGAAACAAACGTATTTTACTCAATAAATCTTGAATATATTTACTAAATTGCTTTAGATGCCGAAAACCCAGAAATCTAAGTCTGAATTAAATGTCTTTAAAACGAATATTACTTTTTTTTTTTTAAGTTTTTCCTTTAAGATACAATTTCTTCAAACCTCATGGATATGAGGCTTCTTTCAGCAGAATAAATACACTTTATAAGTTTGAACTGAGACTTTTTTTTTTCGAGGAAGATCTTTTTAGAAAACGCAGGCGGGCCGAATTAAAATACTATATGGATTTTTGACACCTAGGGGTGAACTAGTTCCATGGACAGGGCGGTGTACAGGTATTTGGGAGGGCAGCATACCAGTTGATTACAGAAGGATAATTTATAAGTGACTCCTTGCTATAGTCATTTCATATTGTGCTTATTGTGTCTCATGTGATTGTAACTAATAAAACATTTAATTTTGAATTTAAGTTTTTCAAACAAATCACTGTTTCAGCTTGATGTCTGATTACAGGAAACGGCAGTGGCGTCGCGTCTATAGAGCTGTAACTTTAGATTAGCCAACTCTACACGTGCCTTGAAACTTTATTACCAACAAGGATTCTCAAGATACACAAATCATTTTATGTATTATTTCAGAAAAGCAATATAAATATTTTAGGGAAATTTATTAATTTTATTTTCGTTATTAAATGGATTTTTCTGGTGGTGTTATAAAAGAGATCAATGCTGAGATCAATGGCATATGAACCGCTGGTGCAAATACCATCCAATCTCTTTAAGTCTTTCCGATGGTAAGAGTGACAACGTGAGCTCAGGTGAAGGGAACTATAGTCTTGCCAGACAGATGTCTGAATTCAACACTGTATGAGAATAACTTTCCGTAACGTAGAGGAAATTGTTTCGTTCACAATTCCAAAAAGTTTTCTATTTCGTTTATCCTTAATTTCGAAATTATTTGTAAAGAAAATTTATCTACAAGAATGAAGTTTTCGAAGTACACTTCTAATCAGAAATGAATTTACTGTTGATACAGTTACAAGTTGTATTCTGATAGCTAAATCGCATTTATTGCGGGGTTCTTGTTTCGTAGGCCTTTATAATTCTGTTGACTTCCGTTGGAGAATAATTAATCTAGATAAGAAAAAATCATTAACGAAGTGAAGTTTGAGAGTATCCTACTCGTTCTTTACAACAGAATATGTTGAGGTATTCTTTGTGCACAAAAAGTACATAATCGTCCTTGCGAGGCTACATATATAATATTATTCCACTTCGTATTATTATTACTGGCAGAAACTACAGTAATTTGTTTCTCCAAGTTTAGCGTTCCTTTTCAGCATCGAGGCTATATGAGACGTGAATCTAGGAGTTTAATGCGGAATTTGAAACACCGTAATGTGACCAATACTCTCCCACCACGAATCGAATCCAGGCTCCGTGCACCAAGGATATGCGTGCTAGCAACTAAACCAATGGGAAGAGTAAAGTAACATGTCTTCTATACGTATTTAATGTAATGTGTTAAGTACTCTGACCACGTTTCATAGTCTTCCCCCCCTCTTCTACATATAAATTCCCTTAAACTCTGTGCCTCAGCTGATTCAATTTAAATTATCTCAAAGATAATCTGCATTTGAAGATCAAAATAGGACTTTAGATATTAGTGAGTATGTCTTTTGATCAACAAAGGTGATTTTATGTTAGTTTTCTTAAATACTGGTTTATGACATAAATTTATTGTTGCAAAATTAGTAATGCTTTGCCAGGTATCAAATAATAATAATAATATCCTCGAGAGTTGTTGCTTGTAAACAGTTTGTGGGATGGCGTTATGCAAAATGGTTAATGGTTGTTAGATTGGTAACCTCTGTAAGATATAGAGCTAAGAATTTTAGGTGAAGAAAAGGTGCTACACTTTGGTTGAATTTCGAATGTAAATGTTCATACAGACAGCACCGAAATTAATTACATGATTTATAATTACTTTAAATTCTCTGATGCATTGAAAAATCTGCCTAAAACAAGTTCCTGAACAGTTTTATTAGTACAAGTTTAGAAAACTGTGAAAACGGGTAACATTTAACATTTCAACCACATTCACGAGTTCTAAAAACTGTTAAAACAGGTAACAAAGTGCAACCAGAACACAGGAGTTTTTATTTAATGTTTTCTTTGCAAGACAAGCTATTTTGGTCGCTTTAATAGAAAAAAAGTCAAGTACTTAAAATTCCTAGCCCTGGTAATAAACGTACCTAATGTAAACCTTTTAGAAATTGATATGCAAATGAGATTAATCTAAATATTATTTTCGTTACTGAATTCTCTATGTCTGTGTGTCTGTCTGTCATTTGCGATTTTTTTTTTCAATTTTGAACCCTGCATTCGATAGAGCATCAAAAACTATCAGAGAAAGTGATCAAATTTTTCGCATCACTCTTTACCGTTCCCGAGATATTGGCCAAAAAATGGCCGATTTCCAAAGATTTAAGGAGCCATATCTCGGAAACCGTAAGTCATAGAGAGATCATACTGGTGTTGATCAATATCTAAAAGGGTGGTAAATATTTTGGTACCAAATAGTAACCGGTGGCCACTGGTTTGGCCAGTTGGCCAGTGGCCACCAATTAATATCGGTACCAAAATGTTTATCATCCTCTTAGATATTGATTAACACCAATATGATCTCTCTATGACTTACCGTTCCCCTGATATTGGCCAAAAATGACCAATTTCTAGATATTTAAGGAGCCATAGCGCAGGAACCATAAGTTGTAGAGAGATGATATTGATGTTGATCAATACCTACGAGGATGATAAATATTTTGGTACGAAATAGTAACCGGTGGTTACTGTCCAAGTGGCCACTGGTTTGGCCAGTGGCCAGTTGGATAGTGGCCATCAATTAGTATTGGTACGAAAATGTTTAACATTCTATTAGGGATTGATTAACACCAATGTCATCTCTTTATGACTTACCGTTCCCGTGATATTGGCCATAATATACTTCCGAAAAGATAGGCATTATAGATTTTGGATATGCATTCTTTGCACTATATTACATATTTGAGTTAAATGGCATGTTCTCACGGGATCTCATGCGTGTTGATCTGTGTGGGACCAGTCCCAGTGTAGAATAGGGAACTTTTTCTGCTTGTGGCAAAATAGCTTGATTGATCAGTTAGTTGATTTGGAGTTCAGCGCCGAAGCTCTATGAGACATGAACCTGCAACTTAATGTGGAATCCGAATCACATGAGCTTGTACCGGAATCGAACCCTGGTCTTCCACACTGAAAGGGTGTACGCTAATTATGAAGCTACTTCAACCAACTAACCGAGTCATTTGTTATTAATATGGATGTAGTATTTTTTGGTTATGAGTACTGAACTTTTTACGTCCATGCTATATTCTATTCATATTACACATTATGAGCTTTAATGGATAGATTGATTGATTGAGTTGAATTTATGTTCTTCGTCATCAGCTTACGAGACCTACAGTTTAAAGTAGTACTTTCGATGTTTTCCCACGAACCCGGTGCCTCGCGTACCAAAGGTATGCTCTTGAGCCACTAGACTGTAAAGGAGAGCTCATGAGCTTCAATAATGTTTAAAAATAAAAATCAGCAGCAAAAGAATTGCTATTAAAAAAAAGCATAAAACCCACACATATTCAAAACTAAGAAACCAATAGCAAATATTGTGATTTATTTCGTTAGATAAGCTGTACTTTTCAGTAAGAAAGCGCTTTGTCATTATGGCTTACGGTACATTACAATTCACATTTGCTTCCGCAACCATCGTAACTATCTATAAAATGTTTATACTCAAGGCTCTTTCCGTATTGTGTAGTATATCTTAGAAACAAGAACTCGATAAAAGGCCTTCGAGATGTTCACCACTGTCTCTTCTTCTTCTTCTTAAAGATTAGATCATAGGCTACACTTAAAAGTTTATTTTTTAACCTATACCAACATACAAAATAATGTGTTATCAGATTTTCGCATAGAAAAGAGCCACCAATTGCTTACCTGATAGAAGTTCGCCAGATCGAATCGCGTATGAAGCTCTTTTTTTTCTCGATTTTCGACTCGGAGGGAGATTGAGGGCATCAATATTTATGTTAGTTAAGATGTAGGCAACCCAACCGTTTTCCCTCTCGTCCAGGGTACATAACCCTCATGTCCTTAAATTCTGTTGCATTACCTGTATTCTTCCCGTGCGAAGAATGGGCATCTCAGCTGACCTGAGATATATGCCACGTATTTCTTGGCTTTCAAAGACTTTGCACAAACATTAATCTTCGTGTATGAGGAACGGATGTTTCTGTTAGTAAATAGGAAGGACGAAATTTTCAGTGAAAGTTTATGACCATCGAAAAAAATATCGTAAAATAGCAAAAGGTCGAACCAGAAGTGATTGTTGTTATCCAATGAAAAATCATCATTCGAATTTCCCTTCGATTTGTTACCAATCAGTAGCGCTCATGGGCGCCCGAAGGTGGGGGCAGGATGGAGTCCGAGCCCCCCTCTGACTCACGAAAATGTATACGCAATATAGCAAACCACGTATATTAAATACCAGAAATACCAGACGCAATATAGCAACCATGGAGATGGGCCCCCCTCTAGAAAATCTTCTTCCGGCGCCCCTGGTAGAGCTGTAACGTAGTAAGCAACTAGAACTGCCTCACATCAACAAATCTGTGGGGTTATCATTTATTATATTTCCAAATTGGTCCATTCTACTGGAACCGCATCATATCAACAAATCTTTAAAGTTACCATTTATTACATTTCCAATTTGGTGCATTCCAGGGATGGCAAAATACGAATTTGGGGGAAAAAATAACGAGTTTATAAACAATTCGCGAATAAAATCATAGTTACCTTTCAATATAAGCGGACAAAAAATAACGCAGAACATTACTTTTAGGTCCCGCTCGTCTAACCTTCAGCATTAGCTTTGCCTACTTTCGAAACGATATTTCTCATTTCATCTCGAAAACGATCTAAAATTGCATTTTCAAATTCGAGACGAACCGAAAACCATGACAATTTCGTGTAGTTTTCGAGACGAAACAAGAAATGTCATTAAAAAATTCTCGTTTTGTATCGATTCTTCAAAATTTTATCTATTTTTTTAAAAATATGAGTGGAGTGGATTTTGAGTTTAACGTCCCTTTTCAGCAGCGAGGCTATATGAGACGTGGACCTACTGGTTAACGTGGAATCCGAACCACATGAGCTCCCGCCGGGAATCGAACCCGGGTCTCCCGCACCAAAGGTTTTAAAAATATGAAAATTGCACTTTATACTAAATATAACACGAAAATGCTACTTGGTATTTATTTTAAAACTCATCAAATATTCAAAGAACAGAATAAAAAATAGGTATTTGTTTTGTTTCTTGTGTACGTAGACTGAGTTTCTTTCTCCTTCCTAGTATAATTAAATATAATGCTTAATCTGCAGTTTACTGCCTAATATAAATCATTTCTTCAGTTCTGTAAAACGACTGTAGTCGTTACTGTGCTGCGTTACACCTGTACCATGAATATACAGGGTGTTTTAAAACAACACCGACAACGTTTGGGAGGTGATTACTGACACCAAGATAAGACAAAAAGTATAGACCAACCTAGGTGTACAAATGCTTCCTTTCGGAGTTATAGGCTCCCGAAAACATGAAAAAACGAACTTTAAAGACACGTAGCTCCAATACTATGGGACCTACCGTAGTCGAGTAAAGACTTCACTTAGGAACTAATATGTGTGCTATCCAAAAATTCATGTTTCAGAATCCTAAGGTGCTCACGCAACAATTTTTGTAGAGGGAGTTTGGCTACGGGCATATAATTTGAAGTACTCACCAACTACCTCTATAAAAATTGTTGCGGAAGTACCACAGAATTCTGAAACATGGATATTTGGATAGAGCACGTAGTAGTTCCTAAGTGAAGTCTTGACCCGACTACGATAGGTCCCATAGTTTTAGAGCTATGGACCTTTAAAGTTCATTTTCCCAAGTTTTCCGCACCCTATAAAGTTCATTTTTCCAAGTTTTCGGCAGCCTATGACTCCGAAAGGAAGCATTTGTGCACCCAAGTTGGTCTATACTTTTTCTTATCTTGGTGTGAGGAATCACCTCCCAAACGTTGTCTGTGTTGTTTTTAAACACCCTCTATATGTGTGATTTTTTGGTAGTACAATAACATTTTGTTGCTTGTGCATTAACAAAATGTTCTTAGTGTTTGCGTTGGATTATTAAGGTTATGACCAAGACTTGATCTTATTCATCGTCTGTACTATTTCTTTTCTGATGAAAACAAACCAATTTTATCATTTTTCGTGTCAGGTGTATATAGGTGTCAGTACTTAAAAATTACTTAGCGTTTTTTTTCGGCTGTAAAATAATACTCATTCGTAACTACATAAACATAGTGTCTTGTGTTATCGGACCCCCACCAAACCTTGGACCTCCCTCCCCCCAAAAAAAAAATTCTGAGCGCGCGTCGGATGAATAGTAGGCCTAATGATATATTGTCTTGGGACGCTAAATCGTTTCCGACAAATCGTGTTTTTTATGTCGCGATAAACGCTTAAACCGGAAATGGCTAATTTTAACCACTTTCTGTTTAGATAGGGCTTTAACGGAGAAGATGAAACCTATTCTTGGGACACTGAATCGATTACTAAAAACCTCATATTCGTATTATGTAACATGTTTACTCTGTGGAAATCAATATTGAAACCGGAAGTATTAGTTAATTTGAACCACTTCAAGTTTTGGTAGTGTGTTGTGGAGAGTCATGATATTGTGTTGAGACACTGAGTCGTTTACAAAAAACGCTATCTGCGTTTTCGTTCTATGGCGATAAACGCTGAAATCTGTATTGAATCATAAGTAATGGTCTATTTGAACCATTTCCGGTTTTAGTAGATGTTGTGGGTACTCGTGTTGTCTTCAGACGCTAAATTGTTTGAAGAAACTTCTTTTTGCTATCTCGTACTGTTTTCGTTCTGTAGCTATAAACGTTGAAGCAGGAAATGAATAATTTTATCCACTTCTGGTTTGAAAATGAAATGAAATCTTTCAGTTTTACGTCCCACGATTATGCCGGTTAGGCTAAAGGAGACGGTGATGATGAATAATGAATGAAATGGTGGAATGAAGAAAGTGGGAGGAAACGGGAGAACCCCGAGAAAACCCACGCACACGGTGTTTGTCCACCACAAAGTTCACTTGGCGGGAGCAGGGTTTGAACCCGAGACCCCTAGCACCAGAGGTGAACGCTCTACCACTGAGCCACCGCGGCCCCACTTCTGGTTTGAATAGAGAGTTAACGGAAAAGATGGAATGTTTTCTTGTGAAGTTGAATCGATTACAGAAAACCGTATCTTCATAGCATTTACTGATTTTGTTCTACGAAATAACATAACATGATATCTTTCAGTTTTACGTCCCACAGTTAGGCTAAAGGAAACAGACAGAAATGATGAGAAATGAATGATAAACTGCGAGAAAGCGGAAGAACTCGAGGAAATCCATGCTCACAGTGTTGCTCCACTATGTTTGCTCTATGGAAATCAGGTTGAAACCGGAAGTAATAAACTTGATCTACTTCCAGTTGCAGCAGAAAGTTATAGATACTGATGATATGTTGTCTTGAGCTGTTGAATCATTTCCAAAAAACAACTTCTTGTTATCGGTAGCGTTTTCGTTCCGTGGCGATAATCGTTGAAACAAGAAATGATTAATTTTAAACACTTCCGGTTTTAATATAGGGTTAGTGAAGAAGATGGAACCTATCTTGCGACGCTGAATCGTTTAAAAAAAAAAAATCTCACTGTATGTTTTCGTTTCGTTATATGGCGATAAACGTTGAAACCGGTAATGACTAATTTGAACCGTTAGAGAGAGTTAATGAAAGAAGTGAAACCTACCCTTGGGACGCTGAGTCGATTGCAAGAAACCACATCTTGATATCTCTTACCATTTTTGCTCTGATACCCTGTCAACAGACGGATGGATAAACGGACAAATCCGTTCTGTACGACTTCTGACACTTATGCATAGCATAGTTTACTTTAGAAATCTTAAAACCGAAGGACGTTAGTGATCTTTCGTATGCTCCAAGGGTAAGTCACCAAAAGAATTTTCGGAACCAACTTTCCATTGTATGTTCGCGCACATAACCCTCACTGTCATTATGGAGTCAAAATTGTTTGCGTTCAGCTGTGACTAAATTTAAATAATTACGCTGAAGTATAGATGTTTGGGTTTCCTATCCTCTCAGGCATGGAAAAAGACGAATGCGCAGATATATTTCCTATGACGTATATATCTACAAAATGCTAAACATAAGCTTTCGAATGATATTAACAGGACATACAGTCAGCATGTTTTATGGCCATTGGTATGTGTCAAATTAAATGTACCCGAATTCCTGCATTAATTTTGCGCATCCCAACCAAATAGGACATGCGGATATCCTGCAATCCTGTCCATTAGAATATTATATCCTTGGAAATCTCCAGGAAAATTGTCACTTCATTTTCCGCCGCGAGAGTCATGCAGGATTTAGACACGAGTTGTCACTGTTCTTGTTACTAAATTAACTTGTCAAGGTTACTGTTTGCACTATTTCCATAAATCAAGTACAGCAGAGTCATGACTATCCGTCTCGAAACCATCCGACCTAGTTAAAAAAAAAAAAAAAAAAAAAAAAAAAAAAAAAAAAAAAAAAAAAAAAAAAAAAAAAGAGAGAGAGAGAGAGAGAGAAGAAACACCTTAATAAAACGAGGAATATTTTCTTTTTAAATTTTTAGTTGACTTGTAATGTTTTCATAAAAACGTAACCATGCCAAGGAGAAGCAGTCATCTCAAGAAAATCTTTAAAAACTAAGAACTGTTATGTTTTGACTCCTTTCAAATCTGTCTTTTTACATTAGTGTAATTATTTATCAAAGTTAATATTTTGTTTATTTTAAAATTGTATGTAAATTACATGTATATATATATATATATATATATATATATATATATATATATATATATATATATACAGGGTGGGCCATTTTAATTAATCCACGGAAATATCTGAAAAATGATAAAACATAGAAGAAATGTTTGAAGTAAACGTTATATATTGCTAAGGGGGAAAATCATTTCCGCCAAAAGTACCCCTCCCCACCCCCAGGAAATGGGGGTAATGGGGGGTAACTTTGAAATGTCAAATGGGAACATTTGTCGAGTAATACCTCGTTCGAAAGGTCTTGGAAAACTAAGTAACGCTGTACCAAAATTTCGTTCATATGGAGCACCAGTTTCAAAATGGCCGCCATGATATAGTTCGGAAACTCCAGTAGCCGTAGTATGAAAACCATGGGAGGTAAATGAATAGAACAAAATTGAAATACGTAAATATCATAGGGCATATCGAATGGTGTGGTCCCTGTGATCCCAGTGGCCTCCCTGAAGGGGTCTTGGGGGCTAACTTCAAGATTTCAAATAGTGACATGAGTCGAGTGGTACCTCGTTCGATAAATCTTGCAAAATCAAACATCTTGCAGGAGAAAACGATTGAGGTGAAATGGCAGTGTTCTCAAAAGGCCGCCGAAATATAGTATCAGTGTCAGAGAAAAGGTTTAGTATCCGTAGTATGAAAGCGATTGGAAATAAATCAACAGAAGAAAAACTGGAGTAGGTAACTGACGTAAGGCACATCGAGAGGTGTTGTCGGGGTGACTCCACTGAAAGGTATCCGGGGCCAACTTGAAAATTTCAAATAGCAACTAGAAGCGAGTAACATCATGTTACATAGACAAATGAATATCAAACAGCTTCTGTAAGAATATTTTCGACATGAGACACCGTTTTCAAAATGATCGCCAAGACATGGTGAATGTGTCTAAGAAAACGTCTAGTGCTCATAGTATGAATACGGGTAGAGATAAATGAAAATAACGAAAATTAAATAGGAAAACCACGGAGGCGTTCCAAGGCTCGAGAATGATACAACAGAAATAAAAATGTTAGAGTAAAATTGCCATAATGTATAGAGAGATATCCAAGTCCTGCAAAATAATCTTTTCCTGTGCTCTGTATGTGAGTGGGGTGGAAAGTAACAGTGAAAGTTCAAATGAGAACTCTACTTTAATTCGCAAATTAAGGCTACCTTACAAATAGGTATGGTATGGTTGAAACATTTGTTTGTAAGGATGACGCTGTAGTGACTAAAAAAAGGTGAAATTTTATTTGAATGGTAACGCATATCTGTATGGCTAAGTATGATTTGATGCGAAAACAGAAGGAACGTTATACGAAAGAAGTTGTCGAATAATGCAGTTGCTGGAACTTACAAACGTGTGAATTTGCTAATCTCCGTCGCCACAGAAACTTTTATGCAATGCGTGCTGGTTATTCGGAAAGCATTTCGGGGATATACGTACACACTGTTTCGTCCCTCAAGCTCACAATATGACATGAGTGCTAATAGTTAATCAAAATGTAACTGTGGCCAAGAGCGCCCATGTTGTGGTTTCCAAGGGAGGCAAGAAAAGCGACATTTCAAATATAGTTTCAAATTTTGCTGTAGCTATTCCAAAAATTCTATTGAGTTTTCGATATTCCGAAGCACAATTTCCTCTAGGGGGCGAGAGCCCCCTTGCCCCCCTTATGGGCGCCCTTGACTGTGGCCATCCGCATTAACTGAGTGCACTAATTCTATATCCCTGAAGTCTGCCTTCCAAACAGCATTGGGTAGATCAAGCGTACGCCCAAACCGCTGTCCGGTCGGACATTGAAATTTTGAAGTTAGCTCACAAGATCCCTTCAGGGAAGCCGCTGGGATCGCAGGGGTCACATCATTCGATATGCCCTATGATATTTACGTATTTCAATTTTTTTCCATTCATTTACCTCCCATGGTTTTCATACTACGGCTACTGGAGTTTCCGAACTATATCATGGCGGCCATTTTGAAACTGGTGCTCCATATGAACGAAATTTTGGTACAGCGTTACTTAGTTTTCCAAGACCTTTCGAACGAGGTATTACTCGACCCATGTTTCCATTTGACATTTCAAAGTTACCCCCCGTTACCCCCATTTCAGGGGGCGGGGAGGGATACTTTCGGCGGAAATGGTTTTCCCCCTTAGCAATATATAACGTTTACTTCAAAAATTTCTTCTAGGTTTTATCATTTTTCAGATATTTCCGTGGATTAATTAAAATGGCCCACCCTGTATATATATATATATATATATATATATATATATATATATATATATATATATATATATATATATATCTATCAAAAATATTGTTTTGACCTTTGTTTACCAATGTGTGAATTTATGTGAATGAGAGAGCAAGCTTCGACTTCTTTAATAGGTCTTATTAGTTTTCCTAGAAATTATATAGTGTTCTTGTACAGTCAGCGACAAAAGTTCTTTCAGTTTGGTAAAATTTATTTTGGGACTAACTGTAGTAAGGTTGATATGTACAGAAAATTACATTCTTTTTAATTTACTGAAAACTGTATTCAAATTGAACTTATTTACAAAACTAATTTCATCAAACAGAAAGAACTTCTCTCATTGACTGTACAACGCTTGTGCTCTTGTATAGTCGAATGTTTAGAACATGTGTTTTTGGTGTGTGTGTGTGTGTGTATCCGGCATTCAATTCTTGGTGGGGGCACAACATTTTCATTAGACTCGAGGTATGGTGGCTCAGTGGTAGAGTGCTTACCTCTGGTGCGAGGAATCGGTGGTTCGATTCCAGGTTGTTTGAGTTTGTGATGGACTACATTGTGGTTTTTTCTCGGAATATTCCTGTTTCGAGTACATTCTTATTCCACCAATTGACTCATCAACACACACTTTCATTAATCATCCGTGTCCCTTTCTGCCTAAAGGATATAATCGTGCAACCTAAAACTAGAAATTTTATTTCTTTTTCATCTTTGAATTAAACACCGCGTGCGTGGGTTTTCTCGGGGTTCTCCCGTTTCCTCCCACTTTCTTCATTCCACCATTTCATTCATTATTCATCATCACCGTCTCCTTTAGCCTAACCGGCATAACCGTGGGACGTAAAACTTAAAGATTTCCTTTCCTTTTTTTTTTTCATTTTTGAATTAATTTTCAGTGTTATTCATGTATAGGCTTAAATGTGAAAATAGCAACAATAATTCTATTACTTTAAAAAAAATATATATTTTATCTTTAACTAATGTAACAAATGACAACTCATTGCTGCAAGTGAATCTGTTTGCACGAGTACCGGATGTATCAAAAGTCCGAGGCTATAGGCCAACTCCGTTATGAGTACAAATACGAAAAAAAAAAAAAAAAAAAAAGGAAAGAAAGTTGTTTGAAATAAGTGGTTTTCAATCGAAAATGGTAAACATTTTACCAATTGCACCAATCCCTTGGGCTCCATACTGATAGGGTGCCCTATATTAAGTTAAAAAGTAACTTTGCCAGTTTTTATCAGTTAGTCCCCGGCTACTTTAAGCGATCGCAAAGCGTATTTATTGCTCCTGCGTATGCTTGAAATACGCTGACCATGTATTTAAATGTGAGCGGCTAAACATGAACGCGAAAGCAATAAAATCGCTGAAAAAACGCCGGCTCGAGCGTATTTGGTGCAGGTCGGAACAATAGACCGCCTGCTGTTTAAAAGATTTCAAAAGGAAGGACAGAAAAGAAAGACGTGTTGCCAGGCAAGGGGATTGTAGCAAGAAACAGCTGCTTGGAAGACGCTTTGTGCAGAGAATGGAACTCTGCTATTATAAAGTATGTGTGTATAACAAAAGAAAATTCACAAAAATAGAAGGAAATTCCGAAAAATTAGCTAATTACAGAAAAATCTATGTAACACAATAGGGTGATTTCTCGTGATACACTTGATTGACAGTTAGCTGATGCCATGGTAATCTATAAGCAAAATATTTGGCTTTAGGCAAAAGATGAAACAACGAAATAACTTGAATTTGAGCCCCTATCTCCGAAGCTCGAACTCCACCCCCAAACAGATAACCACAAGTGTAATCACAAAGAGAAATTATCAGTTGTGTTTGAAAACGTGTCCTGTGTACATATCCAGTCATGGTTAGTGTGTTTAACACAGAGGCGTTTATAATCGAAATACAAAATATGCCATGCCTATATGATTTAAGAGATCCGAACTACATGAATCGTGACTTAAAAATAAAAATGTGAAGAGAAGTGGCTGCGATATTTGTTCCAGACTGAAAGGGAATGGAACGGAATTCTCAGAATGAAGAA
This sequence comes from Thermobia domestica, assembly GCF_964235325.1. Taxonomy (NCBI): domain Eukaryota; kingdom Metazoa; phylum Arthropoda; class Insecta; order Zygentoma; family Lepismatidae; genus Thermobia; species Thermobia domestica. The sequence goes on from NC_137461.1 coordinate 88,701,780, forward strand.
GGTAAGAATATTCTTATTTTATGATTTCATTTAATACTGTTAAGTAGAGCACATCGAGCCAAATTGATGTTCACTATGAATAATAATAATAATAATAATAATAATAATAATAATAATAATAATAATAATAATAATAATAAATACTTTGTTAAAGTTGTGCCAACTTCCAATATACCTAGAGTCTAATATATACCAAACCTTCAGGCGCAACAGTCCGAAAGGGCCAGGGTCGCCTATGCGTCATTTTATGTGGTGGATGATGGAACAATTGCCCTTAGATGGTTTAAGCCATAGATGTGTGCACAGTAGAAAGGCGGAAAATGCCACCTCTAATAGTTTGGTACTTAGGTATATCGAAAATGTTTTAAACAGCAAAGACCATAATTTTAAATTGGGGTTCAATACATCTTATTCTCTTTCCAGTCTTTGAAATGACCGAAAAACTACGTTGCCAAATTATTTCGAAACTTAGTTTTGTAAAACAAACACATAATGTTTCAGTTTCCAGACATTTCTTTCCATGCAGCTTAGAAATATTCCTGGGAAAGATATGTTTATTTTATTTTATTTATTTATTTTAACTGTAACTGCTCGTGTTTTATCAACTTTGTTCTGAAACTGAAAATAAGGTGCTAAAATTGGAAGAGAGTAGGAATTTCAGAAGAAGCCAAAATCATGAGAGGAAAAAAATTAAAAGATTAAACCAGAGAATTGGTTAAAAATATCATGATGTAAATTTTATACTTGGTGGCTTGGAATTTAGCGGTCCTTTCAGCACCGAAGCTATACAAGATGTGAACCTACAGTTTAAGGTGGTATCTAAACTACCTTTATGCGCTGAAACTTTTCAATGATCTCCCACAGGATTCGAATCCCGAACCCCATTCTCCAAAGGCACGTGCATAGCTAGTAAAGTATAAAGTAGTGTAAATGTTGGAAGTTATTGATTGGGGTCTAATATTTGTTTTCGATACAGAGGATATCTTTAAGAAAATGCCTCTTGCTTCGTCTCTTTCGACTATATCAGCGAGGCTACATCAGACGTGAACTACAGCTCAACGTGGGACCCTAACCACATAACCTCCTGCCTAGAATCGAATCCAGGTCTACCACTTCTGGCGCGGGAAATGAAAAGAAAAGACCTGGAAACCCTGACTGGCTCATAGTATGATTTACAACTTTGGTGAAACTAAAATTACCGTTTAGCCACTTAGGCCGCGTTCACTGTGGGGGGTAACGCTTTGTCGACTAGCCTAGTCCTAAAGCAGGCTGTTTCTTTATTTCCTCGCCGTACCAACAACACATCATTGTTGGGAAACGAATTCGTGTTGTTCAAAGTCCTGTCACACGACAATGTGCATGTCCATCGAGTCATTTTTGCGTGTCCTTATGTTCTGTTTGAATAGCTTATTGAACTGGAAACTTTGACTTTTCATGTAACTTTTTAGTATTATTATTATTTAGCGCGCCTTACCAGTGTGGAAATCAAACAGCTTGTACGATTGGAATATTTTCACCATTTTAGATTGAAAACCATCTATTGCAAACAACTTTTCTATCCTTTTTTTTTTTTTTTTTTTTTAAATCTTTACTCGTTACGAAGTTGGCCTATAGCCCCGGACTTTCGATACACCCGGTATTGAAGAACGAAGGAAATGTGGAAATGAATATAAGATAAGCACTAAGCATGAAAAAACAAATCTTATATACTTTTGCAAAAGTATTCTGCATAATCTGATAGTGGAAGAACGCATAGGGAGTGAGGGGTTGACGACCTTCAGTTTCTCACTTTCACAACACTTTGAAATATTCCAGATTGTGATAAACTTCAAACTGGGGTGTGCATTGTTCATTCTGTTCAACCTGTCGCCACTGCGGCCTTGAAAATTGTTCCGTGATGCATCTACTTTATCTGAAAAAAGAAAGAAAAAGAAAACAAAAAAGTAAAATATTATTTATTTAGCCTGTTTATTTATATATCGACACAGCAGGTATTAACTCCCAATTACAGCGTCTATATATGGTACTTGAATACATAATGTTAAAACTAATACTTGAAACAAAATATTAAATGATAATGATACTGATACTTGAATATAGAATATTAAATTTTAAAAGTACATTTTCTTGAAAACTTTTGTAAAAAAATAAATAAATAAATAAAAATCCTCAACTTTTCAGAACAATTAAATATACATCTTTGTACTGATTTTATTGTATGTACGTAGCACTAATTTTCCATGTAGGTGACATGTAGTGCATTTGTACCTGCCTTCCTGCAGTAGAACATGCCACTATTTCCCTTGCGTGTTTTAAAGGGTGGAACCTGGACCATTAACTTTGCAATTATGTCTGTACAGTCTATTTTGTTATGCAAAAGTGAAGATAAGAAAAGTAGGTCGTTCAACGTCCGTCTTTGTTCAAGTGTCTGATGTGTAAAGTTACCAAGTAAATTATCACACGGTTCCAGGGCCGTGCCGTGGAAAATCAGCGCCCGGGGCGAGAGTATACGGCGGCGCCCCCATACATATATTCCAAGCAATTTTTCCTGTCTTTTTTCCTTTTTTCTCCCGAATGTTTCGCCCCTTATTTCGGCGCCCGGGGCCGTCGCCCCGCTCGCCAGTCTTCCCAGGGCACGGCCCTGTACGGTTCATATTTTGGGTAAAATCCTGTCCTTTTTATGTGAGAAAACGTAAGAACTTGCTTTTATTTGCTAGATTTTTTGACTACGTGTTTTTGTCAGAAGTGTTCCAAATAAGTTATGCATATTCAAGTTTGGATCTTATATAAGAAAACTAAAGCGCTTTTAAACTGGTACCATTCGTAAATTCTTTGGTTGTTCTGATAAGAAACCCAATGTTTCTATATGCATCCTTGCTGATGATTTGCCATATGATTTTTTGTCAAATATTACACACCTAGATCTCTAATTGTATCTAATTTTTCTAAACTTATTCAATAGATATTTGTTACAAATCATTACGATCTCACCATAAACGTCCGCAGGAGGAGCAAAATTTCTTTTTTCTTTTTTCTCTTAAACATATGGCTTCTCGGCATATGAGGCTGAATTCGGAATAGCAGAAGGGAAAAGATGTGGAAAGGTGTCGTCCAGGGGTTGATTTGTATAGTATCATCACGGTATTTACAGCATTATTTCAACAGGAAGACAAATAAATGCTTTTGCATTTTGCTGAACAACTAATAACATATAACATATTTTTACAGCAGAAGTAAGAATGTAAAAAAGTTCTAAAAAAAGAAACAACAAAGAACTGAATGACTAAATTTAAAAAATATTACTCGTGCCTGGGAACTCAATTCAAATTATAGATTTGCTTGAGTTCCAGTTAGGGACCAGGGACCATGGCCACCATTACCTTTCCGGACGTCCATGTGTCTGACCTAAATATTTCCCCTATTTTCTGCCTTTGATACAATAACAAATAAATATTAGATATTATGTAATTATCTATCATATAGATTTTTTTTTACTTCCTTGCTAACTTCATCCACGTTAATTAACAGAATAGAATAATTAAAAAAACAATGATTAATTCCATTTCCTGTATCCGTAAAATATATTCTTGGAATAGTTTTTGTTCGAATATGTTGTTGTTGTTGAGTTTAACGTCCCAAAAGTAATTTCTAAAATAGTAAAACAGTTTCTTTAATAATCGAATGGTTATTTGAATAACGAATATTCAAATTGTTGTAACTAGACTTCGGATTTTAGCATATTTTCATGTATTTTTTCCTGATGTAATATCGATATGCTTATTAAATAGAAATTCGTTTCAGCTGTTTTGCGGTAAAATAGCCCATGTACAGAAACGAGAAATATTTGTTCAACTTTTGAAGCCATTCTTTGGATAAAAATTTTGGATGCCAGTGAGCAATCTGTTCTATATTATTATATCTATTAGAGTGTAATATCACTTACAATCTGTTCTATATATATTATTTCTTTCCAGTTTCTTTTGAAAGTGTTTCAGATGCTCCACCACTACCACAGTTAGATTCATCGAAGAAAATCTTTCTTTCCTTTCAATTAAAAAAAAAAAAAAGACTCAATTCAATATATATACAGCTCTGCTTAAGTATTCAGACCGAGGGTGTCAGTTGCGGACAGGAAATTGCCTCCGGGTTTGAAAAACATACGCTTTTTTAAAAAATAAATTGTATATTGATATACTAATAAAAAATGTGAAACTCTTATGTGAAAACTTTCTTCCTCACGGTCCCCCCTCCTTTCTCCGTTGCATGATCTGCAATGACGCAAGTGATTCAGACCTTGTATATCTTACATTCTTATCTATAGTAACCTTAAGATCTTTAATATTGTCCATTTCAGTATCAAATGAATTATCCTTCAACTGCAGGATTCAACCTCATATTTATATGGTCTAAAACTTTCCTTCAGACATTCAAGAGATGTTCAAACTTGGAAATATAATCTGCCCGTTTACTTCTGCTATCCCGTCACGCCACAAACTGGTTTGGTTTCGTGTATTTTGCAAAACTTTCGTTTCTTCTGGTAGTTCTTCTGCTGTAGGTTTCATTATCTCAATTGGTGCACATTCCATCTTGTTTCAGAAAGGCTATGGAGGAAAAGAAAAAGATTGCTCACTAGTGTATTGTAATAATATTTGTAATAATCTCTGTGGGCTTGAAAATAACCAAATAGCAATTCAAAAATTACTAAATTCTTATATTATCAATGCACTAAACTTCATATTCTTGTCACCAAATGTGTTTAAAAGATTGTTAAATCCATATATTTAAATCTGCTTTGTTTAATTTAATCTGTAGGAAAATTAAAAGAAAACATAATTTTTATCACCCACCCCTTCCGAAGTCCGAGGGTCTCCGACATTTGCTGGGATTGCTATTCCTCTTAGAGGTGGTCCTGATGGTATGTCTAGTCTCAACGTTAGCTACAGGTTCAAATACACACAATTTGTACGTAATATCAATTGTGAAGCGCATTTGATAGTTTTCTAAGAACACAAGTGATTACCTCGAGTGCTTGAACTCAACTTCAGTAAACTTAACTGTGTCGTTAACAGCTAATAGCACAGTAATAGCACACATTTACTGCAAGCAGAACTGGGTAAACCAGCAGCGGGGACAACCCTAAATGTCATTCACCTCAACGCACAGTCCCCTCTAAGCTCTTTCGATGAATTTCAAACTATTGTTCTCCCTCAAAATAGTCTGCACTTGATTTTGGTATCCGAAACGTGGGCAAAGCCAAGTTTGAATAACAGTTTATATGAGTTACCGGGTTATCAGTTCATAAGAAATGACAGAACGCAAAAAGGCGCTAGTGGAGTTGGTATCTATGTGAGGGATGACGTGGATACGAACATTCTGGCTATGTCACCACAGGAATACAGCTTCTGTACTGAGTACATTATCATTGAATGTAGTTTCTGGAATAAAAAAGTTCTAATCTAAAGCAAATTTTAAAAATTTCGAAGATGAAATATTGCAATACTTGCTTTTTTATGAAAATTGTTTATTTTTTGGTGATTTTAATTTTAACATGGTAAAGTCGAACAGTGAAAGTGAAACATTTTATGATGTTTTATCCGGTCTAAACTTGACAAGGTGTGCTTTAAATCCCATTTTCCATACTGCTACATCACCTTCACTACTCGATCTCATCTTAACTAATAATTCGCAAAAAAATGTTCACTATTTGCAGTTACCAATTCCAGGTATATCTTACCACGATATAATGTTCGCCTGCTACTCTATACATACTCCGAAGAAGCAATCAAAACTTAATTTGTACAGAAACTTGAATAAAATAAATGAAGCTGCCCTTTTCTTTGGTGCGGCAAATATTCCTTGGCAGGTAATCTACAATTCTGCGTCTGTAGACGAACAACTTAATTTCTTTAATACCGCGATATTAACACTGCTTGATAAACATGTTCCACTCAAACGCAAAGTACTATCACAACCTTCTTCCCTGTGGATAACTAAAGAAACTCTAAATTTAATTGCTAAACGCGATTCCTCTTATAGACAATACACGAAATCTCGTAAAGATAATCCAGTACAGGCTGTACGAAATAGATGTACACACTTAATTAGGAAAGCCAAAATGGAATTTGCCTCGAACCTAGCGAACAACACTGGTAACTCGAAAATTTTGTGGAAAAAATTAAATACGCGTATATTAGGGTTCAAGAGCAGCAGGAAACAAAATATGGCTAATAATAAGTTTACTGCAGATGATCTTAATAAGAATTTTTGTGACATTAAGTTTTTAAGTAATACAGATTCTAAAATTACATATGATAAGAGTACAAAATGTACAGAAAACGTTTTTTCCTTTGAATGTGTCAGTCCTCTAACAGTCATGAAGGCCATCAATAGAATAAAATCAAATGCTACTGGAGCTGACAAAAATTAGTATTGAATTTATTTTTTATTTTAAAAAAATGCCTTTTATACTAAATCCCATCACTAGTATTTTCAACCGTCCCCTTATGAGCGGCACGTTTCCATCTGCTTGGAAAACAGCTGAAGTCCTAGTGTTCCTCAAAACAAGTAATATGACAAGTATTAATGATTTTCGGCCAATTACTATTTTACCGCTCTTTCAAAGGCACTAGAATACATTGTTAGTGATCAAATTCGAACCCATCTAATGAAATACAATTTTTTTGACCCGTTTCAGTCAGACTTCAGAACGTACCTCAGTACTGCTACAGCTGTTACTTATGTTACTGACGACATTAGGCTAGTAATGGATAGAAAGTAAGTAACTGTCTTTGCTCTACTAGATTTATCTGAAGCTTTTCAATCAATTATACATAAGATTCTCTTCCATAAATTGGCGACGAAATTTCATTTCTCCAATGGTGCTATCAAATGGGTTAAAAATTATCTACACGGACGGAAGCAATTTGTAACCGTAGCCGATACTTCTGCATTGCGGAATCTCACTCACGGCGTCCCTCAAGGAAGTGTCCTTGGCCCTCTCCTATTCTGTCTGTACATTGACGACCTTCCTTCTGTCTTACAATACTGTAAGTATCACCTATACGCAAATAATGTTCAAATCTATATCTCAGGTCAACCCGAAAGCTCGGACAATTCAATTCAACAAATGAGTGACGATTTGTACCGCATTTACTTGTGTTCAAATGAAAATGGGTTAACCATAAATCCACTTAAATCGAAGTGCATTTGTATCTCCTCTAAACGACTTATACAAATACACCGTTCGAATATACCAACAGTAGAGATAAATGGAACAATTATTCCACTTTCTGAAACTGTTACAAATCTCGGGGTAATAATAGATCAAATTCTTGGGTGGAAACCTCATATTAACGCTGTATGTAAGAAAGCGTGTTGCTCTCTGCATTCACCCAGTAAAGAAAATTCTACCCACTGAAACAAGTACTACTTGTAAGATCTGTAATATTTCCTCACCTTGAATATTATGACATAGCTCTATCAGACTAAAATGAAGAATTAGCGTACCGTTTGCAACGTATCCAAACTGTCTGTATACGGCTTGCTTATAATCTAAAATGATCAAATCATTTAACTCCATACTACAGAAAGTTGGTCTTTTGAAACTTGCCGATAGACGTTATTTGCATCGACTCACACTTCTTAAGACTTTGCGAGTTGAACAACCTTTCTACTTATTTCCACGTTTGCAACCACTAAATGCTCACCACGATCACAATACAAGATCAGGTGTAAATAAACTCCTTTCTCTTTCCCTACATTCGTCAAAATTCTACTCGAATCCGCTATCTTTGCATCCACCATCTACTCGAATATTTGCATCCACTATCCGTGCATGAAATGACCTTCCATCCAACACAAGACAATCTAACTCAATCAATCTATCTAAGAACTCGGTTGAACAGACCCTCCATAAGTCTATCAAGGCCTACTAATATCTGAAAAAAATGCTGATTTTTATTCTTCTTACCTTTTATTTGCTCTTTTCGTTCACTAAATGAATGTGACTATATTATGTGATTATGTGTAGTAATCTATGTGTGCATGTGATGTGATGCGTGTGTGTGTGTGTTTGTGTATGATTGGGAGTATTTTATATATATTATACATATTTTATTATTATTATTGTATTACTAACTAGCAGCGTTCACCCCGCTTCGCTGCGGTCACCCCGGAACGCAATAAACTTTGTTACTTAGCTAATTTTTACTTTTTCGCTTTCAAGTGATATGATAAAAACCATAGAAGATTGCAGTAAATGTTAACATTATATCGCCTGTCATTTATGTTAACCCGCCCCGCTTCGCTGCGGTCACCCCCGAACGCAATAAACTTTGTTACTTAGATAATTTTTACTTTTTCGCTTTCAAGTGATATGATAAAAACCATTATAACGCCTGTCATTTATGTTAACCCGCCGAGTGACACGGTCATGCGGGTTGCATATACATACGTTTATTTTTATACCTATGATGAACTAACAAAGGATTTGTACGTAATGGACACCTGAATGGTCAATTATCTCAAGACACTGGTAATTGAAAATTAAAGTGATATGATAAAAACCATCTAGGGTCCAAATCCTAATAACCCCCCAAAAATAAAAGAAATTGGTTCAGCCGTATTAGCGTGATGAGCGGACAAAGGATTTGTACGTTCTCGTTTATATATATAGATCATGATCATTGCATTCTCAAGTGGGAGACAAGGCATGATTAGCCCTAACTTCGCCATGTAAAATAAACTAAATAAATAAATAAAAATAAATAAATAATCCAATAACATGCTTGGGACCATTTGTATGTATTCTGTTTATAAATACGTATAATGAATTTGATTGTTATAATATAGTCATCTGGCGACCCTTAGCTTATGAGTGGGTTTTGTGTAAATCTTCACGATCATGATATATCAGCAAGAGGACAAATATCGTGGCAAACAACATGTAATCGCTCTGGTTGCGAGTCCTTCTCTTACGGCTGAATGAAAAGTAGAGAAGGATATTTTTTTCAGTTTGGATAGGAATATTATTGCAATATCGATTTTTTTCTCTCAAATTAGCTATTTTTAAAATAAAAAAAAATATCGTTGAAAATACTATAAACTTATTACTCCATAACTGTTCTTCTAAGTTGAACACACTAGGTTGCCCTTTTTTCTCGAAGGTTGGTCGAAGTAATACTAGTATATTGATCCACTGAATGTATAAGGTGCTCCATTAACATCTATGACAACACAGTGTATACAGTGGCGTACTCTGAATTTTGTATTGGGGGTTCAAAATTATATTTCATTTATTTTTAGGATAATCATGATGTTTGTTATTATATCGTAATATAGTAAATGATTATATTTCCATATCTTGCTCAAAGGGGAGGTGTTAAACCACAAATCCTTCTTATGTACTCCGCTTAGTATCTGTAGTTTAATTTTATAATAAAGGCCACTTATATTCAAGTATAAGTGACTTTTGTTAGGAAGTTAAACTATATACGTATTTAAGTTTAATTCTACATTTAAAAAAATCATTTCGGAGCGTAGTATTTTTTGTTTTAAGTTTAACGTCCCGTACTATGCTCCAGGTGATGATTATTTTAAGTACGAAATGACGTAATGAAGAAAATAAGAAGTAATGGGAGCACCCAGAAAAAACCTATGGACATGTTGTTGGTCCATTACGAAGCTCACTTGACGCGAACTGGTATCGTAAGGAGGACACCACTCACCAGAAGTGAGCACTCTACCACAGAACTACTTAGGCCTCTGCTGAATAATTAGTATGGCCGTCTTTAGTATATGGGAGGGCCTGGGTTTGATTCTCGGTCTTATCTTGTTTGGATTCAACGTTAATTTGCTGCTCCTCGTCTAATATAGCCTCGGAGCTCCTTCGTGGCTAAGCAGTTAGCGTACGCGCCTTTGGCGTTAGAGACCCAGGTTCGATTCCCGGTAGGAGCTCATGTGGTTCGGATTCCACTTCAATCAGTAGGTCCCATCTCATATAACCTCGCTGCTGAAAGGGACGTTAAACTCAAAATCAAATATAGCCTCGATCTTAAAAAGAAACGGTTACCTCAACACCAAACATCATCAATTCTCCAAAAGCTTTCCACCAGTTGATATAACTAATCTGGATTTTAGTTTATTCACTTCTGAGTCTGTTTCGACCTTGATCCATCTGTGGTTCTGATTAATAACATCGTCTTCAGGAGTTTTTCTCCGGGTTTCTCATTCCTGTGCCAGTGCATATTCTTATTCCAGCATTTTCTCCGTAGTCATTCACCTGCATTTACCTTCTAGCCTTTATATATATATAGACGTTAAACTAAGGATTTCATTTGCTTGTCAGATCCTTCTATCTAATATTCATACTATATTTTGTCACGAGTACATTTTGCTGAACCTTACATTAACTGTTTAGGGAGGGCTATCAGTCTTTCTTCAGAAACGCATAAAAATGGACGCCCTAAAAGCAATACATCCGACTTAATGGGTATTGAAGAACTTATTTGACAAATTAAACAGAGATGAAATTTATAAACCACACCCGTCCTCTTCGTCCAGATTTTGTATTTACGTACCCATCCGTCCTCAATTGAACGAATTTTACTCTTCGTCGGTTTGTCCGTGTCTTTTTAACCAATTATATAACTATAAATTAAACTATACTTCTTCATCTTCTTCTCCTCATTATGATTATTATTATTATTATTATTTGCAAATATGATATTTAGACTAGGTCTGTGTTCTAAGTTGGGGATGTTTTGCGAGAGGTACGGTACAACAATGAAGTCTCATAAATCAGACTTAAATGAGTTTTAATACAGTTTAATTTAGAGTGCGAGTTTAAGCGTCTGTTAGGAAATTGTCTTATGCACTGGGAAAAGTCTAGCACAAACAGATTTCTCTGACACTTACCTGATAGATTCTGATTATAATGAATATTCCAATTCCGTGTGATTATTGTTCAGCTCCAATGTTGATATAGTCTTGATTGGTGGATTATTATCTCAGAGACGAAGTAATGATGGGGTTAGTAATCCTTTACTAGTTCTATAACTATCATGCGGAACATCCTCCATTTCGGCAGTGTTTAAACTTAAAATGAATACAGTTTCACTTACAAAGCTACCAGTCTACCTCTGCTGTAGTTTAAATTTAAGTCTGTTCAACACAGAATATTGAACTTAAGTTGTGTCCATGATGATATCCATAATAGATCGAGTGACGCTTTAATTCTGAGTAGCACTGGCTGCCATCTTCAAAAATTACCTAAGATTTTATATGAGGATCTTTGCTGATGTGGGTAATCTAAAAGCTTGTGGACGCGATGTAAAGCCACGTGCAGTCATTTAAACTTTTCCGAGTCCGGTTCCAGAAGTTCCAGAACAAATTTCGGAATGTAGGAAGCAAGAAATGTTAGTGCAGCTTTCGTAACGAGTTATTAAAGCTGTCATCAGCACATAAGGACGAATTTACCGACATCATTGTATAACAGTGTGTTTACATCATGATCCAATTCTTCACATACAGTTGTTTGGAGATAAACATAGTTTCGTACTTTTTGATGTGACATAAGGTTGTACGGTACTTCTAAAATGAAAATTATATTTAACTCGAAATAAAATCTAAGATTAGGATTACCATTATTATTATTATTATTATTATTATTATTATTATTATTATTATTATTATTATTATTATTATTATTATTATTATTATTATTATTATTATTCCAATTAATAATGATTTCAAACACGAAGAACGTTGATTTTCTGTAAAAGAATCTGCCTAGAATATTACTTGAAAACAATTTGTCTCATTAGCGAAAGAAGATATTTATTGGCTTTCAAAACGTGCAAAATAACTAATAAAACTAATTAAAATAAGCACTAAAAATTGAATAAGAGCTACTTACGATGGCAAGTATAATCAAATAAAATGGAAAATTAAAAAAAAAAAAAAAAAACTTTACGCATGCACGAGAATTGAAGAGAAGAAAAGTCACTTTTATAAACATACATATTTTTATATATATTAAATGCCATCATCAAATGCAAATAGGCGAATAAAAGGTAGTAATTTTTTAAATAATTGTACACTTTCAACGTAGGCATATAAAATATACTACTGGACATTAAAAATTCAATGTGAACAGAGAATCGTCGACTTGACCTCAAATTTGCAGAAATGTCCAGCAGTGTGTTTTTATGCTATATCTTTATTGAAAGCAAATAGTTACTGATAAATACATTAAATGTTTATTATCTTGATTGCTTGTGCTATATAATTTGATTATAAAGGTGAAACTCGTATAAAAATGTTTTTGTTTTTTCAGTTCTACTAGGCCTATATATGCTAAGTGCCTTTTATTTTTTTTCTTTTGCTGAAACATGTACACTCATGTCAAAAATGATTGTCACATATCTATAACTGTCTTCTTGTAAGAATATAATTTGATAATGATTTTGCTGGGTTCTTTTAATTCTGATACTATGTGTATAATCGGGAAATGTATATTTGTGATAAATTTAATAGGAAAAGAATTATAAATACGAAAATTATAATGAGTAAAATAAAACGTGACTAAATGGACAAGAAAATTTTATTTTCGTTTTATTGCTCTTATTTACTTCGATTTTGACATGAAATTTGTCACATACATGTCTTTGTCGATTATATACATAGTAACATAAGAAATACCAGACGAATTCGTTATCAAATTATATTCCTAGAACACATATTTATAGACATGCGACAATAATTTTGGACATGAGTGTACGTATCGTTAAATTTTAATGCCGAAAGTACTGTAAGTGCTTACTTTAGACAGTTGGACAATTTAGGATCTGTTGGTTATTTTAGGCGTTTTGGAAGCCAATAAGTCGCATCTTCGCTTATAAGACAAATAGTTTTAATTATTTACTAACCAAATTAGTTTATTCCTTTTAAGTTTCTTCAAATCATTATTAATAAAAAAAAGTCTGCCTTTCTCGTCTTCTTCTTCTTCTTCTTCTTCTTCTTCTTCTTCTTCTACTACTACTACTACTACTACTACTACTACTACTACTACTACTACTACTAATAATAATAATAATAATAATAATAATAATAATAATAATAATAATAATAATAGTTGAAAATTCGAATCAAAAAGATATTAGCAAACTGCTAAATGGAGAAAATTCGTAACAAATGGTTTTGCATGTATAGTTGTCACAAATGTAGTGCGGACTATCAAACTAGAGGATCTGATAAGGAAATTGTCCTTGTGTAACGTCTATAAATAATTAGCAGTGTTGCCCATGAGACGAGAAATAAGGTTTACTCGTCTCATCTTTTTGCAGAACACCTCGATTCTCGAAAAATTGTTCTCCTTTTAATTATGTACAAAATTTATTCCCTGATTTTCTTCTTAATTTGATAAGTGGAATACGAATGTGGAATTGATGGTTTCAGGAATTCAATACAGGACAATGTACAGGACCCTAATAGCCGCAGACTTGTTCGCATGACTATGGTGTATCGGACATCCACCGACCAAACAGTCAAGATCCGTCGACTCTACTGTTGGGGTCGACGGACCTTGGCTAACAGTGGCCTACGAATTTGGTATTATTCTGCTGCGACCAATATTTCCACGAACAGCTCAACGTCGTCTGGCAGGACGGACATGGTGGACGTACAGAGCGCAATGGAATCAAGTCCATTTACCAAAGTTGTGAAAAATCGAGGGATAAAGTTTGTATTGTACGGTTAAGTACATTGAAAAGTTAAAGTTAGCACTTTTTTTCATTATAAGAATTAATTACAATATCTGGACAGTAATCTTTTAACTTCTGCAAGGAGCTTCAGATAGAGCTTTTAAAGATTAAATAATCATGTCTAAAGTGACCCCCCCCCCAAAAAGAAGCACTTGATTCTTTTATGCACTGAACGTACCATATTTGCACGTACCATGCTCAAATTTGTTGCGATCAGTCTACCCGCGACGGCAGAATACTTACGGTGATGTTGAACCTGATCTTGCAAGAGTTAGTAATATATTGATAGAATAGGCCTATCAAAATATTTCTCAGATCAATTCTTTTCTAAGTTGTTATAAATTGTATAAAGTACAAGTCATAATGTTGTAGTATAGTATTTGCCATGTAGAAATATTTTGTTACCAAGATGGAAAGGATAATTAGATTTAAAAGTAATAATCAGTTTTAAGTGCTTATGAAATTACTTGCTTTTAAAGAATATCTGGAGTGACGTCTAAGTAGACATATAAGTAGTTTCACTAATCGCTTCATTATAAAAGTGTATCATCGTCGTTATATTTAGAAATTATCTTAAGCATGAGTTGTGTAAAAGACTGTCTGCGTTTAAGTAATAAAAAAGTACACGTGTTGCAAAAATATATATTTCTTTTTAGATATAATTAGACATAGTTATTGATTTTGATAATTCTCATAATTTTAACATTTAAGTTCATGATACGTAATATCTATATTGAATCTGTTCATTTACTTTGCAGGTATGTGTTTTATCTCTCGAGTGCATATCTGCAGAAGATGATATGTGCGAAGAACAAAGTATTTTTAGTGCAGAAGTACGTAAGTAGAATGGCTCAAGTACTAAGACAAGTTGCTTCTATTACCATAGAGATATCTATGATGTACGAATATGTTTAATCTGGAAAATAAACATGAACTTCTTTTATTTCATTTTGTAAGTTAAATATTTCCAGCAAAGATTCTTAGGCATTATATGCAATGCCTGACAATGAGGCTTGCTTGTTCGGAGTTAACTTACGTCTTCAACAGTTGTATGAGGTCTCTCTCCGAGATTTTCACTATGGATTTATCTTGGATTGTCCGTCCAAAGACGATACTGCTAACTAAGGAGGTCTTTTAAATATTTTAATGATTTAATTTACTAAAACTTGAACATACATCCTTACTTTGCAGTATCATGAAGAGAAACTCATAATTCTTTTGTTAAAAAAAATAGAGCGCTTCCATATGGGCTCCTTTAGTAGTCCTCAAAATATTTGGTCGGTGTTCGATGCCAGTCCGTGTGCACTGTAGCGTATCAAGGTCGAGTTGATTGCTTCCACGATTTCCATGCGGTGATAACGAAGATTATGAATGGTTAAAGCGTAGACCCTATCCTTTACTTTACCCTAAGAAATAAATAAAATCATGAAGGTTATGTCTAGGGATCGCGGTGGCCAATTGGTTGAACCATTGTGTCTGATCCATTGCTGTAGGACTATTCTATCCAATAACTCGTGAACATGAACACTGGTGAGGTTAGGCACAATCTTGCTGGAAAATCGCATCTGGCTGCAGAGGGAGGGTTTGGTAAAGATAGCAAGTTGCTCGAACTTGCCCAGATAAATGTTTCCATTGATTGCTTCCTCAATGGAGAAAAATGGTTCCACAATTCAGTCCCTTAGCGACACGTACCTCACATCACATTAACTTGCTGCCCCTGGCACGTTACCGAATACTGATGATTTTCGGAACCTCATATGCGAGTATCATGACAATCAACCTTTCCAGTATGGAAGGTTGCGTCGTCACTGTAAGCACATTCTCAGTAGTCCGGATCTTACTTGATCCGGTGCAGCAACCCAAGAGCAAACTGTTTCCGTTATGGTCGGCCTTCTGTGTTCGGACTCGGAACAATTTGCACTTAGTATACATCAAGATTAAGTCGTTTATGCAAAACCTAGAATAGCATTTAACACTAAAATTCGCAGAAATAATTGGTAGAACAAAAGAAAATTAGGAGCGATAAAATTACTTTTTATGTAGCATTTAATCATTAGATCGAGAAAGTAGTGTGTAAGGGAGGGTGTAATTTTCGAATAATGAGAAGTACGAAAATTACACCGCGACGTTTCGGGAAGAAGGGTCTGATTATTAACGCAGCACTAAATCGACTCCTGAGAAGGCAAAAACTACATTTTTTTAAAATTTAAGTTTGATCTTGCTTTATGTTTCTAATCATGATTCCTGGGTTTCCGATGAGAGCTGGCACAACTTTATGTCCCAAGACAATCGAAACACTGACTGAATGTTTGATCAGTGGAGGCATTGATTAAATGTTCAAAAGATTAGTTCATCTTCCCTCCCTTTCTGTATCGAAACTCTGGAATAGAATCTTCTTCTGTAGTTATCCCAATTCCAAAATACCCCTTTTTGACGTTTATCAGTAGTAGAAAATGGATCGATCTGGAACAGTCTGGAACAGTATTAATCAACTCACAAGCCCCTGGGAAATTGACCACCGTACACCGTGAGCCCACGGTCTTTTACGACCTCCATTTTAGGGGTGAATTTATTCCCTTTTATGACCACTTTTTAGGGGGTGTATTCGTTCTCTTTTACGACCACATTTTAGGGGGTGAACTCGTTCCCTTTTATGAGCATATTTTTCAACCTTTATTTTAACATAGCAGAAATTACACTGAGATTATGAACACACAGCAGATACATAAGGCTACGTAACACACAGCAGAACAAATAACACATAAGAGTACGTAACATAACAAGGGTGTACTCGTTTCCAACCCCTATTTTACCATAGCAGAAATTACACTGAGACTATGAACACACAGCAGAACAGATAATACATAGCACAGCTAATAAAAGAACATGGCTTACTTTTCAACCCCTATTTTAACATAGCAGAAATTACACTGAGACTATGAACACACAGCAGAACAGATAATACATAGCACAGCTAATAAAAGAGCATGGCTTATTTTCCAACCCTTAGTTTAACATAGCAGAAATTACACTGAAACTACGTAACACACAACAACCTCCATTTTAGGGGTGGACTCGTTCTCTTTTATAATTACTTTTCCAACCCCTATTTTACCATAGCAGAAATTACATAAAAAATTTTTTTCAATCCCTATTTTAAGACAATGAATACCTATGTAACATAGCGATTCGATACGCTCTTTGAACCGATTTGGATGAAACTCGGCATATGGGGGTTTTCGACCATGCTGAGTACGAATATCATACATTTAGCAATAGGTCATCAGGTACTACATGTCCCAAAATTAGTGGTCATCGAGGTCAAAGGTCAAAATACTAAAAACCCAATAACTCGAAAACGAAGCAACGTAGTGAGGTGGTGTTTCCACATTTAGCAATAGGTCATCAGGTACTACATGTCCCAAAATTAGTGGTCATCGAGGTCAAAGGTCAAAATACTTAAAACCTAATAACTCGAAAACGGAACCACATATTGAGATGTTGTTTCCATATTTAGTAATTGGTTACCAACTACTACAAGTTCCGAAACAATGATCATCAAGGTCAAAGGTCAAAATACTTAAACCTAATAACTCGAAAATGGATCCACATATTGAGATGGTGTTTCCATATTTAGTAATTGGTCATCAACTGCTACAAGTTCCAAAATAATGATCATCGAGGTCAAAGGTCACAATACTTAAAACCCAATAACTCGAAAACGAAGCAACGTATTAAGGTGCTGTTTCCACGTTTAGTAATTGGTCATCAGGTACTACATGTCCCAAAATTAGTGATCATCGAGGTCAAAGGTCAAAATACTTAAAACCTAATAACTCGAAAACGGAACCGCATATTGAGATGTTGTTTCCATATTTAGTAATTGGTTACCAACTACTACAAGTTCCGAAACAATGATCATCAAGGTCAAAGGTCAAAATACTTAAAACCTAATAACTCGAAAATGGATCGACATATTGAGATGGTGTTTCCATATTTAGTAATTGGTCATCAACTGCTACAAGTTCCAAAATAATGATCATCGAGGTCAAAGGTCACAATACTTAAAACCCAATAACTCGAAAACGAAGCAACGTATTAAGGTGCTGTTTCCACGTTTAGTAATTGGTCATCAGGTACTACATGTCCCAAAATTAGTGATCATCGAGGTCAAAGGTCAAAATACTAAAAACCCAATAACTCGAAAACGAAGCAACGTATTGAGGTGATGTTTCCACATTTAGCAATAGGTCATCAGGTACTACATGTCCCAAAATTAGTGGTCATCGAGGTCAAAGATCAAAATACTTAAAACCCAATAACTCGAAAACGAAGCAACGTATTGAGGTGCTGTTTCCAAATCTAGTAATAGGTCATCAACTAGTGCAAGTTCCAAAATAGTGATCATCGAGGTCAAAGGTCAAAATACTTAAAACCTAATAACTCAGAAACGGAGCCACATATCGAAGTGGTGTTTCCACATTTAGTAATTGGTCATCAAATACTACAAGTTCCAAAATAATGACCATCGAGGTCAAAGGTCAAAATACTTAAAACCTAATACCTCGAAAACCGAGCCATATATCGAAGTGGTGTTTCCACATTTAGCAAGAGGTCATCAACTACTACAAGTTCCAGAAATAGTGACCATCGAAGTCAAAGGTCAAAGTACTTAAAATCTAATACCTCGAAAACCGAGCCAAATATCGAAGTGGTGTTTCCACATTTAGCAATAGGTCATCAGGTACTACAAGTTCCAAAATAATGATCATCGAGGTCAAAGGTCAACATACTTAAAACCTAATAGTTTGTAAACGGAGCCACATATTGAGGTGCTGTTTCCAAATCTAGTAATAGGCCATCAAATACTACAAGTTCCAAAATAATGACCATCGAGGTCAAAGGTCAAAATACTTAAAACCTAATAGCTCGAAAATGGATCCACATACTGAGATGGTGTTACCACATTTAGTAATTGGTCATCAAATATTACAAGTTCCAAAATAATGATCATCGAGGTCAAAGTACTTAAAACCTAATAACTCGAAAATGGATTCACATATTGAGGTGCTGTTTCCAAATCTAGTAATTGGTCATCAGGTGCTACAAGTTCCAAAATAATGACCATCGAGGTTAAAGGTCAAAATACTTAAAACCTAATAACTTAAAAACGGAGCCAAATATTGAGGTGCTGTTTCCAAATCTAGTAATTGGTCATCAACTACTACAAGTTTCAAAAAATAATGGTCATCGAGGTCAAAGGTCAATCTCGTAAATGAAACCACATATTGAGATAACGTTTCCTCATTTAGTAAATTTGTGTGATCTATTCAATTTTGTACAAAGCAGAAAAAAAAGTGAAGAAGGAATAAATTTGAGTGGCTTATTTACTTTTGTATTAATGAGAAAGAAATCAAAGGAGCACAATTTTAACTATCTTCAGAATTTCTGTACCTTTTTGGGCTATTCAAATGGATTAACAAGAAAGAAAGCAAAGATATGCCGTATTAACTAGCTATGTATTATTTAAGCAAAACGAAGGGCTAAATTTGAGAAAGCGAACATGGACCATTTTACTCAAATTTGGATGGAGTATTTATCTTTGTATGAACCAGAAAAAAAATGAAGAAGATCCGTTTTAACTAGTTCAATATTTCTGTATAATGTTGTACTACCCAAATAAACGAAATTTTATTTTTGTACCAATCACAAGAAAATCAAAGAAGGGTCATTTTATACCTTTTTTGTGCTATTCAAATAATAGAGGGAACAAATTTCAGTGGTCTATTTTATTTTTGTACCAATCAGAAGAAAAGCAAAGATATACCATTTTAACTATTTAAACAAACGAAAAGATAAATTTGAATGACCTATTCAATTTTGTACCAACGAGAAATGCCATTTTGTACTACTCAAATAAAAAAAAACCGAAGAAGGTTCATTTTAACTAACTCAGACTTTTATACCATTTTGTACTACTCCAATAAACGAAGGAATACCAACCAGAAAAAAAAACGAAGTGAAGATTAGGTGGATTATTTTCTTTTGTACCAACTAGAAAAGAGAAGAAGAGCTACTTTAACTAGCTCATTATGTACTGTTTAAACAAACGAAAATTGAGCATTATGTAACTTTTGAACTACTGAAATGTTCTATTTTTGTATCAATCAGAAAAACCCGAAGAAGGATCATTTTAACAAGTTCATAATTTCGATGTTCTACTTTTTATACCAACGAGAAAAAAATGAACTAGCTGAATATACGAAATAATAAATTTAAGTGACCTATTCAATTTTGTACCAATGAGAAATGGCATTTTAACTGGCTCAAAAAAGACGAAGAAGGACTATTTTATATAATTTTACCACTCAAATAAACAATGGAGTATTTAGTTTTGCACCATTTTGGAGTATTCAAATAAACAAAGGAATAAATTTGAGTGACTTATAATTTGTGTCAACTCTAAAATCAATTAAACGAAGTAATGCATTTGAGTGAGCTATTTAATTTGAAAAACCGAAGTTGAGTATTTTATACCATTTTGTATTATTTGAACAAACAAAGGAATAAGCAAAAAAAAAAGGATCATTTTATATCATTTTAAACTAGCCTAATAAACGAAGGCATAAATATGAGTGAGCTATTTAATTTTGTAGCTGAGTATTTTCACGAAAGAACAAAATTGTACTAATCAGAAAAAGCGAAGAAGACCCATTTTAACTAACTGAGAATTTCTGTACCTTTTTGTACTACTTAAACAAACGATGGGATAAATTTGAGTGACCTGTTTTTTGTACTAACCAGAAAAATCGAAGAAGGTCCAATTTAGCTAACTCAGAATTTATATACCTTTATACTAGCCCAATGAACGAAAGAACAAATTTGGGTGTTCTACTTTTTATACCAAACAAAGAAGAACCATTTTAACTTGCTGAGTATTTTATACCATTTTGTACTACTCAAATAAACGAAAGAAAAAGCGAAAAAAGACCTTTTTTAACTAGCGCAGAATTTCTGTAACGCAAAAATTAATTTGGATGGAGTAACAAGAAAGAAAGCAAAGATATGCCATATTAACTATTTAAATAAACGAAGAGATAAATTTAAGTGATCTATTCCATTTTGTACCAAGGAGAAATGCCATTTTTATCTAGCTCAAGTTTAGCCCTTCGTTTTGTTTAAATAATACAACATGCACTAGAAATTCTAAGTTACATCTCAATTTATCTCTAGTCGGCTGACGGGCTGAGAGTTTTCAATTTATCTTACTTCCAATTAAATAAACAATTTGATATTGAATTTACCTGATTCTTAATGATCTTTGTATTTCTTATGGCCTTACACTCTGGGTTCTAATGTGGAGGACACAAGTGGTAGCAAAACTTCAAATCATTATTGCCAAGGCAGATTCAAATTCTAAATTGACCCTGTATAAACAGTGTAAGCAATACAGAAGATGTTTGTCTGTAAGATCCCAAGGTCCAAATGTTACGATTTTTATTTTGGGAAACATGTATAATTTTTCTGGGAGTAAAGCTTCTTATGAGGTTTTTCATAGTATAGTTGTTCTATAAAGAGATTTTTCATAGATGGTACAATTCAGAAAGGTTTCACATATTTCTTGTGATTTCTATTATTATTTTTTTTATGATAAAAGTTTATATGGTTCTTTTGTGTAATGAAAGCATAAAAATCTTTGAGGAAAAGAATTACACTATATATATATATATATATATATATATATATATATATATATATATATATATATATATATATATATATATATATATAGATATATATAGATATAATATATCCAAACACTAGAGAACTTTCTCCCCTGTTGCCTAGGACACCGAAAACCCTGAGTTACGGCCTGAATGTTGATCAGGTTATGAATATATATAGTTTATTTCTATGCAAACTTCTCGATCAAAAATATTTCTAAATAATTTATTGAAATCAAAAATTACAATTTTCATTTTTTAAAGTTCATTTGAAATTTGAAATTCTGTCACTATCGCATTCGAGTGAGGTAAATTTAGAAAAGAGTGATATGAAACACGTATCTAAGATTTAAAATTAACCCGATTTAAAGCGTGACAAAAAAAAGTAACACAAGTAAAAACTTTTCATATTTTGACTTTATATAAGGCAAAGTAAATAAGGATTTTTAAGGAATTAAAGGTATTAAAAGCCTTAAGGAAAAAGAATTTGTGTAAATTTACACGCAAATACAGAAGTTCTATTTAGAGTATTATACCTAACTTGTTATCTTATCTTTCTGTTTAAAAGCTCACAAAGTAAATTACTTTTACAATCACATTAGTTAATTTCATCATTTACTATTATCTCGGTTACTATCTATGGTTACTATCTAATGAAGGTTAATGAGAACTCATGGGAATCACGTGACATATATAATATACAAAACAAGTACTTTAATTTGGTGTAGGAAGTAATATTTAACTCTTTCGTGGCTAAATAGCATTCTTTTGGTTTGCGTTGGAGAACCGGACATGAAACGTCATACATGGTAAACCACACGTAATGCAAATTTTACGTTCAGCTTGAAGGATGTTGTATAACACAAAATTTGCATATCATTCTGTAGGCTCAATATGGAAATAGACCATGCTCATTCATCCAATTGTCATATACTGTTCTTTCAGAGTATAAGTGGGAGGCCGCGGTGGCTCAGTGGTAGAGCGTTCACCTCTGGTGCTTTGGGTCCCCGCCAAGTGAACTTTGTGGTGGATTAACACCGTGTGCGTGGGTTTTCTCGGGCTTCTCCCGTTTCCTCCCACTTTCTTCATTCCACCATTTCATTCATCACTCATCATCACCGTCTCCTTTAGCCTAACCGGCATAACCGTGGGACGTAAAACTCAAAAAATTCATTTCAGAGTATAAGTGATTTACGATCAGAGCCGTAGCTAAGGGGGGGCCAGCGGGGCGCCCGCCCCGGGCGCTGATAGCAAGGGGGCGCCGAACGAGCAAGGAGAAAGAAAAAGTGGTGTTGGACATGAGTAAGATACGAGTCGCCCCCAGAAAGTATTGGCGCCCCATTAGATCAATATTGCTGTCGGTTATCAATGAAATACCCAGATTTCTTAAAAATTTTCTTGCTCGCTTCGCTCGCAATCCAAGGGTTTAAATAAGTCACAACAAGTTTTTACTTATTACTTAAAGAGTTTATTATAGATGATTTCTTAATGGCATGTGGTATACAAGGTCCCGAGTAATGACTTATAGTGTATGCAGGATAGTGGCGTATTTACGATTTTGTTTCGGGGGGCTTTGCCTGAAAATGTGAAAATTCTGCAAGATATTTCATATACTTTACTATAGTAAATAAGATTTCGGGGGGGGGGTTAAGCCCCGAAGCCCCCTTAAATACGCCACTGATGCAGGAGCATTTTTAAAATCAGAAACGATCAAAGTCGGCGTTTTAACAGTGATGAGTTTGCTTAGTTCAAAACGTTTTTCTTTATCTACCCAATCGGATTAATCACGACGCACAGTGGGGCCAAAGCACTGAATTCTTGGCAAAAATAAGAATTCGCAATATGAAGCAGAAAATTGAAAAAAAAAATTAGTTTGGTGTGTGTAGTGGCTACAATAATGTTATTTGGACATTATTTCATCAAAAGCATAGAGTTTTACATCATAAAATGAAATAGGTCTATTCCTTATATTCGCGCCTACATTATATAACAGATTATGTGATTGGCATAAAGAAACGCGTGGGCAATATGCTTTTATTTGGCAATTTATGATTAGCTTATATTTATTTTATTTATTTATTTATTTATGACTTCTTTTACGTGGCGAAGTTAAGGCTCTGCAGCCTTCTCCGAGCACTTAACCACGTGCATACATTCTTTTCTTTTTTTTTTTTAAAAAAAAAAGCACCAATATATAGAAAATATTAACAATTACAAAAGAAAGGTATTAACCACATAAAGAAAGAATATACCACTGAAGTAAAAAAAAATAGTTAAACACTTCAAAAACAAAAATGGAAAATAATATACAATATAGGAAACAAAATAACATGGAGAAACTTAAAATGCATATATCATGTAGCGGTACCAGAACTATGAATATATAAGCTGTACAAATTAGCATAGGTTACCTATTGGTTGTGTGTTCATATGTGGGTTATTAATAATCTCGTAAAACGAAGATGACTCATGAGCTACCAGTATCCTTATCTTTACTTAAGAGAAGGGAATTTACAGATTTTTTAAATTTGGCAACTGTGGAAACGTTGTGTATTAATTGAGGTAAACTGTTCCAGAGGCGTGTAGTACTTACTGTGAAGGATTTTGAGCATGAATCAGAATTGTGACTGGGTATGGAGAGTAAGAAATTATCTTGTGATCTTGTGCTTCTAGTATGAAAGTCTGATAAATATAAAAATCTACGGGCAAGATACGATGGTTCTGACGTAGTAAGTATTTTGTACAATAGGGTAAGATTATGTAAATTTCTTCTTCCAACTAACGTCAGCCATGACAGTTTTTTTATAAAAGGATGTGAGATGTTCCCTGTAAGTTATATTGAAAATAAATCTAACGCATGCATTTTGCACTCTTTGCAAGCGCTTTGATTGATTTTCTGTTAGATCAGAATAGACTGAGTCGCAATAGTCAAGATGTGGAAACACCAGTACCTTGACAAGTTTGATCTTCAGAGATATTGGTAAGAAATTTCTTAGTCGGTTTAACGTATGCAGGGCACCAAATGCTCTCTTACAAACTCCATTTATTTGATCTGACCAGGAGAGATTTTGATTTAGTATGACTCCCAAATTTTTGACAGTTGTGGAGAATGGAATAACAGTATTGGACAATTTTATATTCGGGAGCTGATAGATATTAATAGAAGAGAGAATTCTTGGAGAGCCAATTAAGATGCACTGCGATTTTGTTGCATTTAATTTTAACCCATGAGCCGTAGACCACTCGCTGATTTTGTTTAACTCAGTATTTATTTTTTCAATCGCATTATTAATATCTTGTGGGGGAAAAGAAGCATATAACTGAAAATCATCAGCGTAAATATGGTATTTACAATAGGTGAGAATTTTAGGGAGATCATTAATGTAAAGGGCAAAGAGAAGGGGACCTAGTACGCTACCCTGCGGCACTCCACTGTTGATACAATGCCATGTCGATATGTGATCCTGATTGATCACTACTCTTTGTTTACGTTCATGAAGGTAAGAATGAAACCATTTAACCACTGGTTCAGAAAAATTAAACAATAATGATAATTTCTGAAGTAATATGTCAAAATCAATCGTTTGAAATGCTTTACTATAGTCAAGTAGAGTCAGAAGCGTTAGTTTTCTATTATCAATAGCCCATCTTATATCCTCAGTTACGTTTACTAGTGCAGTGCATGTGCTGTGATTACTTCGAAAACCAGATTGAAATGTATCCAATAAATTATTTGTTGTTAAGTATTCCCGAATTTGATCATTTACAATATATTCAAAAACTTTTGAAAGCACGGGAAGGACACTAATAGGACGATAGTCTGAGATATTGTCAGCGTTGTTCTTTTTTGGAAGTGGGCGGACCTTAGCGAGTTTCCATACTGTGGGAAAAGTACCTGTGGCAAGAGAGTAATTAAATATGTCAGTGATAGGATTAAGTACATGCGGTAGGATTTTCCTGATCATGGTTATTGAAATATCATCTGTACCAGTGGCTTGAGATTTAATTCTTTGGATCGCTTTTAATACATGTGCAGGCTGTACGTGAGAAAACGAGAACAGAGAGTTAATTTCTGAAGCTACAATATTATTCATTGTTTGCAGTTTCATGGAGGCTGGTATCATACGGCTTTGACAGAAAAAAGTGTTCAATTCATCTGGCGTATAGTTAACTGCGTTCTTGGCTATGTTTCTCCCAACACCTAATACTTTTAGCCGTTTCCAAAGAACTGCTCCATTATTTTCAAATTCAAGTATTTCATAGGCAAAGCGCCGTTTTGCCTTCCTTACTTCTTGAGTGCAACGGTTTCTTAATATTCTATAGTTTTCAAATTTTGTATTGGGACTTATTGTGCTATCACTGGAAGGATCACTATTTTTCACATGTCTCCTGTATGCTCTATAAGCTTTATCTCTCCGCGCCATTAACGAACGTAATTCATCGGTTAACCATGGTGATGGAGGTCGCGAAACGCGTTTCTTAACTACAGGGGCGTGTCTATCATACAAATTTATTATTAAAGAATTTAGAGTATTTACCTGCTCGTCAACTGTAGGGAGGCAGTTTATTGAGTGCCACGGCAAGCAGGCAGCGTCGATGTTCAGGTCTACTTCATTCATGTACCTAAAGTCTCTGTATGATGTGAATTTAGTTTTATATTGCGGAACTCGAAGTTTGTAGGATATATATAACATATCATGGTACGAGATGCCGGGTGTGTGGATTTGACCGTGGCTAATTACGTGTTCTTCCTTGGATACCAGTATCACATCTATCCATGATTCTGAGTTCCTTATGTGATGGGTTGGACCAAGAGGACAGATAGCAAGGTTAAGGCCCGAGATCGTATCCCGATATTGCAAGACTTCGTCTTTCGTTGTTAAAAGATCCCAATTTGTATCACCCATTATTATGGAATGTTGGTAATTGGGTAAATGTTTTGCAATATCGTCAACAAAGTTTATGAAAGATGTACGGGGGGGACGATACACAACACTCAAAAGCAATGTCTGGTGACCTACAGTGACTTCGAGTATAATATTCTTACGCATGAAAGGAAAAAGTGTACTTATTCATTTTACAACTGAAGAGTAATAAAATTAAAGAAAAGTTCTTGCTTCTCAAAATTATTTCAAAGTTGTGGAGGATTCATTATGACAATGTAGATGCAAGGACGCTTCAATACATAAAAATTATCTCATCAGAAGTTCTCGATATGAATATATTATCAGATATATTAGACATATTATGATTTACAAGCATCAGTAACCTGTCTAAGTTGTTTTATATATTGCATTGTGCATTACGTGAGCTCATTTCAGGGCTTGATTGGAACATTCTCAGCTGGAGCGAGCGGAGGCTCATTACAGTTGATTCCAATGTCACTTCTGTGCACGCATCACAAAAAACACAATACTAAATTGATCAACACCATTTTTAATATGGTTCTACGTTATGGTCCATAGATTGTTTAGCATTGGCGTTTCAAAATGTCACCACCATTAATCAAATATATTTGACTAGAGTTTAGTTCTGTTGGTGAATGCCAGAGAAGTATGACTAGATGTTGGAAACAAGATGGGTCCTGAAGGCGAAACCCCCAACGAGGTCTGGGGGCAAAATTCTCAGAATCGACCTATATTCAACTTCGTCACTGCGTGCATGGGGATCATACGTCTAATAATCTAACACTTACTCTCACATTCATCCCAGCTAAATTCAAAAGCAGCATTGCATCCAGAATGCGGTTTTCCTCAAACATTTTCATGTGCTATACTTCAGAAAAGTGCGAATATGTGCAGGTTTTCTCTTTGCATACAGTAAGAACAATGTTTCCGCTACGACATATTAAAAAATCACAGACTTATTATGCCATATTTTCTACTAAAATGCCATTCTATCGTTTGACCATAGTTTATATGCTTTCAGTATCACAGCATTTTCCAAATATGATATTAAGTAGGAGATTATCATAGGGATATGATAATGATATTAGCATCATTGCAAATATGACTATTGACTACACATCACATCAACATTCTAAATATACAAAACGATACATACATGTCGGTCGTGTCACCATGTTTACCAGCCACTGAATATCTACACGCAATGTAGGAATAGTCGCATTCAAAGTCAATTTCCTATCTTCTGTCACTAAGCAGCGCCTCTCCGGCTTCGGCGGATAACCACATATACACATCCCATGAGTTCATTGTAAACTGCTATCACTTCTTTTCCTGCCCACTATCTTATGTGTACACTATTAAGCTTTCATTATAACAAATCATATCGAGTCAATCTTTTACTTCATTTTTCGAGTTTTTGCTCAGAATTGCCGCGTTTGGACCCACTTTGGTGCGACGGTGAGAATGAAGGTATGAAAGTGAGAAGAGTGAAGGGACATTCAAGATGCTGTTTGCGTGGAGTATTAAAAATAAAGGTAAACAAGGGGAACAATAACATTTTCGAACTTCAAGCAGTTGTAGAATAGGGGCTTAAGGGATCAGAACTTAGCCCAACGAAGTTCGACTTTTTCAGACACTAGTCACTACCTATGATTTATTTTAAAATTCCATTGACATATCAAATGCTTCCAATTTGGAGGAATTCATTGGGGTCATTTTTTCATCAACTTTTTGTATGGCCAGCATATTATTTTGTGCATACGTGTCTAGTTGTGTGATGTTTTTATCTATCTACATACACACATTCTTTATATATGTACGTGTTAGTGTATTTTAATATGTCAATTAATAATAAGTACCTTAAATTCGGAATTTTCATTCATTAAGAAATTAAGTACTAAATAATTACTTTAATTTCAGGTATATGTAATAGTCAAATATATACAGGGTTTTCATAAAGCCTGGACGGATTTAATTTGCTTATAATTTTCTCATATGAATCAAATAAAGTGCTAACGGTAGCGGAAGGATTAAATTTTTACCTGTAATCTGCACCAGCTCAGTTCATTCACCGCCACACCTCCAACTGGGCGCCATTTACGTCCACATATTACGGTACATTTACGTCCGGTACATTTACGTCCACACATTGATACGGTAAAAAAAAAATAGTCATCTCAAAGGAGTTTTTCATTTATTTATTTCTTTAAAAGACACACACACCAATACAGCTTTCAACTTACTTTTAAGTCAACATTGAAACAACAATGAAAACAACAATGGATGGAATTTGGTAAGAAACTGACCCTTGCCCTCCCTCTCCCTCTCTCAACGTGTTCAGAGTTGCCGCTTATCTAACAGTGTTGCCAACTAAAAATTTAATCCTTCCGCTACCGTTTGCACTTTATTTGATTTTATTATGAGCATTTTTATGAAAATTATAAGCAAATTAAATCCGTCCAGACTTTATGAAAACCCTGTATTTTGGATTTTAAGTACAAACATTGAACATATTCTTCACCTATATCGATCAATATTTAGAAATTCACAAAGAAGGCACCTTCTGAATTTCCATTACATTTCACAAAATATTTTTTACCGTAAAAAGATCGAAATTAAAATGCTATTGATGTCACATACAGAATAAAATTAAATAGTTTACAATTATTACTGGCAATTAATACTGTCACTCATTTCGAACAATTAAAAGAACATATTCTAAATGTATTGAAATTTCATTTCTTATCGTTAGTACGAAGCGTTGTAAATAGTAGTAACTTTCGATAACTGTTCTCCTAGTGAATTTGTATACAACCAAAGGTAGTTTTAACAAGTTTAACAAAAACGTTCAAAATAACACTCTTGAAAACAGCTCTTATTTGAAAAAGGTACATAATGATCGCGTTTGGTTCTTGCAATGATCTTTCCAAGAAGATTAATAAAAATTCAACATAGCATAACAACAAAAGCTGTTTTGCTTATATATATATATATATATATATATATATATATATATAATGATTGGTAAGTTGAGTGTAGGGGGGCGCCGAATTCTGCTTCGCCCCGGGCGCCGAAATCTCTAGCTACGGCTCTGTTTACGATCAGTGTTTGCGAATTACTACAGTTTATTTTTCCCCTTGGTTATATGCATTATTAAATCTTGATTTAGTTTTGTAGATCTCTAAATGTTTAGATCTTTAAAGTGCAATCTTGAAATACGTTTGATGATACCGTTAATTTAAACTAGCTACCGTTAATTTAATATTTGAAACAACTTTCCTTCACTCGGCAAAGTAACAAAGACTTCTTGGTTTATCGTTGAACCTACGCGGTGTTTGTTTAAACCGTGGGTGCATTAATCGGGACAACTTCAGGAATAGGGACAACATATCACCCTTATTTAGAGCGATAACATTGAAAGATATATATTTGTGTGTTTCTTTTTTCACAATTCATCCCCACTTCTGCCGCCCATTCGTACGAGATAGGCAGTAGGGATCTAGGCTGGGGCCGGGGAGGCCTAGGCCCGCCAGTTTTTTGAGTGACAAAAATAATGTAAGCTATTATTTATATATTTTTGAAAATTTATAGTAAACATGACAGTCATTGTCTGGGGTCTGATTGCCCCCCTCCCCCAGTTTTTACCTTCTTGATCCGCCTCTGTGGATAGCCTATGTTTCAAATCTGGTGAAAGTTGGGACCGAACAGTGCCTGGAAATAACCAATGCGCTCATAAAATCAGTTTCTGTTTGCAATGCCATATTATATTCTGATGCTGGTTGAGTTGAGTTGATTTTTAGTTTAACGTCCCGTTCAGCAGCGAGGCTATATGAGACGTGGACCTACTGATTAACGTGGAATCCGAACCACATGAGCTCCCGCCGGAAATCGAAACTTATGCTAGTACGAATGATTATTATCATAAAATGAAATGAAATGAAAACTTCCAGTTTAGCGTCCTATGATTATGACCGTTAGGATCATGGAGACAGATGATTAAGGCAAGCGAATGATGATGGAAGAATTAGTTAAAAGAAAATGTGGGAGGAAACAGGAGTACCTCCAGAAAACCCACGAACACTATGTTGTCCACCATAAACTCACTTGATCAGAGATCGAGCCAGGGACCTCACATACCAGAGGTAAGCGCTCTATTACTGAGCCACTGTGTCTCCTATAATTATCATAAGGACCGTGAGTAGCATAAAGGAGTTCAAAAGTCTGTGCAGACATCATTGGTGTACAGTCCGCAGCAAAAAACCTGCAACATGAACATATATGTTTATTGTGAAACTACGCCTAACAGCGCAGGGAATCAACATATCGTCTAAGTGGCACGAATCACGCAAGGAGAAACATCGGCGTCTTCCCCTGCATACTTATTTTGGAGCAAAAGACTTCGTCGTTTCACAATATACTTACATGCTCACGTTGCAGGTTTTTTGCTGCAGACTGTACCATATTACCAAGAGTCAAGATAGATTTTAGTATCACTTACAATTTGATAGTGGCAAATAGTAGTGCTGTCTTCTTAATAATGATATATTCGTATGTTATGTATTGGTGTGTACTTACCAAATTGAATACGCCTCTGACGTACCTAATTGGAATTTCATTATTTGAAAGAAACACCTGGAATTTCGGCATTTGAAAGATACACCTACATAAAATGCTACAGCTGCAAGGAAACAACGATACATTTTTTAGCCACCATTATCTTATTAATTTAGATCTCATTGTAGATTCACAACGCCGTCAGCTTCGTACTACTATATTCACAGCATTTGTGTAAGTAGCTTTGTGTTGACTATCCAATCACTACTCATTGAAGTCTCTTTACTTTGTTTTTTCTCAATTCGTGACTACTACCAAATGATAATGCTTATGTTGTTAGTATTTGCTTTCCTTATCTATAGTCATGTCCAGATGTTAACGAGAACCATAGGAAAGGAAAAAAATGAAGACTGGGGATCTATGCTACTCTGCGGAATTGGACGAATGAGCAAGATACCTGGGGACTAATGCCTATTTCTTGTAAGTTCATCTGGGTTGCTCATTTGATTACAATTTACTTCATTTTCTTGAGGCATGACGTAGTATTTTCTGGCATCCATAAAACCGCATTCTGTACCGTATTGTTTCGGAGTTTCGAAGAAAGGTAAAACATCCCTTAACTTCTGGACATGAATGTGTAACAGATGCCGGCCACTACAGTAAACTGTAAGTAGATAGGTAAAGATATCCATTTTAAATCTTGACAATATACATCTATTCTCAAAAAATCATCATCCTCAAAATCAGCAACTTACAGTCTTACATTCGTTTAATCTGCATAGTGTTCTTCGATTTTATTTTTAGGTATTTCCTAAACAATTTGGCTTCCGCACATGTGCTAGATCCAGTAGAATACAAAACATCATTCCATAGTTGGTAACGTCTTGGTTACCGAATAAATGAACTGTCATGCGAATTAGTCTACTTATTTATTTGATATTGAAAATGTGATTCATTTGGTACCAGAGCGTTGGTTACCAGTATTCATATTCCAATATGGATTAGATACGTTTCTTTGGCCCGGATTAGGTAGGTAAGAGGGAGGCACATTGGTACATGGGGCACATTGATACATTGTAGGTGTCTTCTCCTAGAGGGGTTAGTAACTTTTGAAAAGTAGATGCTTGGCATTACAGGAGGTCGACTGTTATTCGAGTGAAAGTTGGTGAAAGTGACACGTTGAATTGATTTTCTGCGAGAATTTGTCACCTTTTAGAAGACAAAAGTAAGTTTCTTGATTTCCCATTTGTAAGCCTTTGGAGAATTGTTTATTATATTTTCAGAAAAACCTTTAGTGTGTGTAAAAGACACGAGGCGTG
The DNA here is from genome assembly GCF_964235325.1 of Thermobia domestica. Taxonomy (NCBI): domain Eukaryota; kingdom Metazoa; phylum Arthropoda; class Insecta; order Zygentoma; family Lepismatidae; genus Thermobia; species Thermobia domestica. Next base: position 88,734,044 of record NC_137461.1, read on the forward strand.
TTCCGAAAGTCAGGGTCGTTTGATGAAAATAAAAACACGCTCGTAGGGAACGGGATTTATTGCCAGAAATAGGTCCCGCAGAGCTACTTCACTTTTCCACATAGCCGTTCCAAACACTTTTCGTAACGCTGCACCATCTTCTGTAAACCCACTACATAGAAGTTTGCTGTCTGGGATTAGAACCAGTTGACAATGACAGTCTTGAGATACTCATTGTTTACAAACCATTGTCTACCAAGGCACCATTTCAAATACAAGATGAGGAAGTAATCGCTAGAAGCAAGGTCGGGACTGTATGGAGGGTGGTCAAACAAGTCCCAACGAAAACCTTGGATCTTCTTATTGACGACGGCAGCGGTATGCGGACGCGCGTTGTCGTGAACGAGAATGTTTCCGGACGACAGTTTCCCGCGGCGTCGATTTTGAATTGCATGTCTCAATTTGGTAAGCGTGTCACAGCACACGTCAGCTGTAACTGTTGTCCCACGTTCCAAGGAATCAATCAACAGGACGCCCTTGTCGTCCCAAAAGACGGTAGCAATCAGTTTGCAACACGAGTGCGGGTATTGCTTATTTTTATTTATTTATTTATTTATTTATTTTTGATTTGGGGAAACCTGAATGGCTCCAATACATGGACTGTTGCTTGGATTCGGCGTTGGTGTATGAGATACACGTCTCGTCGCCCATCACAATATGCGAAAACAAGTCATTTCCCTGTTGTCGATAGCGATCCAAAAACTGTCGGGCACTGCACATTCGTTGCTCTTTGTGCTGGTCCGTTAGCATTTTCGGCACTCACTTTGTTATATCGAAGCGTTTTTGTGACAGTCCTGTAGATGGTGGTTCGTGTAACGTGGAGAAAGTTATTAGCCAAAGCACTGATCGTCAATGGCCGATCACTTCACAGTTTTTAGTTCACTTTCCCCACGAGGCCATCGGTCTGAACACTTGGTTTGCTACTCCGGTCTTCATCGTGTATGTTGGTGCACCATTTTGAAACTCGCGACACTATTTGCGACAGATCCATATACTAGGTACAACTCCCGATGGATATCGCAGCAGAAGTTCCTTCTGTAAGCAAAAATCGTATCACACCGCGCACTTCACAACTAGCGGGAGAAACAATTCTCGCGGCCATTGCGATCTACCTTCCACGGCTGCCACAAAACAACCACTGCAGTGGCTTCGTCAATAATCTGTCGTTGGCGCTTCATGCGTGAAATTGTGTTCGGCCTACCCCCATTTCACTATACGTTGGCGGCCCTTACTTTTGGAATACGCCTCGTAAATTCTTTGTGCATTTTAATATCAATTCAGTACAACCATGTAAGTCCATTTCGTTGTTATTACGTTTGCAGTAATAATAAAAAAGTGCTATTGGCACACAATAATACACAAACGGTTTTAACGTATTGGTACGTACAAACGTACCTCGGCATTTATGTAATAATGTATCCTTTGTTATTTTAATGAACGTATACTTGTAGATCTGTATTGGAGCGATAGGAAAAGTACTGGAAAGACAATAGTAACGAAGTATTTAAAAGCATTGAAGTCCTCTCTGATTCGAAGTATGAACTCATTACTGCTTATTCCAATATACTTTGTGTAGCTACTCCAGTGTACTTGTAGTTTTAAAACACATTCTTTCTCTACGACAAATTTTGCAAAAAAGAAAAAAACGTATTCCTTGTAGTATTTTAGAAATGCTACTTTGCTCACAAAGTATGAGACACTATTCAATAAAGACCACCTGAAACAACATAATAAACGATTTGATTTTTAAGTTTAGCTTAACTTTCAGGAGCAAGGCTATATGAGACATGGACCAGCTTAACGTGGGATCCGAACCACATGAGCTCAGGTAGGGAATCGATCCGGGTCACCTACTCCAAAGGCGCATATGCTAATTGCTTAGCCACGAGGGAGCTCGTCAACATAATATAGGAGCATAATTTCAACTTCAAGTGACAAATTGTCTATTAAGGAATTCTTTTCTTTCATTTCTTTGGAGAGGCTCTTTCAAGAATATTTTGTTTAACATAAATGTTATCTATTCTGAAACTCAGTAAATTTTTAATTTTATAAGATCGTACAAAATGATAAGACAATGTTTAAGTATTTGTTTTGTAAAACGCTTCGATTAATATTGTCCTGTGAATGAATAAGAAACAGTCTGAAGTTCGATAGATAATTATGTATGGTGCTAGTAATCTTTATCATGTGTTTGTGTGAAGCAATTGCCCGTCGTGATTTTCTTAAGTATATTTTATCAGTGTTCAAGAGTACCTTTTGTAGTAAGTTTCGCTCAATATTATCTTCGGAATCAATTATAAATAAGCATTACTCACCATTCTATATAACACTATTATTAATGCCAATCTGCCCCAACTCCTTACACGAGGAAGATTGGTAAAGGTTGCAAACCTGTTTTAAATTTCATTTTTCGACAAGATTGTGTATTGTGCAGTCAGAAACAATATTAAATATAGGTTGGAGGTATAAGAAGTAATAGCTTCAGCCTATACTTAATTTTGTTTCTGACTGTATATGTAGCTAAAGAATCACACATTAAGTAGAAAAAAATCTTAAGCTGACAGTGTACTCTCAAGTTTCACTTACGTAAAATTCGTACTAATGTGCCTCCTTCTCTTCTGCATTTCATAAATGTTGTGGCAGAACTGTAGAACTCACTTTGTTGGTGGAATGAGAGTTTAGTATCTCCTTCAACAGCGAGCTTATATGACACGTGAATCTACTACTTAACGTAGGATCTGAATCACAGGGGCTTTCACCAGAAATTGAACCCGGCTCTTCTGCGCCAAAAACGCTACGCTAACCATATAGCCAGGAGGAAGCTAGTGGAGTCACTTTATAATTTCCTTGCAGTGCAACATATTGTATAGTGTGTAAATCGAAATATAGAGGCATTAGTGATGAATAAGTGTACATTGATGGGGAGAGTACTATCATAGCGTTAGAATATTTAAAATCAGATATTCTCCTTCGTAGTGTCATCCGCTCTTGTGGGGATAATCTAATTGTTGAAAACATGTAAACTCCCACAGCGCTTATGGATGATATCTTTCTCAATTTCACAGACTTGACTGCAAAATTGGCTGTTAATTGTACTCTTTGTTTAAAACAAACTCTTATGTGGTTAGGGATGTGCTCGAGACGAGACGAGACAAAATTTTCCTGACATAATTTGAGTCGAGACACAGCTCTTCAATAGAAAAATATACATTTTTCGAGTCGAGACATCACTTTTAAAGCACATTTTCGAGACGAGACAGCCTCAAATTTTGTCTCGTGCGCATCCCTATATGTGGTATCTTGTTTAAGCTTTTCTATTGCGTTGTAATAATGTCATCCAGCGATAAGACGTTGTCTTACAATGTCATCCAGCGATAAGACCTTGTCTTATTTATTACATGCGCAAACCATTTGATAAAAGATTTTAATTTGAGTCAATAGAATGGCAAATGGACAAAATACTCATAGAACATTAGGTCTACCTGAATTCGGCATTAATAACTGTTGATATAACATCATTAACGGCTATAAAAAGACAGATATAAAAACAAACGTTAGCAACCTTTATTCTTTTAATTTTACATATTCAGAGTTACGCTCAAATCAACTGTTTCTTCCATATAATTTTAAGTTGCCCTAAAGTTTTGTGTACGTAATTTTGTAAATAACGTGTTTTTTCTATATCAGAACAATAAATTACATATTGTACAAACAGGAAGTTCTGTTTAATTTATCCATTGTTTACACAAGAACTTGCATTAATGTGGGGTATAACATAATGGATTGATACATTCTTTGGTATACAGCAAGAAAATGTAAATAAATAAGAATATTTTTTAAATTCATAAATGTTTCCATAAATCAATCAAAATTTTATCTTCTATTTCCTTGATATGAAATACCTATTTAAAATGCATCTTGATCAAATTAATTCAGTATATACGTTATAATAATCCAACACGGTCAATATTTGATAAATTGCGCTGCGTACATTGCATATATTCAATTTTTGTAATTTGACAGCATGTTTTTTTTTTTTTTTTTTTTTCAAATATCACTGGAGCTTCATACCTTGTGCATATAGTTGCATTCACTTAAAGTTATCATTTGAAAATTAATTATGTATTATTAACATTTTTAGTCTATTGTTATTCGAGATTAAGCCTGTGTAACTCACTTAACAACTACTTTTAATAAAATTTTCATACGAGTTAAGAGTCATACATCTTCATCCTCTTTTGTACTCATTTATCATTTTGATAAAAAATATTAGTTGACAAGGAATATACTTTACTAAATTATCAAGTAAAATCCACACTAGTTATTTTTAATAAAAAGAATGTGATCTGTTTTACTTAATATAACATATTCGTACTGATATGAATTATATTTTCCATTCTCATTGGTTATTAATGATAAGTAAACTTTCTTTCCTTTCTATACATTTCTGAATGAAGCAGTGTAAAATAGTAATATAAAATGTATATCATGTGAAATAATTGCTTAAACTGCTAATACATAAGTTGTTGGTAATTTATGATAGATATCTTTCAATAATTTACTCTTCCAGCATAATATAAAACATAATTTCACTATTGCCTGAATAATTTCAGTGACATTAATAACATGATTCTATTTTATCTTTTGAATATAAAGTTAATGCTTGTACATTCTTTTGAAAAGTTCACAGAAAAACTGTTCACTGGACTAACAGAGATTAGAACTCCGTACTGTGTTTGAATATCGAATGACTTAGTTATCAGCAACCAGTTTTCCTTTATGTACTGCACAAGAGAAAGGTCAGTGAACACTTGATGTGAGCATTTTTATTGGTTTTTCAATAATTAGGTAATCACCAAACCAGTCCTAAGCTTTTTCCTGGTCTTTACAACTATTCCTCACTCTTATGCACACATAAATCACACTAGAAATACATGAAAATTGAATTATCGGCAAGTCTGTCAAACGCAAAGCTCGCCTTATCCGAAACTGAAAATATGATAGGATCCAATAGAATTTCTCTATAATAGTCCTCTTTCTATTACTATATTCAAGTTGATAAGTTTCTATAATTTTATTGCCAAATACCGAAAAACGACTGTGAAACGCAATACATGCCAGATCTTCTGGTTATTGCAGAAATTTTCCTGTTCTGTCAAAAATCACATGGGGAAGGCGAGTTTAAGTTTGATGGACTCACTCTTTGTTTTAAAATCTCATGGAATTTTAACAGGATTACGTACGACACAGTAAAAATACAAGTATTTAGATTAAATATGTCTGTGGAGTTCTGTATTGTACCGACTGAATTAATAAAAGTAGAGTAATTTATAATACAAAATAGAAATAATATAATTTTCAAGTGTGAACTGTATGAACAACAAAATTAAGGAAACCAATACGAGAATCAACCCATGATATGAAGTTGGTTAAACATTCAGTTACTATTTTGAATACATCAATGAAGTAATTAAATATACTTCTTAGTTCTGTTTTGAGTAAAATGTAAAATGATAATTACATCTTTCGAATGAATGTTTGTTTGTACTTACCTTGTCCGATAAATCTATTCTGGTTTTGAATTATTCTAAAGCCACGTTTGTTTAATCATATCGGAACCTTTTTCTCCAATCATTATTAAGGCAGCCGCTGGATTTGCTCCTGGTACTTTTGGACATATAGAAGCGTCTATGACTCGAAGATTCTTAACCCCATATACCCTTAATTCAGCATCAACTACAGCCTCAGGATCAGTTATAGGTCCCATCTTGACTGTACCACCTTGGTGGTTTTCTGGGCTTGTGTACATCCTAATCACACACTCCCAGTATTCATCTGATCCAAATTCATAAGTTTCACATCCAGCAGCTGGTTGTGTTATCGGTTGTATATCCCAGGCTCTCAATGCTTCAGTCTGACTCATCTCAAATGCGAACTTAATGCCTTCTTTCATTCTTTCTATGTCTTCTTTCTCGGTAAGATAATTTGGATATAGAAGAGGAGGGTCCAGAGGATTCGTACTTCGAAGTTTTAACATACCTCTACTTCGAGTTTCCAGAAGTGTTGGACGGATTCCTATTTCTTGTCTACCACAATCAGAGAAGTTACCACTTGAGCATTCTAGCATTGAACCTGTGTTGGAACATTTAGAGGAATATCCACTGAAGAATATTTGAAAATCGGGATAATCTTCTTCAGCATATTTAGATTGAATAAATCCTGTCGTTTGAGTAATTCCTGTTGACGCTAATGGCCCAGTGTGATCTTGAATATATTGTCGCAACGTTTCATTTGAAAGTGATCTGTATGAAGTTTCATCTATTGTAAAACCTATGTAGATACCTACATGATTATGAAGATTATGTCCAACTGGAAGATCTGCTATCACCTTTATTCTCTGATTTTCGAGGTCTTCTTTTGGTCCAATTCCCGATAAAAGGAGTAATTGAGCTGAATTAATTGCTCCTGCTGATAAAATCACCTCCTTTCTGGCATACACTCGTCGTATGTGCTCATTTTTTATATATTCAACACCTATTGCCGTATTCGTCTTATCATCTATGATCACTTTTGTAACCTGAGAATTAATGCTGATATGAAGATTTTTCCTATTTCTAAATGGACGTAGGAAAGCATTTGCAGTAGTAACACGCAAGCCATCTCTTGTCATCATCTGCGCGATAGCAAAGCCAGTTATGTTTCTTCCATTAAGGTCTCTGATCTCATAACCAAGTTCTTCAGCAGCTTCTAAGATGGAATACGTAAATGAAGGTTGATATGGGAATTGGCTAACAGGCAACAAACCATCAAAGCCATGATATTCATAATCAACTACTCCTGGGTTACCATTGTTTTCAGATTTAATGAAATAAGGAAGCACATCTTCGTAAGACCAACCAAAATTACCAGCATCAGCCCATCTGTCAAAATCCTTTGGGTTCCCTCTAGTATACATCATACCATTCATTATTCCAGTTCCTCCTATACATTTTCCTCGTGGCCAGTTACATATTCCTTTTGAACTTAAACACGCATGTTCTTGAGGTTCAGTAGTGTAGTTCCAATCGAGAACACTCCTAAAGAAATTTCCAGCAGATAATCCAGGAATTTGAGATGCTGTTGGTTCATCCGGACCAGCTTCAAGCAATAATACAGTCCAATTTCTGATTTCACTCAACCTGCTTGCTACAACAGATCCTGATACTCCTGCACCAACCACAATAAAGTCATATTCCTCAGCTGGTTGTTCCACTGGTTTAAACCGATTGCAGGCATCAGTTATTTCTAGTTGCATTCGAAGCATTATTTCAACAAATGTCATAAATATGGCCGCTGGTGCACCACAAGAATTTCCAAGAAGAGGGGTGTCCTGGAATTGGCAGGAACCAGAAGATGGAAAGGGATCCGTCATGTCGGACGTTGTCCTTTCTGACCTGTGGAGATAGTAGTAAAATCATACAAAAATCAACAATAACAAAATATCAAAATATAATAAAAAATAATGTAATAGCACTATGTTTAAGTTACTCTTCACTTTTTAAAACCTAGAATAAATTGGTGCTCTGTAAATATCTGAAACAGTATTTCAATAATTTCATCTATCTTGCTGTAACTGCTGCACGTGCACTCACTGCTATATTATCAAGAGTACGAATCAGAGTAGGCTATAATAAATAAACTGGTAATTTCTTGTTCTGTATTGAATATTTCTGTTTGTATATTGTTCATTATAGCTTTGAAAATATTCGACAGTATTAATAAACAAAACTGACCAAAGTACTAAATACTGTGTATATATTAATAATACTTGTGTAACAGTTTCGGTAAGACACGTTATGAGAGCTATCGGAAGTGATACAATAGTGCCTCCTAGTTGCAATTGCAAAATTCGGACATTTTCCACGAGTTTTCAAGAAAATGAAAATCCGATAATTAACTTGGGTGCACTTAATGAGCCCGTTGGAAGAGGGCCTCCACGAAAGTGCCTCGAAAATAAATAATAAAAATAATATATTCTTTTTCATCGGGACATTTCTTGAGTTATTAAATACAAATAATGGATGTAAAGTTAGAAGAAAACGTTTTCGTGCCAAAGATGTAGTGCGAAATTGAAACACACACACACACAAGATGCTTCAAGGAGGCTTCTGTTCATACCCTAATCCCTTAGATCCACAGTTCATACGTCATTGTCTTTAGAATTATTTAAGTTTTTGAATAATATCATACACATGCCTCACAGTCGATGAAGAACTAACGAACAGGGTACTTGTGAAAATTGCCCGCGCGTAAGTAAATTTCTAATCGCGCGTTTTATACTAACTTGAGTATGCTGAACTCAGTGAAACTGTTTTTAAGCTTAACCGTCCATGAGGTCACGAGAAAAATGATGTCGAGGTTAAGTCATCCTATGAAAGCATTTGTAAACTTACGGGTAAACTTACGGCTCCATAGGATCAGGAGCACATTTACTACCAGCTTAAGCGGTATTTGGAAGACCCCAACTTGGTAATTTTTCTCCTAACCTTTTGAACGGATAGGTTTGAAAATAGTTTCATTGAATTCAGCATTCTAAAATTAGTACAATCCGCAGAAAAAAAAAACCCTGCAACATGAGTACGTAAGTTTATTGTGAAACTACGTCTAACAACCCAGCGAATCAACATAACGCCTAAGTGGCACGAATCACGCAGTAGAAACCTCGGAGTCCTCCCCTGCACACATATTTTGGAGCAAAAGACTTCGTCGTTTCACAATAAACTTAACATGCTCATATTGCAGGTTTTTTACTGCGGACTGTACAAAAAGCTCACTTAGAAATTTTCCCACGCTTGAGCAATCTTTTACTAGTGAAATTATATATATATATATATATATATATATATATATATATATATATATATATAGATAGATAGATAGATAGATAGATAGATAGATAGATAGATAGATAGATATAGATATATAGATATATAGATATAGATATAGATATATATAGATATAGATATAGACATATAATAGAAATATCTGATAATGTGCAAGTTCTAGATCAACCATGAGCCATGTGCAACAGCCATGTGCAGAATTTTGATGCAGCGCTAGTTTGTTCTTGGAAAGCACCTACACGTATATCATAGGATTGAAAATTTCGATTAGTTCACGACTACATTTAAAAGTCCGTCATTACAAATTGTAAAGTGTATTTTTTATACATTTCATTCAGTAGTATTGAAAAGTTTGTAATGTATCAATAAACCTAAAATAGATCAATGTATAAATGAGTTGAGTTGATTTTGAGTTTAACGTCCCGTTCAGCAGCGAGGCTATATGAGACGTGGACCTACTGATTAACGTGGAATCCGAACCACATGAGCTCCCGCCGGGAATCGAACCCGGGTCTCCCACGCCAAAGGCGCGTACGCTAACCGCTTAGCCACGGAGGAGCTCAATGTATAAATGAATATTGAATTAAGTCAAAGTACTGTGCAAAAGGAAAAACTCTGTGAAAACCCTAAATTAATATCTTAGAGTAACAAATGTTAGTAAAGAGTGCGTAACCATATGGAAAAATAAAGATGTACAAAATAATAATTACAGTGCAAGTTTTAAAAATTGTAACTATTAATAATAGGGAATTTGTGAATTTGAAATAAGGCCTTTTAGCATGTTAATAATAAGGATAAATACATTTCTTGTAAGGGAGAGAATTTGAACTTTTCAATTTTGTTCATATCAATGTTCCACCACGTCATTTGGACTACTATACTTCTGTACTAGGTAGTCTTGGCCCCTCCCGAAATAAAATTCTGATTGCGCCGCTGATCTGAGCAACTCACAATCTCCGAGTGTATATATATTGCAACAAGTGACCTACGCTTGTATGCCATTATGAGTACGAATCACATGATAAGTGTGCTGGTGTAATTTCCGATTGTAAATTTATAATTTGAGCGAGTGTCGCGAAACTTTAGCATTCGATTCGATTGGAATTTCTGTTTCCATCTATACATGTAGTCCATGGCATACGCCGTCTTTCAGCTTATAGAAATAACTCTATTGTTTGGGGTTGCAACCATGAAGAACAAGGGGATAGGGTAAATGGATTAAAATAAAAATACATGCAAGGCACTTTTCTAATATATCTCAGGCAAAAATTACTCGAATATAATAAAAATGTATTATATAGTTTTCTAAAGGGCATTCTGATTATACCCACACCTTGGAGTTAAAATTTGCCATAAATGAAAGGATGATTGTATTCTTTTCCCTTATATAAAATATATGTTCTTCGTAGGGATGGTACCGAGACCGAGACGGTCTTTTATATACCGAGACGAGACCGATACCGAGACGGCCTTTTATATACCGAGACGGAGCTCTATAAATCGAGACGAGACTTAGGTCAGTCTCGAAAGTCTCGGTCTCGTCTCGAATATTGGTATAGATACATATTAAGATTGAACTTTACTCAAAATTTATTTCGTTGCTGTGTTAACTAATATGGGAACGGTTGACTAATGTTCAGTGGCAGTGGCGTATTTAGGGGGTGGCTATCGGACTTAGGCCCCTCCCGAAATAAATTTGTGATCATTTTTTTCGCATTGCACGTACTACACAAATGTTTCTTACTCGTTCTCAAGTCTCTCCCGAAACAAAATCTACTGCTGATGTATATAGCCTTCTCTGTCTCTCTCTCTCTCTCTCAACATATATATATATATATATATATATATATATATATATATATATATATATATATATATATATATATATATATATATATATATATATATAGTGGATCCAGGATATGATCTAGGAAGGGGCTAAACCATAGTTTGACATTTTATCAAGTGTAAAGAAAGAAGTAGGATTGAAGCCCATTTTATACAGTGTATAGCTGAGCGTCAAGGGGAGCTATAACCTCTTCAACCCTCCACTGTATATCTTATCTAATATAAGTAAAAGGAAGAGTTGGTTTGTCTGTGTGTCTGTGTGCCTGTCTTTCTGACTGTCTGTATGCGGCCTGGGTACCAGACGAGAGTCCAGGAGTTACCAAATTTGGGTGACGGGTATCATGGCCCAGTAATCAGACCAAGAAGAAGCGTTTTTTTTTTAAATTTTGGACCAGGGGAGTCTTGGAAAGGGACATGTAAAAATAATACAAAATGACCGATATTAATGTCAAATACGTAGTTTTCGCGGTTGCTGAGATAGTGATACTCCTACAGACCTTGGTTTCCAAATATTGGTCCCATGCGAAAAATGGGTATTTCGTCTAGTTTTATATATATATATATATATATATATATATATATATATATATATATATATATATATATATATATATATATATATATAATATACTCTGTGAAATATGGAAGAGGAAATTCTTCTAGATACTCTGCAATACCACTAGATAAACAAGCAGTGTTGCCAACGCAACATAAAGTTATAATTTCTCAAATTGCACTACGTATGATATTACATATTTCTGTTCAGTTAATTGAGTTTAACGTCTCTTTCAGCAGCGAGGCTATATGAGACTGAACCTACTGATTAACGTGGAATCCAAACCACATGAGCTCCCGCCGGGAATCGAACCCAGGTCTCTCACGCCAAAGGCTAACCGCTTAGCCACGTAAGAGCTCTACATATTTCTAATTTAGATATTAAATAAAAGCACAAAAGCACATATAATATTCAGTATAACAAAGGACAATACATATCACTAACATCAACATTTTAGAGATCTCTAATAACTCAAATGGCAGGAACATTATAACATTAGTGTTCAGTAGTTTTAATTACAAGTCGCAGTTACTTTAAAGCAGTGTTGCGAACTTAAATAAATTGCTAAATATTATTATAAATATAGTGCAAATAACGTAGCTAAACTGGAAAGTATTTTAAAATTACTCGTAATTTGTTTTATGGTGTAAAAATGTTTTCAAAACACGATGTTTTTCATAGTCTTTGGGCTACTTATAATGTTAATGTCAAAGTTTTCGTTCCAGCAATACATGTAAAAGCAAATTGTAACTGAAATTAAATGTAACTGATAAATTTTCAGTAACACTAGTTGTCCCTAAGCCTTAGGCCTGGCGTATTTTTTAGATTGAAACAGTGCTTTATTAAAATTTTAATTACACCCTAACTGCATTTCATTTGTTATCGTTTGACCACCGACCACCTCAAACTCGATCAATACCATATAGCTATATGCAATTATTCAAGAACTTACAGTTAGTAATACACATTGTGTTGATTTTCGGTTTGGTTTGTTTTAGTTTAACGTCCCACGATTATGCTAGGACGGATAACGGAGACGTGGAGCTACTGATTATAGTGGAATCCGAACCACTTCGGTCGTTGAACATTACCTCGACCGGGAATCGAACTCTGGAGCATCGAACCAAAATCAAGCGTGCTAGTTACTAGAGCAAATGGGGGTCCTTAGATTGTGTTGATTTAAGTAATTGAGTCAGTGTTGCCAGATCCGAAGATCAAAAAGTAGCGTGTCTGTGCTCCAAAAGTAGAGGATATGAACTATTTGTAGGCCAAATATATAGAAATGAATTATTTGGCTACTAATGACTGGTACTAATGAAATAATTTTTAAAATAGACTGGAAAATGTAATGGACATATTGCAAGACGAAATTATGATCGATACACGAAAACAATTCTAGACTGGATACTACGTGACAAAAACAGCCTAGGAAAAGTCCGAATACAAGAAATCAGGAAACACTGGGTAGTAACCTGGATAAGAATTACTTTTAAGAAGATAAGTTAGATATTTGTAGAGAAAACTTGGGAAGACTTCATCCAGAAGTGGATTGATAATGGTTGATTATGATGATGGTGATGATTTTATAGCGAGACCTAAGAGGTAAACTAAACCAAGTCATAATTTCGTAATGTTACAGAAGAAGCGAAAAACCGGTTCCTTAACTAAGATCTATAGTACTGTTTTTCAAACTATACTAAGTAGTTACAAAGTAGTAGTATGCTTTTAGACTTACATTATTACCCCACTAGAAAGAACATAGTCTATTAAAAAGTATTCTAACCCAATTTGACTAAAAAGTGACTTAGCATAGTCTACCACTAATGTTCAGTTTCTATAACTTTTACTAGGTAAGGTAGGGTAAAATTGCATCCAAAATTTAACGAAAGTCGTACAGCGAAAAAAATATTGTTGACTATTTAATACTTCATGTTGCTGCAAAACTACGAAAATTAATACAAAAGAAAACTAGAAAGTTAAGAATCACTTGTTTTGGCGAGAGAAAGAAAATAGATACAGATAACTCGAATTACCTATATACTTATATAATATGTATGTTCATGTTTCGCAAGTAATTTTCAATCAATATACAATTTCAACGTAATGAACGCACGATTGGTTTTCTCGAATAAAGATCACATGCACCGCTAAGAGCTCAAGAATAAGCTTTATCTATGTTACGGCATTGGATATATGCGTATGTAATGCATTACAACTTTAGGAACTTGTATAAGAAACAGCATGTACTTAAATTTAGACGCGAACTATGCGAAACATCTGACTTTGAAACTAACTTGTTTCGTGATGCAACCCGAGACCACACATAGCAAAGATGAGTGCCGTAGCTCCCACCACAAAGTTCAGGAATTTCGTGTTATAAGGTGTCAATTAAACACGTAGATGTAAAACGGTAATAAAGCATTTGATCAATTTTAAACAAAATATATTGTAGTAATACTTTACCCTACTTGTTAAGATAATGAAGTTATATTCTGTTTTTTAAAATGACAGTCAAAGTAGAATGTATTGGATAATAAATGAGAAATTGTAAAATTTCAATTTCGGTAAGATTAAATACATTCGTCCTGCTATGTGTTGCGTTATCCGTTAGGATATATTGAACAATTCTGATTCAAAGGAAGAAAATAAACTACTGTATAGTACTGGAGTTAATTTAATAGACTTTAATAGTATATGCAGTACTGAGGCCATATGAGAAAGTCTTTTGCTGAAAGTGAAATATGGGTTACTATTAGGGTTTTATCCCAGGCATGAGATATCCACTGATGATTGAACCTGGAACACATGCATGGAAGGCATTAGCGCATCAAATTAGCTCTGAAGAAGTACACCATACTATAATTCGAAGTCAAGAATAAGGCCAAAAATAAGAAGCAGAAACGACATACTTTACGATAATAATACCTTTACAATTTTAATTTCACCTATTTATTTCGAGACTTTCGAGACGAGACCGAGATTTGGCCCTCGAGACCGAGACCGAGATCGAGACAAGCATTTGTTGACCGAGACGAGACCGAGACCGAGACGACGATTTTTGACTCGAGACGAGATCGAGACCGAGACAGCTATTTTTCAACCGAGACGAGACCGAGACTGCACAAAGTCTCGTCTCGTCTCGTCTCGATACCATCCCTAGTTCTTCGGTATTTTAGTTTTAAAAAATTGCGATTTTGGTGGAACATGTCATACTTTGTGATTGAAGCCTTCCAATCATCTCCTCTGTATAGTGTTAAAATTAGTAAAGAACAAAATAATGCGTTTGCTCTCTCCTTCGATTTTCTTAAAAATTCTACGGCAACTTCGTAAAACTCACTCGGTTTTGATGCAATATTATGCACATTTACTTTGTTTTACGTAATCGCTAGTACTTAGGATTAAAATCAGTCAAGAATGAGTGATAAATCTATCCCCCTAATGTAGAATAGACTACGGTGTCCCGCTGCGATTTAAACATATAAACCTCGATACATTTCGTAAAAATATTGAATTTAAATTTTCATAAAATATTGCGCATATTTCTAGAGGCTTTACAATTATTCCCTCTACTTGGATTTAGAATAAATCTAAAACAACGGAGTTATCCACACCCCGAGTTTCTATATTATCTTTCGGAAAGAAAATATTCGATTTTTGATATACCGGTAATATGGATATTTTCTATTTATTGCATTGTCTGCCATCTATTGAGGATGCAACAAAACGTAAATGTACGAGAGCTAAGTAGTTCCTCGTTTACCGGATAGAGGGCAATACTGTAGCTATGAATAAAATCTAAAGTATTTATAGCGGTTTTCAGATAATTCTCATTGCGTGGAATTGAAATCAGTAATCAGTTAAATATGAAGAATCACTTATTCTCCCTCTCCCATCCTGATTTCAAAAAGTGTTCTTCCACAACTTTCATTTAAAAAAAAAAAAAAAACTGACGAACATCATTATTTTTTTCTGAGAATTTCCAATCGTCTTGATTACTTGGAGTTGAAATGGGTTAATAATAAAGGAGTGCATTATTCTCGATTTTATATAACGCATTTCCAGTGAAAATTTATTAAAAACTATCAACAGGTGTTTTGTTGGAGATCAGATATAATATAAGTTTGAGATTAAAATTGGTGAGAAGGAAGTTTAAAGCTTGTTTGCTTCAACAATGCACTGATGGTTTTATCCCAGGAGTTCTCAACCTTCTCTACTAACGTACCGCGAAAACATTAACTGTTATTAATACTACCATAAGTTGTACATACCATCGAAAGAGATACGCATATCACAGGTTTAGAAACCTTGGTTTACGCTATTTTAAGATGTAATAAGAGAGAGAACGTGATTTGACAGGTTAGCAGCTGTATTAAAACGAAATACAATATTACAAACTTGAACTTTCAATTTTTTAACCTTCAAATCATTATATGTATCAGTAATATTCTTACATATTCTGCATGATTAGCTAGTGCTAAGTTGAGTTGATTTTGAGTTTAACGCCCCTTTCAGCAGCGAGGCTATATGAGACGGGATCTACTGGTTAACGTGGAATTCGAACCACATTAGCTCCCACCGGGAATGGAACCCGGGTCTCCCATGCCAAAGGCGCGTACACTAACCTCTAGCTAGTGATAAAAACATTATGATTTTAATAATACGATCTTTGAGGGAAAGCACAAAGATAAATGGTAAACATCTGAGTAAATTAACTTTATAAAGGAAAGTTTATTTTATTATGTTTTATTATTCTTTTTTTAAAATAAAATTTCTTAACAGGGAAATAGGTATGAATGATCCATTAACTTCATTTCTACCATTGTTTTATTATAGGCTTATGTGGTAGAAATTGTAGTATATTTTTTATAAGATATGGTAGGCTTTATATTATTTGTAATATAAGTATATTAATTTAATTTAGATTACAATTTCAACATTCTTATTGAAAGAAGTGTTTCTTCCAGGCTTAATTCCAGGTTCAATCCCACCTTGCCTAATCCTATCTCGCCTAACAACTTATCAGTCACTGATTTGTTCAAAATAAGAATTTCTGCCAGATTTTAGGCGAGGTGGGAATTACCATCTTGCTTAATCCTATCACGCCTAAAATGGTTGAGTTGAGTTTGAGTTTAACGTCCCTTTCAGCTGCGAGATTATATGAGACGGGACCTACTGATTAACGTGGAATCCGAACCACATGAGCTTCCGCCGGGAATCGAACGCAAAACGCCAAAGGCACGTACGCTATCCGCTTAGCCACGGAGGAGCTCACGCCTAAAGTGGTGTCGAGAAAGTTTATGTAATCATGAGGGAATTTTTATACTTCATTAATAATATCTAATTGCGAAATCATAAATACATTTGGAAAAATCAGCAATATTTATTATCATTTTTAGAGATCGTACATATGAAAATTAATAACCTAATTTCAATATTGGTAGTTTCTGTCAGCTCATTATCAATAAGAGACAGTAGTTACTAAAATATAAATAACATTAGTAACATTTCTTCGATTAAATCGATTTTTGATTCACACTTTATAGTATATTTTCGGAGAATATACTATAAAGAGTTGAAAGTCGTAAAGCCACTCAGTAGAATCTCTCAAAGATCTCAAAATTTAGGGTATAGACATGTTTACATATCAGTGGATGAACGAAAATAGATAACTGACAAAAAGACACACATACAAGTACCTCAAAAATAAACTTTTTACATTTATAGGCCATAAAACTTGTAAATCGATTGAAACATCGAATATGATTTTGTTCACTATCATCTCTCCTATTCTCATTCAGAAGGGAGAAGTGAGAAATTTTCAATATTCTGATTGAGACTTAAAGTCCGGCAGAATCCACCGAGAAGTAGGAATGTTCTATAATTCTGTTTTCACTTGATTTTGACAGTGGGAAGCACGGTGGGTCACTGATAGAGCCCTACGTGAAGAGGAAGGGGTTAGCGGAGGACCGTGGATCATGGAAGCTTCGCAGTTGCGGCAAGTGACCTGCCAGTAAGGGCAGAATACCTATGATGATGATGATTATAAACAAATAGACTAATAGGTTTAATCTATTTTCAAAGAAACCCTAAGTTCTGTTACGTTTTCATTCTTCCTTTTATTAGGAACGTCGTAAACATTTAAAAAAAAAAAAAATGCATCGTATCTTTCTCTAAACTGTTTCTGTATTGAGCGACACAGACAGTTTACCCTGTACTGACAGATGACGTACAAACATGGCGGTCATTATTTTAAGCGTGCAAGTAACAGATCGAAATTCAATCGCAAATTCCGACTAGCAACGCATGAGCGAAAGGAAGTGCTTCCCGTAATCAGCTAGCTCTGAAGTATTTTATAGCGCAATAAATAAATAACATCAGTGGAAATATGCGTTCAGTGGAGCTTGGGCTCCAGAGTTGACCAATCATTTCCCCCTCCCAAAGCTAAGATAAATTGTGACTACAAGTCACTCTTGCAGAGCACGTCCCTTAGCAAATAATATCCCAGTGCAGTCCCCTCACATTTTGATTTTGCTCCATTCTTCTCGGACAAGATTTCTTGAAGAAAGTCTGACTGTATGTACCACGTTTGATCCCGAAATTCTTGTACGGTGATGATCAATTTTCTGATGATGTGGATGTAAAACTTACGTACAGTACATTGCTCAGTGTAATTTTCTGTTTTTGTTCGTTAGTTCGATAATATTGTCAGTTTCTTAGCTTGTGATGTGTGGTTCCTGGGTAGTATGTCACCCATTGCGAAAATGCCTCGTCATTTCTTTTTTCAAGAATGTTAAGCACGAGTGGTCTGCTCTCAAAATTTAAATGGGCCTTTCACTGTCCTCCAATAAAAATCCTAGCTGGTTTACTGTCCAGTGGCGCACGCAAAAGGGTTTGGATTTTAACCTCCCTTTATTAAGGTATTATTGAAAATCAATATTTAAGATGTTACGATACAAAAAATACGTTTGTCCTGAAATGATATGAATTTGAGTGTTTGAATCTTTCCCCGTGTTAAAATTCTGTGTATGCCACTGCTACTGTCTGACTTTTCCCGTTCCATCCTTTTTTTTTTTTTTTCAACAAACATATTCGTCTTCAACACTGTTATAAACATTTATCATCTGTTTCTTAGTCTGAATACTGAAGGTCATAACCGCGAGACAAGGCCATTAACTAGTCTAACAAAGCCATACTCAACAAACATGCGGTTTCATCTTCACTATTTTAGAAGACAAGTTCGGCTGCAGAGACAGTACAAAATTGTAGAAAATTGCATGTTCAGAGCTCCCATAGAGCTTTTCTTTTTTTATTTTTAAATTTAAATGCGACTTGCGTGTATTTTAGGGTTGCCAACTGGCCGGTTTTTCACCGTCCTGGCTGGAAATATTGTTGTTATTTTGATCAAAACCGGTGACCGGTACAAACTTCTTACCAGCCCCTTTATGACCGGTTCACATTTATATTTAGTTCTAGGCAATTTCATCTAGTTAGAAGTATATATTCAAAAAGTAACTTTCATTCTGTAAATCTGAAACAGCCACCCTTCAGCATCTATCAACGATTAATATTTTTTATACATCTGTTTAGATAATTTTAAAGAGATGACAGATATTGTATTAGAGAAAATTTGAAATTTACTTGTAAGGAATTTTATACATTTATTGAGAAAAAAGGCTTCTTAAAGCAATTTTCTGTAGTTGAAGTATAAGTTTAAAGAATAAATTTCGTTTACCAAATTCAAAATTGTCACGTAAAGATTAATACACTTTCGTTCATTTGTTTCGATAATTTTCAAGAAGTGTCAGTTACTGGTAAATACAATAAAATGATCAGTGCCGATTTCAGTTTCTGATTTACGGTGTATAGCACAAATTATCTATTAAACTTATGCAGAATACAGGTGCTAATGCACTTTTGTACAAGAGAGTGCACTTCCTTCTCATGGATAGGTCCGAACAGAGATACTTCACACTTAGGCCCATATCATAGGGAATTTTGAGGGGGTATCGGGTTTTCTATTTACCAGAGTTGGCAACTTTAGCGTATTTCTAAAATCTCTTTTTTTCAGTTTTTCAACAGTGCTGTTGTCTGCCATCTATTGAGTATAGTACAAAACGTAAATGTACGAGAAGTATGTAATTCCATGTTTACCTGCTAGAGGGCATTACCGTAACAATTCTCTCAGAATGTTGAAGATCTAATCCTGATTTCATTAATTATTGTTTCCAATATATTTTTTTTTTCTACTGTGTTCTGTAGAATACATACCGTCAAATGGGGTGAATAGAAACACATTTTTGGCTATATGAGAATATAAGTGTGGTAATGTTAAAGATTTCGCGTATCAGATTATTCCAAAAGAAAGGTCTTAATATGCTAATGAATTTCAGTAAACGTCATATTAATTTATCAACTCCACTTTTCTTCACCTTGATTTTTCTTAATGTTTCTATTCACCCTACCCATGGGGTGAATAGAAACAATTATTTTATTTTCATTGTTGTTTCTTTTATACTATTGGAAAGGTAAAAAAGAAACAGCGTATTTGTTGAAACGAACGATTTATTTGATACCTACAAGATATTAGTTCAATAAGACCAGTATTACATAAGTTACAAACTTATAAAACAATACAATGCACAATAGGTATAAGTATAAACGACCATATAGTTTTGATGATGTTTGAATAAGATTTAAACCACTGAAATCATCAGGGAAACTTATCATGAGTTGAGTTGATTTTGAGGTTTACGTCCCGTTCAGCAGCGAGGCTATATGAGACGTGGACCTACTGATTAACGTAGAATCAGAACTACATGAGCTCCCGCCGGGAATCGAACCCGGGTCTCCCACGCCAAAGGCGCGTACGCTAACCGCTTAGCCACGAAGGGGCCCGAAAGTTATCATATACTTAAAGTGTGCTGACGAACTCCTAATAAAACCCAACAGTTTCGTTCTGAAAATTTCATTGTTTATGTGCTCTCTTATAAAACACTCCCACATATGCATCATGTTCCCATTTTTGCACTTGGGTGCTGAATAGTCTCATCGAGTTTTAGCTTCTCATTTTACCACAGCAAAATCACCAGCTTTAGAAAATCATCATCTAGTTTGTGATCGTCTGGAATGTTGTCTTCTGGAGTGTTGTCTTTCTCCTCTTCCGACAATACAAAGGTAGGTTGAGTTTCGTTGTGATTTGATGAAAATGTATCATTTTCAGAAAACAAACCAAAACTCTTACCAGAAACATCTTTTCGTACTCTCTTCTTCCCTTATTTAATTTTTTCATCTTCTCTCATGCTCCTGAGAAGATCCATAAGGGAACGGTTTACAGTCTGAGATGACTTTTGCTGTTCTGTTTCTTCTCGTTCATTGTCTTTTTTTGGCAACATCCTCAGTTTTTGGTCTCGACAAAGGGGAAAAATTCCACACTTTTCAAATCCAGCCCTGATATTTTCCTCCTTCAGTTTCACACTTTTTTTTTTGTTTTTTTTTTTCAGAAGACTTGGAAATTTGTTCTTAGAGATGGTTGATACATTCCTATCAGGTCCTTTTTTCTGCTCCTCAAGAATTTTCCACTCCTTGAGGAATTTCAAGAATTTCCCAAGAAGTGTTTCTATTCACCCCACTAATTAAAAATCATTACAATAACCCAGTAAAGTTAAATTTTGATTAAAAATAATTTACAAAAGGAAAACTTTTACTATGAACGTCAGTAAATGAAACAACAAACTACAAAATAGGCATATGCTCAAATGCAACAAATATGAAAATGTCATACTTACCAAGAAAGTTTAAGGAGCGCTAAAATACCGTGTAAGATTTCAATAACACATTAATGCTACTGCCGTCTACCTCAGTGTTCCCAACTCAGTAAAACATTTTGTCTCTGCCCTGGACACTTTAGCCGTATAAGACTATGTTAAGAAATTTCAGTTTTCTTGATTAATTTATCGTCCAGATGAATCCAAAACTAATCTGGGAGTTTTGTTTCTATTCACCCCCATGTTTCTATTCACCCCATTTGACGGTATTCACTTATTTTCCTGACGCTGTCCCTCTCCACGTAAAATTGAGATTCCAAATACAAGATCCAGTATTCCGTTGAGTTGAGCTTAACGTCCCTTTCAGCAGCGAGGCTATATGAGACAGAACCTACCGATTAACGTGGAAAACGAACCTCATGAGCTCCCACCGGGAATTGAAACCGAGTCTCCCACGCCAAAGGCGCATACGCTAACCGCTTAGCCACGAAGGAGCTCACCGGTACTTAGGGTTGCCAACTGGCCGGTTTTTACCGGCTTGGCCGAACATATTGCTGTTATTTTGATTAAAGCCGGTGACCGGTACAAACCCTTTATGACTGTTTTTCTTTTTCAAATTTGTATCTTGTTCGAAGCAATTTCATCTAGTTCGAAATATAGATTTAAACGTAACTTTCATTCTGTAAATCTAAAACTGTCATCTTTCACCATCTATCAACGATTAATACGTTCTTGTGCTTAGATAATTTTAAAGAGATGACGGGGATTGTATCAGGGAAATTTTGAAATTTACTTGTAAGGAAACATTTATTGAGAGTGAAAAAGGACTTCTTAAAGCAATTTTCTGTAGTTAAAGTATAAGTTTAAAGAATAAATTTCATTTTCCAAATCCAAAATTGTGACGAAAAGATTAATATACTTTTGTTCGTCTGTCTCGATAATTTTAAAGAAGTGGCAGTTACTGATAAATACAATAAAGTGATCAATGCTGATTTCAGTTTCTCATTTATAGCACAATATAATTATCTGTAAATGTTAGATCTATTAGTGAATGTACTAAGGATATGCAGAATACAGGTGGTAATGCACTTTTGTTCACGATAGTACATTTCCTTCCCATGATTGTGTCTCAACAGAGATACTTCACACTTAGACCTATATCATAGGGAATTTTGAGGGTGTGCCGGTTTTTTTTTTTTTTTTTAATTATTTTCCAAAGTTGAACCCTTCCAGTACTCCATGTCCCCACTATTTATCAGTTTCATTGTAATGTGTCAGATGTAGTTTCTTTTCTTTACATAAAAATAATAAGCTATTTTAAACTTTTATTTCTCCCTCCTTCACCTGAAAGATTTTGTGGCACAGTGTGCAGCATAATACGTCTTTCTCTGTAACTCTGGAAATGGATGTTCTCTATATACATTGGGTGTAACACTGGAAATGGAGAAATACAATCGGGAATCTCACTCTGATCTCGCGTCCAATGCAATTATGATGCTTCAAGCAATCATCAATATGTTTTCTTCCAATTTCGATTAACTTTGCAGGATTAAATGAACACTCAAATAGCTAGAAGTGATAAAGCTATCTTCAGATTCAAAAAATTAAACAAATAAATATTTTTAAAAAATCACTTCGTCCCTTTGCCCTTCCTGGATAACTATATACTCTAATTACTTGTAGATGATGTACCAAATTTCACAAAATTAAATCCCCACGTTAAGCGGGTTTGCATATCCAGGCTCCTAACTATGAAAACATTTACGCTCAGTCCAACCTGAATCATTTCACGAATTCAACCTGTTTTACGTATGTTATTAGGACATAATATCGATTGTGATTTATTCTAAAAACACTTTTATACATTGCAAGAGCTGTAACGTCCAAATATTTACTGAGAACTCATAGTCGTATCGGAATAAACAAAAGCGAGTATGGAACAGTAAACTGCTTTCACAAAAGGAAAAAGAAGAGGTACAAAAGGCCTGCAAAATGGTCGAGTGGTTTGGGTCGATACACTATCAATCACATGTTTGTGAGTTCAAACCCTGTAACAAGTCGTTTCTTTTTTAAGTGTCTTCCTATTTTCACCCGGAGGCTGAAAGTATTTCTTTGAGTAACTCATTGAAAACTTCTTTTGTTTCAAATTCGATTAAAACGGAACATTATATGAATTGCGAATCTTAAATCCATAGCTAAAAAAAAAAAAAAAAAAAAGTATACTCACTACTCCATTATCCTCTGATTTGTAACGAAAAACTATTTATAAACAGTGGTGACTTCAGAAAATTATTCTCGGGGGGAATTTCAATATGCGGGTGTAGGGCAAACATTGGTAGTCCACATTGAGCGAGATCGAATATATGGTCCTGAAGGCGGAAATTTCTTAGCTCGAGAGGGGTCTCAAATTCTCCCTCAGATCACGTCCTGAAAGCATCATTGCTTAAAAGCTTTTCGTAACAAATATAATATTACACTTGTTTCTCGTTCTATATTTAGAATTGGTAAAATCATAACTTATAGAGGATTATAATAAAAGCATAAAAATTACAATACCGATCATGTATAAATTATCCTGTAAGTTACCAACTTTGGGTCAGATTAAAACTCAAATATTTGTTTTCGGATTGCACTTAGAAGTAAGTCCTCTCTATATAATCCTGATTGGAAAGCCATGTTTAACACTAATTAATTAATCAATATTTATACGAATATTTTTTTTATTTTACTCGTTTTACTATTCAGTATTATATACACTTCATTTCCAAAATCAAAATCTCGAAAATGTATATTGTACGAGTGCAGACTCGCAAATAAATGATTATTTATCATATATATTGGTCTCTATTCGAAATTCTATTTAATCGAATCCGACAGAAACACAGACAGAAACATCGAGAACAGGTGAAAAAAGAGAGAGAGAAAAACGTTGCACCCGGCGGGGACTCGAAGTAAGTTTGAATGGTTGGTTCTTTACAAGCCGAACGCCTTAGACCACTCGGCTATGGTAACAACTAGTGATTATAGCAAAGGCTTCGAGTAGTAGTTTTTATTACAGAATAACATTTTCTATTGCCTAAAATTTAAACCTAATTTACTTTGATATAATATATCTATTAATTTGTTACATGAACACGTTTTCGTTACTTTGATGAATGATGTAAGTTGTTGATATAGATTCTATTACACATTCTTTCGTAAATATTATAGAAAGTATCAGGGTTATTTATGATCTTTCATGGAAATTGACTGGCGCATGCGCAGTATACAGACAGTTCAATTGGAAGGCGAGGAATGAAACGCTAACTGACTGTTAGAATGTTTCATCGCTATGAAGTATAAAGAATAGCTAAAATGTATTTTACGCTTGTCATTGCGTAAAGAATCACCAGGTTAATGTTTGTCCAAGTTCTCACTAATCAACTGGACTCATGAAAAATAATTAATATTGTCATTACTGCACAATATGAAGAATAAAGAACGTATATTACACCAAATTGTTCTCGAATTCGAACTTAGCTAAGGAAGGGACAATAAACAAAATGTGATTTATTCATTAGAATTGAGATAATTCAATGAAACTAGAAATTACACAATCAAAAGGGAAAATATCGTTAAAAAGACAATAATACTTTTATCCGAGATGTGAAATAAAGTTATTAATTAACTGAAATGAAAGTAATATTGGGCATGATATAGAGTAAGGAAAAAAAAGTAAATGTATTCTTAGAAACGTTCAAAGTAAATTCACAAATACTTTTTGAAGATATACTACTCTTCCTTTACGTTTTAACGAACTAATAAGTAAACAAGCAAAGGAAAAGAATGAAGAACGAAAGTATTGCTCTTGAAAAAAATATAATAAATAAATGAAACTTAAATAATTGTTTACACAAAAAATAACACACTAGTACTTCGTGTAGTCACCTCCAGAGTCAGTAACTTCGTGTAGTCACCTCTAGAGTCAGTAACTTCTTGAAGTCTGGAGGGGATACTAGATACAAGTCTCGAGCAATACGACGGTGTGTCACGAAAATGTTGCCACAGTTCCATAACATGATTTTGAAGAAACGTTTGGTCTCTGTCTTCACGTCTCTCTTTCCATTCTTGCACCATGTAGGCCCACAGATGTTCATTTGGGTTCAAATCTGGGGATAGAGGGGACCACTCAATACAAATTAACTCTGGATGTTCATTTAGCCACTCTCGTGTTTGCCGGGAAGGGTGAACAGCACTGTTGTCATGCATAAATATATATTCTTCCTGTTCGGGGAAGTTTCTTTCTAAGGACGGAAACAACGTATTTTCGAGGATATTAATGTAAACACTGCTGTTCATTCTCTCAGGCACCGCAACTAAATCTCCAGGACCAGCAGCCGTCATGTATCCCCAAAAGTGTGCTGATATTCGTCCTGAACAAGAAGTTCTGATAATATTTTGTTCAGCATACCTGGTTCCGCGCGGTCTATACAATATAACTCTGCCTCGTTGGTTAGACTTGAAAACCTTCTCGTCGGTCCAGATGACTAAGTCCCAATATGACTGAGGTTGGGTTATGTTATTCTGTGCCCATTCCATTCGTCTGGCCTTGTGAGTTTCAGTCAGGAGAGTCTTCCTAGCGGGTCTTGAACAGTGTAGACCAGCCCCAATAATCTTCTTCTTATTGTTTCGTAAGAACAATTATATTCTCTGGCTTTGTCCAAGAGGATTGACTTGTGGCATAGAGGTCTGTTGATTACTTCTGTAACTAAAGCTTGATCTTGAGCTGAAGTTGTCACTTTTGGCCTTCCACTTCTTGACCGAGACCTGAACCATTCACCACCTTCTTCATGTCGCTGAACCCATTTCTTGACAGTTTTCTTGTCACATCCCAGATCTCTAGCAATCTGAGGCACAGTTTGTCCCATTTTTGCTCGGCCTATGATTTCTCCTCTCAGAGCAACAGACAGTTCTCCAGAGTCTTTAGAGCGAGGCATTTTGAGAACCTGTTAGAAATTTGCGTTCTGGCGTGTATGACAAATGTCGGTAAAGTGCATCTTTCTGTTTCTACTGCGCATGCACCAGTCAATTTTCATGAAAGATCATAAATAATCCTGACAATTGCTGTAATATTTATGAACGAATACGTAATAGAACCTATATTAACATCATTCGT
The DNA here is from genome assembly GCF_964235325.1 of Thermobia domestica. Classification (NCBI taxonomy): domain Eukaryota; kingdom Metazoa; phylum Arthropoda; class Insecta; order Zygentoma; family Lepismatidae; genus Thermobia; species Thermobia domestica. The sequence continues at coordinate 88,760,288 of NC_137461.1, forward strand.
CAAAGTAAAGAATACCGTAAACATAAAACAATTTCAACAGACTATTAATCAGGCCAAAATAGGCTTAAACTTCAGAGAATACAAAATAAATTTCATACTGTAACAAAAGATTGAACATGAAACACGCTTACTATATTTTCAACTTGTCACATTAGCCGAGTGGACTAATGCATTCGGTTAGAGATTCTGAAGCATCATTCAAGAGTAGTTCGAATTCCACCACAGTACAATTTGATTTTACCTCTTCTTGACGTTTCTGTTTGTGATCCTACCGGATTCTATTAAATATAATTTCGTAATACGCTAAAATATACGTAATATTTGAAGTTCTTAACCTCCCATTTTTACATTTTTCAAGCTCAGTTGAGAAGAAAGAGGGAAAATGAAAATACAAAGATTTACAATAATTACTTAGCATTTACTGTCATTGTAATTGTGGATATTTTATTTATGAAAATGTATAATTAACTAAAAATATATTTAGTAGGTCACATGTCTCCATTTTTCGATTCTAACTTGAAAGTTACAGTTTAGACGGTGACATATCGAAGACCCAGGGGTTTGAGGGGGTTATAACCCCTCCCATTGAAACTTTTATATTCTATTGAAATAAAAAGTGTTTCAGTTTATAATCTTGGAAAAGCAACAATCACTGTATGTGGAGGACGGTTTATTTATACTACGATTTATCACTTCCAAATGTGTAGAAGATGTGACTGGATATTGTGTTTAATCATTCAAGAAAATTGAGACAACGAAGGGACTTCGTAAATCCTTCACGCCACCCCAGGAGGAGGAAGTGCGTCCCGCCGTCCCTCGGTTGGGAACTACTGCTTGCGAGGGAAACATTGTAACAGTGTGTAAGCGTTTCATTCCTCGCCTTCCAATTGAACTGTCTGTGTACTGCGCATGCGCCAGTCAATTTCCATAAAAGATCATAAATAACCCTGATACTTTCTATAATATTTACGAAAGAATGTGTAATAGAATCTATATCAACCACATACATCATTCATCAAAGTAACGAAAACGTTCATGAAACAAATTAATAGATATATTATATCAAAGTAAATTAGGTTTAAATTTTAGGCAATAGAAAATGTTATTCTGTAATAAAAACTACTACTCGAAGCCTTTGCTATAATCACTAGTTGTTACCATAGCCGAGTGGTCTAAGGCGTTCGGCTTGTAAAGAACCAACCATTCGAACTTACTTCGAGTCCCCGCCGGGTGCAACGTTTTTCTCTCTCTTTTTTGTCACCTGTTCTCGATATTTCTGTCTGTGTTCCTGTCGGATTCGATTAAATAGAATTTCGAATAGAGACCAATATATATGATAAATAATCATTTATTTGCGAGTCTGCACTCGTACAATATACATTTTCGAAATTTTGATTTTGGAAATGAAGTGTATATAATATTGAATAGTAAAAATAGTAAAATAAAAAAAATATTCGTATAAATATTGATTAATTAATTAGTGTTAAACATGGCTTTCCAATCAGGATTATATAGAGAGGACTTACTTCTAAGTGCAATCCGAAAACAAATATTTGAGTTTTAATCTGACCCAAAGTTGGTAACTTACAGGATAATTTATACATGATCGGTATTGTAATTTTTATGCTTTTATTATAATCCTCTATAAGTTATGATTTTACCAATTCTAAATGTAGAACGAGAAACAAGTGTAATATTATATTTGTTACGAAAAGCTTTTAAGCAATGATGCTTTCAGGACGTGATCTGAGGGAGAATTTGAGACCCCTCTCGAGCTAAGAAATTTCCGCCTTCAGGACCATATATTCGATCTCGCTCAATGTGGACTACCAATGTTTGCCCTACACCCGCATATTGAAATTCCCCCCGAGAATAATTTTCTGAAGTCACCACTGTTTATAAATAGTTTTTCGTTACAAATCAGAGGATAATGGAGTAGTGAGTATACTTTTTTTTTTTTTTTTTTTTTTTTTTTTTTTTTTTTTTTTAGCTATGGATTTAAGATTCGCAATTCATATAATGTTCCGTTTTAATCGAATTTGAAACAAAAGAAGTTTTCAATGAGTTACTCAAAGAAATACTTTCAGCCTCCGGGTGAAAATAGGAAGACACTTAAAAAAGAAACGACTTGTTACAGGGTTTGAACTCACAAACATGTGATTGATAGTGTATCGACCCAAACCACTCGACCGTTTTGCAGGCCTTTTGTACCTATTCTTTTTCCTTTTGTGAAAGCAGTTTACTGTTCCATACTCGCTTTTGTTTATTCCGATACGACTATGAGTTCTCAGTAAATATTTGGACGTTACAACTCTTGCAACGTATAAAAGTGTTTTTAGAATAAATCACAATCGATATTATGTCCTAATAACATACGTAAAACAGGTTGAATTCGTGAAATGATTCAGGTTGGACTGAGCGTAAATGTTTTCATAGTTAGGAGCCTGGATATGCAAACCTGCTTAACGTGGGGATTTAATTTTGTGAAATTTGGTACGTCATACGTGTAAGTGAACCTTCCTTGACACGCACAGACTGTTGCAGTTCCAAGATGTAAGAAAACTGCAATTCTTTCCATTGCAATAATATATGAAAGATTGAATGGAAGGGCTTCCAATCCTCAGTGGCGGATCTAGCCCAGGACCAGGGGGACCTAGGCCCCCAGTTTTTTGAGTGACAGAAATAATTGAAGCTATTATTTATATATTTTTGAAAGTTTATAGTAAAATAATGATATACAATCATAGTCTGGGTTCTGGCTACTCCCACCCCTCAGTTTTCTCTTTCTTGATCCGCCACTGCCAATCCCCCACAATTCCTCCTTCGAAACGCCACTGCTGTGAATTGTAGATGTCTTTCCTCTTAGATTGAGAGATGATATAACCATTTTGCCCTTAATAGACTTTAATCTCAGGCAACCATCAATGATAATCCTAAAGCGTAAAACAAAATGTACGCCATGTTTATATACATGTTTCAACAACAGTTACTCTGAAATATTTTCTTGAAGTTGAGAGATTAATTCACCTCTTAATATCTTAGTTCAACCTAAAGGAATGGGGAAATATGAGCCATGTTGTATGTAAAGTCATGCAGCTGGTTTGCTATACACAGAGTATTGTGGGTGACAATTGTATCTGTTCTATTGTCGTTACATATTTGAAGTAAGGCATCATAAATCTCCCCTATTTAACATCTAAGTGGAGTCAGAGCATTAATTCGGCTCTCCCTTGTGTTGCTTAATGGTTTTAAAGTGAGACTGCTAATATATTCCTTTAGTATGACTCAACGTTGAACTGACGCAGTTGAAAAAGCCATAAAGTTTTTAAACTATACAAAAAATGAAACGGCATACTGAGATGCTGTGGCTTCATCGTTAACGACAAGGTTTAGTGAATAACTACTGCAAGAAACATAGAAGGTTCAGGAATTCATTTCTAAAATTCTCTTTTGAATATCTGAATGTTTGCCTTTCATATTGGAACCATTGGCTCCATATGTCTTCGATAGGAATGTTTATTTCCTTCGGCTGTTAAATTATTACTTCTAGACCAGTGGTGTCTATTACCGGCACCGGTACGAAACTAATAGTGTTCGCAAATTTTTACAAGACATTCTCCATTACTGTATGTAATTTGTACAAAACGAACGATTATTGTCATTTGCTCTGTACCAGAAATATGACCAAATATCTTATGTACAGTCTAGTTTTATACTATAATATTTTGCAGCTCTCAACAAAGACAGTATTTTACTTTTAATTTGTTCACTAAGAATTTTAATAATTTCATTTTGGACATCTTGATCAGTATTGATGGTATTTATTTTGTCCTCTCATGATACTTTTAATGTGTTCGGTCATGACGCTGTCAAAGTTTGCGAAGAATTCTACCAGTTTCAGAAAATTACGATTATTACTTATGTAAAGTTTATCTGATGTTCCGCGTAACGGTAGACATTGTTCACTTAAAAACTGTATTATTGCAACTAGTCGTTCTAGTACGTTCTTCTTATGTTGTGTTTTGGCATTTAAGATTTTGTGGTGTTCTGCGTTAATTGCGAGTGAAGTAAGTTCAATTATATTCTCAGGCGAACACAATTTCTTTTTCCATGCTGACCTATTACGAAGCATAGTATTTTGATAGTATTCTTTTCTTTTTCAAATTTTGCCGCCCATTAGACTTGCCGCCCTGGGCGGTGGCACGGCTCGAACCCCCTCGCGCCGGCCCTGTGGTTGAGTTTCGAGTCAACTCGAGCCAAAAAGAGCTAAATGGAGCCCAATCCTATGTGTAGTTTCAAGTACTCTCTTCAAGTATCCTACAATATAATTCAATGATACTACTACTACTACTACTACTACTACTACTACTACTACTACTACTAATTATTATTATTATTATTATTATTATTATTATTATTATTATTATTATTATTATTATTATTATTATTATTATTATTATTATTATTATTATTACAACAGAATCATGAAAGATAGGCGATTTATATCTGAATACAAAAACTAGTTGACCGCCGACCTCGGTAATAGTCGAGAAGTATTCAGGAGGAAAGGAAATCGTTCACGAGGTTTGGATTTGAGTTCCGTAAATATGTTCAGAACTGCTCGGCCCGGGGTTAGGATTGTCGACGGCTCAGCTCCAGCTCATTTACTATCGAGCGGATCAGAGAAGTGAGCCGAGTCAACAGCTCATCCAATTGAGTCGGCTCGAGCAGATGACTCACCTGAGCCAAAGCGAACTGAACTGATGGCTCACCCTAGCCGAGGCGGCTTGAGCCATCGTCTAAGTTCAGCCGAGTCGAACCGAGCCGATGGCTTGGACTTGTTTCAACCGATCCGGCTGCAACCCATGGCTCATCCCAACAGAGCCGGCTCGAGCTGTTCGCTCAGTTGAACCGAGCTGAGCCGGTTGACATCACTACCCGAGCTGGGTTCTGCTTGGGCTCAAAACTTTGACTGTGCAGGTCTCAGGCTTAATTGTAATAACTACAGTATATACTTATATTGGTGCTCAAGACATTTGAATCGATTTCTGTTAAAAGGGTGTATGTAACTTTTTTTTTTTTTTTTTACGATTTTCACTTTTTTAAATTGAGATTTTAGAGGTAGATGCAACGATTTGTGTGAGATTTTAGAGGTAGATGCAACGATTTGTGTTAAAAGGAAGTGTATTCCTTGGAATGTGTTGAAAATATAAGCCATTGAATTATATTATTACAATATTATACTATGATATATTATAATATATTAATGTTCTCTGTTGGTCGGTCTATCAACTGTACTGGAATCTGGACAAACGCTCAGGAATTTGGGGAGTAAAACTTAAATAAAACTAGCTTGGGTTAAAAATACAAATTTTACCATTATAATAATAGTTTCTTATGCAATTCTACTTCTTTGGATTCCCAATTATGTCTCGTCGTACAACATAAATAAAATCCACCTAAACTTATAATTGCCTGCTGTGGCGTTACACCAGGTGAAGATCAGTCTCAACTTTGTAGCCACAGTTTAAGATCCCGTAAAAGATACCGTGAGAAAATTTCACCTTTTATTCTGGCACAGTATTACGGTATGCAGGATTTTTATTTAGCATGTAGGTGGCCAAGATATATTGCAGCATTAACCTCAGTATTTCTCGATATGGATTCAAAGTACTTTACAAGTCGGAGTAAGGCAAACAGTGACGACAGCTGTTAATTCAGGACTTATCCTGACAGAGATTTTTTTTTAAAAGTAATTTTTGGGAAGAAAACATTTGCTATCAAATTATTATTATTACTAATTACTGTTATTAATATCTCTGTCTTTTATTAATATACTACCAATGTAACAGTGCCTCAAAATTTAGATATATTTCAGAATAACCCTGGTTTCACATTTTATGTCACAATGTTCAAAGTTTAATATTTTTTGTAGATTAAACCATAATTCACAGTTACATCCTATATAGATAATAAACAATCAGTAACCATGTACATTTACACGTATTTTTCTTTTTTTCATCAACCGAACCGACTCGTGAAAAAACAGTTGTTCTTTTTTGTCATTTACCGAAAATTGTTTACTGCACATACACCCTTTTAACAGAAATCGATTCATTTGAGGCTGTCTCGTTGTAAAAATCTATTATCTCGTTATGGAGACAAGACAATATGTGAGCAATGTCCCCTCTCGTGATCAACACTAAAAGTATTCCACATTACTGCTTACATTTCTCATGGCTTTCGCTTTCCAGTCTAATCAGACCATGATTTCAAAACGAGCTAAACGAGCGGGCTATTTATCAAACTCGACTCGACTCGAAACTCGAACCCAAAAACAGTGACTCGGCTTGGAACTCGACTCTAGAAAATTACCTTTAACTCGGCTCGAAATTCGACTCGAATCCGAGTCATGTTTCAAGTCGAGTCGAGTTTTAGCTCGACTCGTGCCCATCCCTACATTTCGATACTCTGCGGTAAGGTTATAACGCGGGATATAGTAAATCCCACCCCCGGAAACCGCATTATATCGGGATTCTACTGTTCTAGATTTTGGAGAATATAGCACCATAAAATTGATAGTGCCCCCAAAACATAGAAGGTAGTGCGAATTAAAGTGAAAGAGTTTTCAGATAGTAATTTACAGCTGAGGAGTGTCATGATAAGGTTATGCGGTCTTAAAATTATGATATATTGGTGGTTTGGGTTGGAGCATAACTTCCCTTTCAACACCGAATAATGCCAGCGATAACGGCCCCGCAGTCCCCTTGGTGTGGGATGGAGTGGGGGAGATCAATTTATAGTATGGTACACTCTACCTTTTACGTTTACTATGTTTTATTTCCCTTGTCTCCCAGATCATTTTATATGCACTTGCAGGTGACTATACAAATGTTCTCCCTTTAAAAAAAAAATCCATAAAGATATTTTTATTTCCACTAAGGCAGTATTGATGAATTATACGAAGAGTCGGCAGAGCGAGGGTTGCGACGAGAAAAAAATTCTGCCCCTACTGGGGATCGAGCCCAGGCCTCCCAAGTTGACAGGTAGATAGGCCTTGCCGACAGTCCTGTTGTTACATAAGGACAACTTGCAATCCATTCGTTATGCCGAGATAGTAAATTCCTTCAGAAATACTATGTCGTGACTCCGAAAATTTTAGAAAATATATTGCTTTTACGTCGTCACAATGAAGTATACATCTAAAAGATTTCATAGTGTGTGAAATCATGTGAATGATTTTTTGCAAAATACGGAAAAATGAATTATTCTAGTTTTACGTCCCACGTTTATGACAGCTAGGCCAAAGTAGACGGCGATGATGAGAAATGAATGGAATTGTGGAATGAAGAATGTGGGAGGAAACAGGAAAATCACGAGAAAAACCCGAACAACTTGCAATCCATTCGTTATGCCGAGATAGTAAATTCCTTCAGAAATACTATGTCGTGACTCCGAAAATTTTAGAAAATATATTGCTTTTACGTCGTCACAATGAAGTATACATCTAAAAGATTTCATAGTGTGTGAAATCATGTGAATGATTTTTTGCAAAATACGGAAAAATGAATTATTCTAGTTTTACGTCCCACGTTTATGACAGCTAGGCCAAAGTAGACGGCGATGATGAGAAATGAATGGAATTGTGGAATGAAGAATGTGGGAGGAAACAGGAAAATCACGAGAAAAACCCGAACACGGTGTTTATCGACCACAAGGTTCAGTTGGCGCGAGCTGGGATCGACCCGGGGACCTCACACATCAGAGATGAACGCTCTACCACTGGGCCATCGCGGCCCCTTAACAAAATATGAGTACATATGCATGTAAGGTTACAAGAAAATACTTATTCTGAAAGACTCGGGTTCGATTCCCAGCGAAAGCTTGTGTTCAGAATCTCACCGTAAGCTATAGGTCCGTGTCTCATATAGCCTCGCAGCTGAAAGGGACACTAAACTCCAATCCATCCAAACATATATACTTATTATTCATCAGAATTTTAGGTTCAAACTCAGGGCTCGTAAGTAGAACAAAGAATATTCTCTCTTAAAACTTGTTGATTTTTATAACCTATTTTGAGTTGCTTCAGATAGTTCTGTACTTTTATACATAAAAATCAGATTCTAGGCTGAGATAACAGTATTGCTTTGCTGTACTATCTACTTTTAGAACAGCGAATTGAATCAGTAGGTTAAGAACGTACCAATATATTATTGAGTACAGAAATTTAGAATAACAGTACTTACGTTCGTTTTCCCCCTGAAGATGAGAGACCACACGAACTCTTAAGTTGGTTCACTTTTTGAAGAAACAATTCACTTATGAAAGTTCAAAATAAACCATTCCAGTTGTAGGAGAGAATAGAATTATAGGCAACGGTACAAGTTCTTTAATATAAGCACGTACGCACTGAGAAATACAGTAGCTTGGAATTCTATATGCTTTGGATAGCTTTCCCGATGTACACTTTAACAAGTTATTGTATTCAAGAAAATTATTTTTATGAAAGATCATATATGTCGTAGAACAGCACTGACATTGTGTATTTTACCACGTGTGGATCTTGAATGAATTTTAAGTGAATTGTGTTGATGTTACATGTATCTAATTAATTAAAGAAGAAAGGTTTTTAGGTAAACCGGTTTGTTGTACGTTTGGTTTTGATGCCTCAGACTGGAATATATGCTATCTTGCAGGTGTACAAGTAAGTTTTTTTTCTTTCTTTTTTTGAACTCTTTACTTGTTTTATAAGTATATGAGAGGTGAGTAGTAAGTTTTAATGAGATTCCACATTAATATTTAGATCACGTCTGATATACTAATACCAGGAATTCATTGTTTTTATTTTTTTAAAAGGCTAAATAATTAACGTCTGGCTTTAGGTGAGAAAGTACCGGGTCCGATTCCCAGTTCGAGTACATACGAGTATACTCGTATAATTTGGATTCTATCTAAAATGTACGCTAAAGTCTCTGAGAGAATTTCCACCAAGATTTAGAAAGTGAAGATACGTATATGTGTGGAGGTTGCGTGGTGTGTTCGTTCATTACCCTGTTCGTTTGTTTGTTATATATCTTGTAACTTCAGTTTCACTCACTTAAATACTGACTATAACCAGTGGTGCTATTCAGCCGGTTCGCACCAGTTTGCTAGAACCGGTTGTTAAGATATTTCCAGTTTATAGGACCGTTGGTTATACCTAGACATAACAGTAAATTTTACCCGGTTATACCCAGGAATAGTTTTTTTAAAAGAAATTCTTACAGCTACAGGGTTAAACATGTGATCTCCGAGAACAAGGTATAAGCGTTTCTTTCCTAATCTCAAATGCTCAGATATCAAGAATGAAAACTGGGACCACATGAGTGTATACATTTGAAATGGCTGATCCATTGCTGGATTACGATCTTTCCAATACTTTTTTGACAAGCTTCTATCTTGGATAATTCGTTTTCAAGATATTCGCAGTGCCACATAATTTCGTCCCACTACCTTGTATTAGTATGTTGTGTAGGTCTGTATTGTTACTTGTGGTATCCAGCAAAAATTTACTTATGATTTCCTAAGAGAGTTATATCTATCACCCTACCTATCCATATCTACAGTACTCTCTCTCACACTCACTAGATATATATAACCGGGTTGTTAAAAAAAAATGACTAGAACCCTTAAATCTTGTAAAGTTGCGTAAACTTCAAGACAATAGCTATAATATTGTCATTATATTTTTATTTATTTATTTTAGCTTATCGTTGTAGTGTAAAATGAGTTACAAGATTACTTTTAACTTTTGAGCGACGATAGGAGAGAAAATATGGTGATAGTGAGAAAAATTGGATTCGAGATTTCAACACATTTACGCGTTTCATAGGCTGTACACATGAAAAAAATAGTGATTTTTCGACGTTTATTTCTTTGTCCTGATTTACACTCGTCTAAAGCTCATACTGTTCAACGCATCTAAATGACAGTTTTTTTTTTTTAATGTGATCCTCCAAGTTTTTTTTTCCTTCGAAATTTTCTTCCTATCCTAAAAAATAAGTGCAGTTTACTGAAGAGTGGAGAGCAAAAATTGCGTTTTTTTTTTTTTTTTTTTTTTTTTGTCTTTCTTGAAAACAGCTCTAACTATTTTGTTTATATTTCATAAATCAGTTTTCAATAGTAATCCCATACTGTGGTATAAATAATTTATCTGGGCCAAAGGAGTTTACTCGAGGAGGGGTTTACTTTTGGGGTGAGCTTATTTTGGACGATTTTCTCGAAAACGACTCAAGCGATTTTGTTCATATTTCATAATTAAATACTTCATTAATAACCATACAATATGAAATAACTAGTTTGTCCTGAAAATTCTACGAGGGGAGCAAGTTTACTAATGCCCTCTATACATTGTTTCTTTTTGTTGTTGTTGTTGTTGGTGGTGGTGGTGGTGTTTGTTGAAGTTTAGCGTCTCTTTTCAGCACTGAGGCAATATATGAGACGTGGACCTAAAGTTTAAACTAAAATTTTAACAATCGTAATGTGTTGGTTGCTTTTCCCTACCGGGAATCGAGCCCAGGACCACGAGCAGCAACGGCCCATGCATACCTTAGCCGCTAAGGGGTGGCTTTGATATGCATGATTCTTCCAGGTTCGATATATCGGGACGAGATTCAAAATGTAGCATGTTAAACTAGCGTTGATTACCCGCTTCTCTGGGTTAAAATAAAAACTTTAAATATAAAACTTCTTATAAAATGAGTTTGGTACCGTCAAATGGGGTGAATAGAAACACATTTTTGGCTATATGAGTATATAAGTCTGGTGATGTTAAAGATTTCGCGTATCAGATTATTTCAAAGAAAAGGTCTTAATATGCTAATGAAGTTCAGTAAACCTCATATTAATTTATCAACTCCACTTTTCTTCACCTTGATTTTTCTTAATGTTTATATTCACCCCATGAGTAGGGGTGAATAGAAACAATGACTTTATTTTTATTGTTGTTTCTTTTATACTATTGGAAATGTAAAAAGAAACAGCGTATTTGTTGAAACGAACTATTTATTTGATACCTGCAGGATATAAGTTCAATAAGACCAGTATTACTTAAGTTACAAACTTATAAAACAATATAATGCACAATATAGGTACAAACGACCATACAGTTTTGATGATATATGAATAAGATTTAAACCACTGAAATCACCAGGGAAACTTATCATGAGTTGAGTTGATTTTGAGGTTAACGTCCCGTTCAGCAGCGAGGCTATATGAGACGTGGACCTACTGGTTAACGTGGAATCAGAACCACATGAGCTCCCGCCGGTAATCGAACCCGGGTCTCCCACGCCAAAGGCGAGTACGCTAACCGCTTAGCCACGAAGGAGCCCGAAACTTAGCATATACTTAAAGCGTGCTGACGAACTCCTAATAAAAACCAACAGTTTCGAAACAATATCCTCATATAGAAAAAACGATTCTTCAGAAGTTTCCGAAAATTTCATTGTTTATGTGCTCTCTTATAAAACACCCACATATCCATCATGTTCACATTTTCGCACTTGGGTAGTGAATAATCTCATCGAGTTTTAGCTTCTCATAAACCTTTACCACAGCAAAATCACCAGCTTTAGAAAACCATCATCTAGTTCGTGATCGTCTGGAATGTTGTCTTCTGGAGTGTTGTCTTTCTCCTCTTCCGACAATACAAGGGTAGGTTGTTTCGTTGTGATTTGATGAAAATGCATCATTTTCAGAAAACAAATCAAAACTCTTCGTACTCTCTTCTTTCCTTGTTTAATTTTTCATCTTCTCTCATGCTCTTGAGAAGATCCATAAGGGAACGGTTTATAGTCTGAGATGCCTTTTGCTGTTCTGTTTCTTCTCGTTCATTGTCTCTTTTTGGCAGCATCCTCAGTATTTGGTCTCGACAAAGGGGAAAAATTCCACACTTTTCAAATCCAGCCCTGATATTTTCCTCCTTCAGTTTGTCACACATTTTTTTTTTTTTTTTCAGAAGACTTGGAAATTTGTTCTTAGAGATTGTTGATTCATTCCTGTCCTTTTTTTCCCCGCTTCTCAAGAATTTTCCACTCCTCAAGAAGTGTTTCTATTCACCCCACTAATTAAAAATCATAACAATAACCCAGTAAATTTAAATTTTGATTACAAATAATTTACAAAAGGAAAGCTTTTACTATGAACGTCAGTAAATGAAACAACAAACTACAAAATAGGCATATGTTCAAATGCAACAAATATGAAAATGTCATACTAACCAAGAAAGTTTGAGAAGCGCTAAAATACCGTGTAAGATTTCAGTAACACATTAATGCTACTGGCGTCTACCTCAGTGTTTCCAACTCAGTAAACATTTTGTCACTGCCCTGAATACTTTAGCCGTATAAGACTATGTTAAAAAATTTCAGTTTTCTTGATTAATTTATCGTCCAGATAAATCCAAAACTAATCTGGAAGTTTTGTTTCTATTCACCCCCATGTTTCTATTCACCCCATTTGACGGTAAAAATGACAGTAAAAATTAAATATTACTATTGCGGGCACAATTTGGATTTAACCCCTTCAGTGCGTAATTTTCAGATACGAACCGCTGTAAAAAGTGTAGTTTTTTTTTTTTGGGGGGGGGGAACTTTGGATGTTGATTCTACATCTGTTTCAAAATCACTTACATCAGAATCACTAATTAATAACTCTTGCCTGATGTCAGCATCGTTGAAATATCGTTTTGAAGCCATTACTGTGCTGTCTGGTCTCAAACAAAACAAAGAATGAAAACTGTATTTGACGAAGCCCAAACTCTATTTTAATTTCTTTCTTTTCCTCTTCTTCCTTTAATTAAGCAACAATTGAAACCAGCTGAGCGCAAACTAGCTAAATATTGTCGGGATAACATTACTCATATTATAGGCAAGTATATTCGCCATACGCAATACAAAATAGCCAAAGCAAAATGAAAGCGTATATATACGCCACCCACACTGAAGGGGTTAAACAGCATCAGAAGTATCACTGTTCGTCTCAGCGACTCCGAAAACTATAGATTCGACAGTAATATGTCATTTTCGATCATTTATATATATATATATATATATATATATATATATATTTACATCAGCTAATGCTTCTGGCAACAAATACTATTCGAAGCTTTCTTGCACCCACTGGAAAACGTGAAGTATATTAATATTTATTTGCATATATTGTTATTGTAGACTGTTCCCATAATGCCCACCGACTTCGATTTTACAAAATTTGAGAAATAAATTTCACTTTTTATTTAGTGGTCAATTTGAAGGCATTTTGTTATACTACCATTAAGAAACCCATATACATCATATTACGAATCAATCATTATGGAACAATCTTATGTGTGACACGCAGCAGTGGTACCAATCTTTGAAAGTTTCATTTACAACTTTTTTCTTTTTTAACTGATTTTGTGAGTAATGGTGCATTCAGTATAAAGGTACAACAAGATATTCTTTCTCTCTCTCTGTCCCTGTGTGTGTGTGTGTGTGTGTGTGTGTGTGTGTGTGTGTGTTTGTTTCTAGTTTCCGGCGTAAGCGTGTGGATACTACCAGGTATACTTTCGTGTGTACAAATGCTAGTGTGTGTGTGTGTGGCGCGGGTATATGAACTATTAATTGGGATCGCGTAGTGGAACTTATCAATATTAGTACGTACATACAAACGACTGTTACTTCACACGATAACTTTGGACGAATGCGAATTTTTAAATTCTGCTTTTTGCAATAAATAAGTAGAGTGATTCCTCTCGAGGGAGTTCCCCTAAATGGTAGCCCCTACCATGTCCAATTAAATCACAAATTGCCGCAATCGTTTGTACATTGTTTGTACAGAAATGTACAGGCCAAATTTTCGTTTGTACACTATTAGGGGCGCCGCCAGAACGAAAACAAATTGGGGCTGTTTAACTGGTACCCCCCCCCCCACCAACATGTTCTATTCAATCACTAATTATCGCAATCGTTTGTACTTCGTTTGTACACAAATGTGCACCCGAAATTTTCGTTTGTACATAATTAAGGGCGCCGCCAGAACAGAAAAAATGGGGGCTGTCTAAGTTGTAGCCCCCCCTCCCAAAACCAATTCAATCACAAGTTGTCGCATTCGTTTGTGCATCGTTTGTACAGAAATGTGCAGGCGAAATGTTTGTTTGAACAAACTTAGGGGCGTCGCCAGAACGAAAACAAAGTGGGGAGCTGTCTGAGTGGTAGCTCCCCCCACGATGTCCAATTGAATCACAAAGTATCGCAATCGTTTGTACATTGTTTATACAGAAATGTGCAGGCCAAATTTTCGTTTGTACACTATTAGGGGCGACGCCAGAACGAACACAAATTGGGGGTTGTCTAGCTGGTAGCCCCCCCCCCCACCATGTCCTATTCAATCACAAATTATAGCAATCGTTTGTACTTCGTTTGTACAGAAACGTGCAGGCGAAATTTTTGTTTGTACACAATTAGGGGCGCCGCCAGAACAGAAAAAAATGGGGGCTGTCTAAGTGGTAGCCCCCCCCCCACCATGTCCAATTGAATCACAAATTGTCGCAATTGTTTGTACTTCATTTGTACAGAAATGTGCAGGCGAAATGTATGTTCGCACGCAATTAGGGGCGCCGCCAGAACGAAAAAAATTGGGGGCTGTCTAAGTGGTAGCCCCCGACCATGTCCTATTCAATCACAAATTGTCGCAATCGTTTGTACTTCGTTTGTACAGAAATGTGCACGCGAAATTTTCGTTTGTACATAATTAAGGGCGCCGCCAGAACAGAAAAAAATGGGGCTGTCTAAGTGGTAGCCCCCCCACCATGTCCAATTCAATCACAAGTTGTCGCATTCGTTTGTGCATCGTTTGTACAGAAATGTGCAGGCGAAATGTTTGTTTGAACAAACTTAGGGGCGCCGCCAGAACGAAAACAAAGTGGGGGCTGTCTAAGTGGTAGCCCCCCCATCATGTCCAATTGAATCACAAATTGTCACAATCGTTTGTACTTCGTTTGTACAGAAATGTGCAGCCAAAATGTATGTTCGTACACAATTAGGGGCGCCGCTAGAACGAAAACAAAGTGGGGGACTGTCTAAGTGGTAGCCCCCCCCCACCATGTCCAATTCAATCGCAAATTATCGCAATCGTTTGTACTTCGTTTGTACAGAAACGGGCAGGCGAAATGTTTGTTTGTTCACAATTAGGGGCGCCGCCAGAACGAAAACTAAGTGGGATGCTTTCTAAGTAATACCTCTCCACCATGTCCAATTGAATCACAAATTGTCGGAATCGTTTGTACTTCGTTTGTACAGAAACGAGCAGGCGAAATGTTTGTTTGTACACAATTAGGGGCGCCGCCAGAACGAAAACTAAGTGGGGCTGTCTAAGTGGTAGCCCCCGACCATGTCCAATTCAATCACAAATTGTCGCAATCGTTTGTACGTCGTTTTTACAGAAATGTTCAGGCAAAATTTTCGTTTGTACACAATTAGGGGCGCCGCCAGAACGAAAACAAACTGGGGGCTCTCTAACTGGTAGCTTCCCACCAACATGTCCAATTGAATCACAAATTTTCGTAATCGTTTGTACATCGTTTGTACAGAAATATGCATGCGTAATTTTCGTTTGTACACAATTAATGGCGCCGCCAGAACGAAAACAAAGTGGGGCTGTCTAAATGGTAGCCCCCACCATATCCAATTCAATCACAAATTATATCAATCGCTTGTACATCATTTGCACAGAAATGTGCAGGCGAAATTTTCGTTTGTACTCTATTAGGGGCGCCGCCAGAACGAAAACAATGTGAGGGTTTGTATAAATGGTAGAAGCATTAAAAAAATGTGTCACATTTATGGAGTATTTTTCTAACAGGACTTTGTTCACACTATTGTGTGGTTTGGTTTGTTCACACTATCGTGTGATTCACTATATTGATCTTATCCTAACGATGATGGAATTAAATGTTTTTTTTTTGTTTTTTTATATTTATATTTATACTTACAATCATTATTGCTGAGTTAGTTTTTCACTCCTCGGCTCTTATTATTAAACTTATTCATTATTTCTTACGTGAACTGAATCCTTATGAGAAAAATGTATTTTTTTCTTTCTATCTTGCGCAGAAACCGTTATTCTCATCTCGTACAGGAAATTGATAAGTGGAAGATATAACAAATCCACAAAGTAGACTGTTAAAGGGAAAATTATAACACAGTATTTTGTTTTATATGATCATCTTCATTAAACTCATTTTGCAGAAACTATAGAATGCATGGTGAAGTATTTTGGTGCATTCAGCATTCTGATTTACGAGTAGAGTTGCTAACTGGCCGGTATTTGCTGTAATTTTGATTAAGGCCGGTGACCGGTACAAACTTCTTATTAGACCCCTTCTGACCGGTATTTTGGAATCTGCAATCCAGAATATAACATTGAACATCGAAATTTTTCAACAGTGCCTTTACAAACACAAATTTCCGTTGTATTATACATTATCGATATTTTTTTAACGTATGGCAGTTTTTTTTTTTTATTTATTTAACATAACAAATTTGATAACACTTATATTTTATTGTAAAAGAATTTTATTCATTTATTGAGAGTAGAAAATGACTTTTTAAAGCAATTTCCTTTGTTTGAAGTGAAGTTTATAGAATAAATTTCATTTTATGAATCAACTATTGTTACATAAAGATTAATATCCAGTATTATTCATCTGTTTCGATAATTTTAAACAAGTGGCAATTGCTGGTAAATTATAATAACGATCAATACAGTCTTCAGTTTCTCATTTGTACAGAGAATTTTGAGGGTGTGCCGGTAATTTTGTTTTCCTGAGTTGGCAACCTATTTACGAGGTTTTGTTTCAACTCTGCTACGTAGTGGCTCCGTACTGACACTCCGCATGCAAATAAGTATGTAAGGCTACCATACGCCCCGGTTTCTTAAAATTTGTCCCGGTGTGCAAAAATTTTAATTCTTGTCCTGTTTTTTTCTTTATTATTATTATTAATTACATATCAAAATTTCTGAAAAGATAATAAAATCGACTTATTCCTTTTGCTTTCAATTCCGACAATACTATAGGAACAATTTCATTCTAATCTTTATTATTATTGCAATCGCTGCTTCCCCGGATATAACATGCAATATTTAAATCCTCCTAAGTAGCACTCTTATCACTAAAAGTAAGAATGTATACCCCGAGGTGGCAACAAATTCTTGTGACGTTGCAGACCAGCCCCGAAAACACATTTTTTTCTGCTTCAGAAAAACAATTATGCAAATTGCTTTCTTTTAGTTCGCATTTTAGGTTAACAACAATAAATTAGCAACAAATTAGGTTAACAACAAGAAAAATCTGGATATTTTTCTTTATAGACATGTAGAGCATGTAAAGGTGGTATGCGTAATAATATTGAAAATATAATTTTTGCCTAAATATTGTATGTTCACTGATTGCGTTTATATTGTATAACAGCTTCTAGCTTCTATAATAATTTTTAGCACTGTTGATTAAGTATGGACAGTGGCGTATTTACGATTTTGTTTCGGGAGGGGCTTTGCTAACTTCCGGGGGTGCTTTGCCTGAAAATACGAAAATTCTGCAAGATATTTCATATACTTTACTATAGTAAGTAAGATTTCGGTGGGGGGCTTGAGCCCGGAAGCCCTCCCCCTAAATACGCCACTGAGTATGGACTATATTAATACATTATTTTAAGTTGTATAACTAGTGCGATACTGTAGTAAAATTCGAAAGATAAAATTAATACAAAATGCAATATTTATTACTAATTTGTAAGATGTCCCGTTTTTTCTGTTTTCAAAAAGTATGGTAGCCTTAAAGTATGCTAAACCATACAAAATAAATTGTACTGTAAATAGTACCCCTCTGATAGTGCTCTCAAACGGGTCGGGTTACGGGTCGGGTTGTCGGGTCGGGTTGTCGGGTCGGGTCAGTCGGGTTAGCTCGTGTCGGGTCACTCGGGTCGGGTCGTCACATTCTTCACTTATTTTCTATACGGAATACTATAAAGAGCTTTGTTGTGGAATTCAATTCGAAGTTGGTGAATGAATGATACATGTGACTAATTGAAGGTAAAATAGTAATAAAATTTTAATTTTACCCTATATTAACTAATTGGTATTGTAATTGTAATTAATATTACTACTGACTTTTTTCCTTTCTGCGTTTCTATGTCAAGTTAAATGTCACATTAAGTGAAATTGAAAGAAATATCTAGTTAACGTCCCACGTTATGCACCAACGCTAAGAGAGAGAGTGATGATGAGAAATAATTGAAGTGGTTGAATGAAGAAAGTGGGAGGAAATGGGAGAACACCGAGAAAACCCATGCACATGGGGTTTGTCCACCAGAAAACTTACTTGGTACGAGCTGGAATCAATACCCATGGACCTTCGGATCAAACATCTGGCTTTGGGCAGGACACATTATTATTATTATTATTATTATTATTATTATTATTATTATTATTATTATTATTATTATTATTATTATTATTATTATTATTATTATTATAACTTTAAGAGTGCCCAAGAAAGTTCCGCCGCCTTTTCACCAACACCTTCGAACATTGGTATGTAACCTAAGACGTACCTGGAATATCAAAAATCGTCTCCATCAGCCTCGACGACCTTCTGAAAACGTTCTGGAAGGCCATGGATTCCATAGCAGTCGAACTTGGTGGGACGTGAAGTGAAGAAGATATCAAGTGCATATTGAACCTCTACTAGCTGTTTGAATTGGCGTTCTCTAAGGTGATTGTCCAAGGAATGGAACAGGTGGTAATCGGACGGTACAATGTCCGTGGAGTATGGCGGATCCAATAGTGTTTTCCATCCAAGGCGTAGAATGATGTACTGGGTCATTTTAGCCACGTGGGGCTTAGCGTTGCCTTGTAACAAGAGGACCCCTTTGCGATTCAGAACTGCTGGATCCAGACAGTACACAGTTGCATTGATGATCTGACCAGCTGGTAGCAGTTCCCGATGGACGATACCTCGAGCAGTCCACAAAATGCACAGGAGAACCTTATTCTGGCGTGGTGCTGGCTTGGGCTGTTTTTGAACCGGTTCATGGGATGCTAACCAACAATGACGGCGCCGTGGAGCTTCGTACAGGACCCACTTCCCATCACATGTCAACACCCTGTTCAGAAATTGCTCCTTCCTCAGACGAGACACCAAAGAAACACAGGTGTCTGCTCGCGTTGCTTTCTGGCTCCAAGTCAAATCATGTAGGACCTATCAACCCAACTTGCAGTGCTTCCCAAGTTGATGGTGGTGGAGCAGAATGGTTTCTCCACTTACACTGAAAGGTAGTACCAGTTCCTCACATGTCTGTCTTCGCCTCAATTGCTGCCCGAAGATCTTTATTTTGAACATATGTTTGTCTTCCGGCACGTGGTGCGTCTTCGAGTGTTTCGTCACCGTCCTTAAACCGTCATACCACTGCACTCACCGCGTAGTCACGACACCCTCACCAAAGGCCTGTCATATCTTCCGCTCCGCGGAGCAGCAATTTGAACTCGTACAGCAAACAAGCCCTTATTACGCTCTGTGAAGGCCCCATGTTCACTCAGTCCTTACGCACGTTCACGGTGCATCTGAACAGCCACAACCAAGTAGTATGTTGGATATACTCACTAGTGTTGCTCACGAGACCTGGTTTGGGGCATTCTCGTTTCGAAAATGTGTCGTGAAGGTAGTCTCGTCTGGAAAAGTGCATATGTTTCTATTGAAAGAGCTCTGTCTCATCTCGTACCCTTTCATGAAAATTCTGTCTCGTCTCGTCTCGTCTCGTCCAACAACTGACCTTCACCTTATATCCATTCGCATTCAACTCACGGTGTGAGGGCCAATTGAACACAGACCTCCACAAAGAGACATAACTTTCTTGGTCACCTTCAGATTATTATTATTATTAATGCTGGAGTAGTGATTTGACTTTCTCCGCAATAAAATACTTGCTAATTTTATATAACGTTGCAAATATCTTCTAGATAAATTAATCAAGAAAACATAAAAGGTAATTCCCTACAGAATGATATTTCAGTGCAATTAGTTCCTTATGATTCTATCAGACAGCAACGCTGTTTTTAAATAGAAAAATCGGAATGTTAACGTGATGAAATTGTTGTTTGTTACACAGCAAAAAATATTAAAAGAAGTTCTATATACATTCCTTTTTAGAAAATAATGTTGTCTTCAGAACTTTTATTCTTTTAGCCTTCAGAACTTGTCTTCAGAACTCAGTCAAATTTTGACTTTTGAACTTGATTGCCTAAATTTTAACCTTGGAAATTTGGATGTGGAGTAAAATAAAGAAGGTTAGCAGGGTAGAGAGGAAAACGAATAAGGAAATGCTGAAAAAATGCAATAGACGAGAGCAATATTAGACGATATAAGGAAGCGAAAAATGGACGGATCACAAGTTTTGATCTTGCTAAGGGATTGCATTCTGAGGGATGTAGTAAAGGGGGTGATATCAGGAGAGCGAGAGTGTGTAAGAAGGTTGGAATTGATACATTGTAATAAGGAGGGTGGTACTTTATGTTGGGTTGCGAGGCAGATATTAGCGGGAAATCGCAAAAATGGAAGCTTCTTACCTAATTCACGGAAACTGGCCAGTTTATTAATGGGAGAACACTGAGGAGGAGGAGGAGGATAATTATACTACAAGTAAAAAAGCCGAAACAATGATTTATGCATAAGAATTGGTCAGCATTTTTTTCTGGTGGCAGTTTTGTAAAGTTCTAGCTCTCTCAAACTGGTTAGATTGTAAGTTCAAGTCACTCGGGTCGGTTGTCGGGTTAAGTCACCTCGGGTTGGTTCACTCGGGTCACTTTGGGTCGGGCCAATCGGGTCATCTCGGGTCGGGTTGTCGGGTCGGGTCAGTCAATTTGGGTCACGGGTGGGGTCGGGTCGGTCTTCAACACACATAATTTCCACGAAAATTACAATATACCACGGTTTATACCTCATTGGACTTCCAATAAAACGTTTTCAATGATGTGTACACCATGTCACCATTTTTGTATGAGGGAATGTCTAGAGGGATTTTGTGGGAATTTGATGGAGTGTAGATTCCTGTGTGTGTGTGTGTGTGTGTATGTGTGTGATACCTTACAGGATACAAGATGTCGAGGAAGTGTGTAAATAAACCGGACAATTTCTGTTATGTATGTGGGGAGCTGATATTTAAATCACAATGTCGATGTTTTACTCCACTTGTGAGGAAGTGTTATCAGTTATATTTTGGTTGCTGTGTAGGAGACCAGGATAAGAACTGGGTTCCTCACTACATTTGTTGTACTTGCGTGAAACGTCTGACTGGGTGGGCAAATGGTGGACGAAACATGAACTTCGCAGTACCGATGATCTGGAGGGAACCAAAAGATCATTCTTCAGACTGCTACTTTTGTATGACACAGATAAAAGAAATAAGCAGTAAATCTAACCACACAGTACAGTACCCTAATTTGCATCAGCAATTAGGCCAGTTCCACACAGTGCAGAATTACCTGTACCGGTACCTCCTCCTCATCTTACGGTAAATTAGGATTTCGTACTTGAGGC
Source organism: Thermobia domestica (assembly GCF_964235325.1). Lineage (NCBI taxonomy): Eukaryota > Metazoa > Arthropoda > Insecta > Zygentoma > Lepismatidae > Thermobia > Thermobia domestica. The sequence continues at coordinate 88,781,904 of NC_137461.1, forward strand.
AACTATTGAAATTCCAAATGAAGATGATGATCCTACTTATGTAGGAAGCACATCTACATTGGATTCCCATCTGATAACTCCGGTGAACTAAATGACCTCATACTGGATTTAAAACTCTCCAATACACAGACAGAACTTCTTGATTCTAAACTTAAGGCTGGAATCTGCTCCATCGTGACACTAAAGTGTGTATTTTTCGAAACCTTCATACAGAGTTTCAAAACTACTATTCTCAAGAAAATGATTTAGTGTATTGTAATAATGTCTGTGCTGTGATGGATAGACTTGGACATGCACATATAAGTACAGAGTGGAGATTGCTTATTGACTCTTTGAAAACTAGTTTTAAGGCTGTCCTTTTGCACAATAGCAACAAATTTCCTTCAGTGCCTTTGGCTTATGCAACTAATATGAAGGAAACCTATGAAAACATCGAAATAGTGTTAGAAAAAATTCAGTATGAGAAATACAAGTGGACCGTTTGCTGTGATTTACAAGTCATTTCTTTGTTAATGGGTTTGCAGCTTGGTTATACGAAATATTGTTGTTTCCTCTGCGAATGGGACAGCAGGAACAAAGCGGAACATTACATCAAGAAGGAATGGCCAATGCATGTATTAACTCCTGGACAGAAGAATGCTGTTTATTCCTCACTGGTGAGCAATGATTAGATAATTCTACCTCCTCTTCACATAAAGTTGGGGCTCTTCAAAAACTTTGTTAGGACAATGGACAAAAGTAATGCAGGATCTTGTTACCTCAAGGAAAAAAATCCTCGGGTTAGTGACGCTAGGGATTTTTGTAGACCCCCAAATAAGATGTTTGATTCGTGACCAAAAATTTGAGGATCTCTTAACTCTGGTTGAGAAAGCAGCTTGGTGTCCATTTAAATGTTTAACAGAGATTTTTTAGGAAACAAGAAAGCCCCAAATTACCGTGAAATTGTGAGTGATTTCCGGCAATCATTCAATGAAATGGGTTGCAACATGTCCCTTAAAGTTCACTTTCTAGACTCCCACCTGCATTTCTTTCCTGAAAAGCTTGGTGCTGTTAGTGATGAGTATGGGGAACATTTTCATCAGGACATTTCCTCCATGGAGAAGAGGTACCAGTGACAGTGTAGTTCAAAAATGCTAGCTGATTACTGTTGGACACTTAAGAGATGTTCCAGAAACCAAACACAGAAGAAAGTCGACAACTAAAACATATTAGTTGAGGTAAGTAAGTGTCCATTTATTAAGAAGATACCACTCACTTCTTTTGTATTATTTATTAAGTAGATATAAAATGGTGACACGGTGTATACATCATTGAAAATATGTTTTATTTCAAATCCAATAAGATATAAACCGTGCTTATATTGTAATTTTCGTGGAAGTTATATGTGATTTTATCTGCACTAATGAATATTGTAAAATGAACAGTACACATAGCATATTTTTTATATAAATATGTTTATTTCTCTAGATAGAATAATGCTATTCTTATGAAACTTAGAGGGCTTACTAAGTATAAATCAGGCTAACATACAATATAATTTGTGCGTTTATATACCTAAGGTACCCAAGCTACAAGTATGAAAATAGTTTTAAAAAAAGAAAAAAAGAAAAAGAACAGAAATTTGAGGGGAAATTTTCCGAAAACACCTCTGTCACGGGAAAACTGAGGGTGATGGAGAAAAACTGATTGCAGATTCGAATTCTACGTGAAAAGTTCTATTAGAATCAGACATTTTCTTCCGTGTGCCAGAGAAAAAGAATTTTTTTTCAACTAGTGCAATAGGAACCATTTTCAAACTCATCAACCGTTATCCAAACCGGTTAATGTTGATCGCAGATATTAAAAATACTCACATCCGTATATTATTTAATACAAACGAAAATTTTACCTGCACATTTCTGCACAAACGATGTATAAACGATCGCGACAATTTGTGGTTCAATCGAACACAACTGGTGGGGCTAGCACTTAGACAACTCCCCTTTTTTTTTCGTTCTGTCCACGCATCTGATAGCTTAGAAAAAAATTTCGCCTGCGCATTACTGCTCAAACGATGTGCAAACAATTGAGATGATTTTCTTTTGAATGGGACTAGGGGGTGCTACCAATTAGGTAGCCTATACTTTGTTATCGTTTTGGCGCGCCCGCAATTGTGTACAAACGAAAATTTCGCCTGCAAATTTCTGTACAAAACCGTAACAAACAAGTGCGACAGTTTGTGGTTGAATTCGACATGGTGGGAGGCCTATCAATTAGAGAGCCCATAGTTTGTTATCGTTTTGGCGGGGCCACATTTATGTGCAAACGAAAATTTCAGCTGCACATTTATGTACAAAGGCGTACAAACAAGTGCGACAGTTTGTGGTTGAATTGAACACGGTGGGAGGGCTAACATTTAGACAGCCCCCCACTTTGTTTTCGTTCTGGCGGCGCCCCTAATTGTGTACAAACGAAAATCTCGCCTGCACATTTCTTTATAACTATATTCAAACGATTGCGACAATTTGTGATTCAATTGCACATGGTGGGAGGGATACCATTTAGACAGACCCCGCCCCCTTTGTTTTCGTTCTGAGGTCGCCCCTAATTGTGTACAAACGAAAATTTTGCCTGCATATTTCTGTACAAACGATGTACAAACGATTGCGACAATTTGTAATTGAATTGAACATGGTGATTGGGCTATCACTTAGAAAGCCCCCCACTTTGTTTTCGCCCTGGCGGCGCCCCTAATTATGTACAAACGAAAATTTTGCATGCACATTTCTGTACAAACGATGTAGAAACGATTGCGACAATTTGTGACTGAATTGGACATGGTGGGGGGCTATCACTTAAACAGCCCCCACTTTGTTTTCGTTCTGGCGGCGCCCTTAATTATGTACAAACAATAATTTAGCCTGCACATTTCTGTACAAACGATATAGAAACGATTGCGACAATTTGTGATTGAATTGGACATGGTGGGGGGCTACCACTTAGACAGCCCCCCCCTTTGTTTTCGTTCTGAGCTCGCCCCTAATTGTATACAAACGAAAATTTTGCCTGCATATTTCTGTACAAACGATGTACAAACGATTGCGACAATTTGTGATTGAATTGAACATGGTGATTGGGCTATCACTTAGAAAGCCCCCCACTTTGTTTTCGCCCTGGCGGCGCCCCTAATAGTGTACAATCGAAAATGTGGCCTGCACATTTCTGTACAAACAATGTACAAACGATTGCGATACTTTGTGATTAAATTGGACATCGTGTGGGGAGCTACCACTCAGACAGCTCCCCACTTTGTTTTCGTTCTGGCGGCGCCCCTAAGTTTGTTCAAACAAACATTTCGCCTGCACATTTCTGTACAAACGATGCACAAACGAATGCGACAACTTGTGATTGAATTGGACATGGTGGGGGCTATCACTTAGAAAGCCCCCATTTTTTTCTGTTCTGGCGGCGCCCTTAATTATGTACAAACGAAAATTTCGCGTGCACATTTCTGTACAAACGAAGTACAAACTATTGCGACAATTTGTGATTGAATAGGACATGGTCGGGGGCTACCACTTAGACAGCCCCCAATTTTTTTCGTTCTGGCGGCGCCCCTAATTGCGTGCGAACATACATTTCGCCTGCACATTTCTGTACAAACGAAGTACAAACTATTGCGACAATTTGTGATTGAATAGGACATGGTCGGGGGCTACCACTTAGACAGCCCCCATTTTTTCTGTTCTGGCGGCGCCCCTAATTGTGTACGAACGAAAATTTCGCCTGCACATTTCTGTACAAACGAAGTACACACGATTGCGACAATTTGTGATTCAACTGGACATGGTGGGAGGGGCTACCATTTGGACAGCCCCCACTTTGGTTTCGTTCTGACGGCGCCCCTGATTGTGTACAAACGAAAATTTCGCCTTCACATTTCTGTAGAAACGATGTACAAATGATTGCGAAAATTTGTGCTTGAATAGGACTTGTTGGTGGGGGGCTACCATTTAGACAGCCCCCACTTTGTTTTCGTTCTGATGGCGCCCTTAATTGTGTACAAACGAAAATTTCGCCTGCACATTTGTGTGCAAACGATTGAGACCATTTCCGATTGAGTCTGATAAGGGGGGGGGGGCTGTCTAAATGGACGTCTCCTTTTCACCTCTACTGTAATTAAATTCTTCCTCGAGAAAATCTGTAATCAACACTGTCAGTAGCTACGTCCTCGACTAATATACCTTAACAAGTACAGCTTTATTTTCGTATATTTTTCAACAGTTAACCAATTTAAAACTATCGCAAACAAGAATATGTAGTTAACTTCTTAAATACTTCGCTCGCCGAAACCCGTTCAGCGCGTGCAACAAGCAAAAACAACATGTTTGGCGTCTCACAAATGGAAAAGGGGGAAAAAAGAGAAGGAAAAGCAGCACGGCAGTGCCTTTGGCCTTATCGCAGTCAGAGCTGACAACATAGTTTCGGTCGTCACTAACGCGAATAGACCTACTAGCGGTGTACAAGAGTTATACAGTTACAATATACGTCGTGCCACAGTAGCGCTACAGGCGGAATGTGCACGAACTACAAATGAATATGTTCCCTTACAAGCATCAGTCACTGTTGCACCCTCTTTACATTCTACACATCCTTTTTTCTCCCACTTTTTGACCTTGACAAGCAGAAGTACCAGGTTTTCCGAGTTCACAACCATAAACTGTTTGTGTACAGAGTACGTTTTCAGTTCTTCGAATGACTGTGCGCGCGAAGAACAAGGGTGATGATCGGGCTACCGTATACGGAAGTCAGTAACACCCGGTTGCAATAATAAATGTAAAATACAAATATAGAGCCTTGACAATGCCGTGAGGATGAATATATATATATATATATATATATATATATATATATATATATATATATATATATATATATATATATATATATATATATATATATATATATATATATATATATATCCCTCTCCTTTCCCCAAGTCGCGGTTTGAATTTGGATTTAAACGGTATCAGAAATGTCACTGTTCATCTCAGCAACACCGAACACTATGGATTTGACACTAATATCTGTCATTTTCCATTATTTTTAATATTATCCTCCTCTCTCTCCCTTAAGTTGCACCGTCATTGTGAAATGATGATAAAAACAGTCCCAGGCCCGAACCTCGTGTATGTGGCGAATTTGATCGAGATCAGTCTCGTGGTTCAAGAGTTATTAAGTTATATATATATATATATATATATATATATATATATATATATATATATATATATATATATTCTTCCTCCGTAAGTTGCACCATCAAAGTGGAGTGATAAAAAAACATCCCAAGCGCGAACCTCATCTTTGTTGAAAATTTGATCGAGATCGGTCAGGTGGTTTAAGAATTAGGAAGTCACAAACATAGTCACTTTCATTTATATATAAATATAATATAGATTAAATTGCTATTGTGGGATAGGTCGGAAGATACCTGACCACTCCTTGGTTCCCACTGCCATATTGGGAAAGATCCGCTTTTTAATTTTCGTCTTCATGGAAAAATATGTTTCTCATGCTCTAACATGTGTCAATATTTATGTTCCGTTAAAAGTGGCTATTTCTGGCTTTCCAGAATCAAACAAGTGAACGATGTTATGCCTCAATTGACCAATCGCCAATTTTCGATTCTCGAGATTTTTACATCAGTGACTAGGAGACAATGTAAATAATAATAATAATAATAATAATAATAATAATAATAATAATAATAATAATAATAATAATAATAATAATAAATGAAACCCTACTATTTGCTTAAACGTTCAGGAAAAGTTATTCGACCAAGCGCCAAGAACTGGATCGTATTGGTAACTTGTTTGTGTTTCCTTCAATATCTCAGCACGATGTTTTGGTCGTTGGTCAATTGGTGCGTAACATGTCCAATTTATGTAAGAGATAACTAGAAACATTTTTTTTTTTTTTTTTTTTTGAAAATGTTGAATCAAACTTTTTATTGCTCTTCTCGCTGGTCTAATGGCTAACGTGTATGTATTTAGTTCACGTGGCCGGGTTCGGTTCCCTGCGGGAGAGCACAAAAAATTAATTTCACAATCCTTTACTTTCATTAATCATCCATCTCCTTTAGCATAAAGGGCATATTCGTGGGACGTTAAACTAAAATATTTCATTTCATACTTTTTATTGTTAAGTTTGATTCCATGTGAATAAATTCTAGCATTTGGAGATGGTACGATAAAATGAAGCATATTTTAATGAATCTTTAAAAATAAACAAATCTAAAATCAATCTTACTGAGATTATTATTGTAATTATTATTATTATTATTATTATTATTATTATTATTATTATTATTATTATTATTATTATTATTATTATTATTTTGTACAGTCTGTGTTGAAAACCACTGTATTATTTTCTCTTATTTGAAATATGCATTCAAAACATGGTATTTGAACATAAGTCTTGTCGGGAATACGTTAAATTCTTTTTCGAGTAATAGACATTACTAACTGACTATAAATTCTGTATTATACTGTTAGGCTTATATGATTTTGGCTGCTTCCGGGTCCTTCTGTGTCTGAAAAGCGACACCCAGAGCCGGTGACTCGGACAAAAATTGCATCTTAGGGATCCGATGACCCTTACCTATGTCACCACTGAATCCTACAAGCGGCTCCCAATCTAAGAAGGAAAGCAAAGCCTTTCTATTCGTAATGTTCAACTATAAAGACACTAACCATGAGGGTTCACGGTTAGCATTAACGTTAAGGTACTGTGTCGGTCAAGCTTTCTGACAACTTGACTGCTAGAATTACTGCCTTTATCCAGGACACTTGCTTCTAGTTAATGTAGACCGTGTTCCCAATCTGGTAGGCCTGAAGAACTGATAGAAATAAACTAAATTCCTAATTACAAATATTATGAATGTTGTAAGAAAGAGGCGTTAAGTTAAGTATCACTATAAACAGTGGCGCCCACCCCCCTTATGTCCATGACGCACCCCCCAATTGTCTATCCGTAGGTGTTCTTCCATGAAAAAAATCTTCTTTTCGATTAATTTTTACACCCCCTCAAACATTTATATAGATTTTTACCCCCCCCCCCAATATTTCAATGACGCACTTTGCGTCATAGCCCCCCTCTGTGGGCACCCCTGCTATAAACTCAAAATACTATTAAGTTAGAACTGTAATTCCATTAAGAAGAAAAGTGGTAAAAAAAACTCTAATAATAATAATAATAATAATTCAATGTGTATTTGAAGTCGCAGAAGGGGTCAAACCAACGAGCGGCAAGGAAGGGGACGTGAATTACTCAGGCTTCTCGAAGGGGAGCACCAGGTCAATAAGTTTGAAAAAAAAAATTAAAAAATGAAATATTTAAGTTTTACGTCCCATGGTTATGCCAGTTGGGCTTAGGAGACGGTGATGGTGAGAAATGAATGAAATGGTGGAATGAAGAAAGTGAGAGGAAACGGGGAACACCGAGAAAACCCACGCACACGGTGTTTGTCCACCACAAAGTTCACTTAGCGCGAGCTGGAATCGAAATAAGGAACCCCATACACCAGAAATGAATGCCCTACGACTGAGCCACCGCGGCCCCGAACAAACAAGTTTGAGAACCAGCGCTTTAGAGAATAAGAGGCATCCCTAATAGCAATGGGCCACCTACTTAACTCTAAATTTCACTGTAGTACACAATCCTCTTCACTCGACACAATGAAATTGCCTACATAAAGGTGATTTGATTTGATTTGATTTGATTTGATTTCATGTCATATCAGGACCTACAGCTTAACGTGGGATCCGAACCACATGAGCTCCTACGCCAAAGGTGCATACGCTAACCTCTTAGTCACGAGAGAGCTCTACGTAATCGTTGTATCTATCACTGAGATCTATTTTCTAAAATTTTTATTGTTCTTCGTACTTTGGAAAGGCTACGTACGACGTAACCACATGAACTCCCATCGGAAGCTGAACCCGGATCTCCCATGTCAAAGTCAAGTAGGCTAACCATATATTCACTAGGTAGTTTCAACTTCCAATAAAGATTTGGAAGGAATTAATGAGGTAAGCCTTGTTGTTATTTTAAACGGACGTTTATGGATCACGGAGCAAGAACATAATTAAAAAGAATGAGTATTTCTGAGTATGTCTGTACACAGGACACCATATTTCGTTTGAAGTTCAGTTGTACTTTTTTTTTTTAATATTAATTAAATATTGAGCAGAATGTTGTTACTCTTGAGAAGTATAAACTTTTGTAAATTGAAGTTAAAGCATTCAGTACAGGAGAAGATTAATAGATAAAATTGAATGCGTACATACCGACTATATAACCTGTGAATACACCCGCTCACCGTTCTTCGTATTATCCGAATGCTGCTTAAAAGAATGCCTATAGACTATAAGTTACTCCTACATTGTATACAGTATGCTTCACTGAATACTTATGCCAAAACAGGACATCAAAAGCTAACATACATACGGTGTAAGTTGTATGCACGTAGTTTAGTACTTGTTTTTAAAAGCTTTTCTGAAGGAACTTACTTTAGTATAATGTGTACTTCTTTGTCTAAAATTCATCATGCAAGTAATATTTCTGTGAGAGCCTTCGTATAGATTTGTTGACTCCATTTTCACGCGAAAACAATAAGTACTTTATTTCCCACCTTTTATTAATCTAGGTTAGAGCGTGGGACTAAAGGAAGACATCATAAGTTAGAACAATAATTATTCCGTCCCTAATTAATATACTTTGATTGCAATGTAGAAGGTAGAAACAACCTTTAATGTCACACATTGTAAATTGTTCTGGTAATAACTTCCTTTTTATAATTTGTCTATTACGTGATGGAACCTAGTTTTATAATATTATTTTGACTTTCGTGCCTCATTCATTTCAGATAAGTACATTCATTTCTTTTTCGTTATTGGAGTACTTCTTATGCAAGAAGAAAAGAAAAGCCGTTATAAGAATTATTCTTTCCGGATTCATTTTTAACTTACTGTAGTTTTTAGCTCTATTACCAAATTACTATAGTCGTGCTATTTTCGTGAAACTTACGTGAAAACCTGACGTTGATAAAAGACAGCAGTGACAGGCAAACTAGAACACCGAAAGTGTAGTCGATGGTTTTGTAGACATACTGCTTGTGGACCCATGACTCCGTGTACAATGCCACGGTTTTGCAGACACACTGCTCGTAAACACATGACGACCCATACAATGCCATGGTTGGTTTTGCATTTGTACTGCTCGTGGACACATGACTACGCGTAGAATGCCATGGTTTTGCAGGCGTACTGCTTGTGGACCCGTGAATGCGTACAAACCATGCGTTTGCAAACATACTGCTCGTGGAACCATCACTATGCTTACAATGTCCTGCTTTTCCGGCATACTGCTCGTGGACCCATGACTACGCGTACAATGCCATTGTTTTGCAGGCATACTACTTGTGGAGTCACGACTACGCTTACAATGAATGGCATGGTTTTGTAGGCATACTGCTCGTGGATCTACAGTATGCCTCCCGCGTACACTGCCAACACTTGCTTCTTTACGTCATCACTTCCTGTCATTTCCTCATTGTGTTCTCTACTTTTCTCATATTGTAAAAGCGGACTCCTAAGTCAGTTCCCTACATCGACCAGTTGAGAATAACTGATATAAAGCGTGTAATAAATGCTAGCATTTTTGGTTGGGAAAAAAGTACTGAAATTGGTGGGTGGAAAGGTGGGAAGACAGTTTTTGTTGGAAATTGGGTGGAATAAACACTATGCTAAATAATAATTATACTACATCACGGACGCAGTTTTAACCTTTTCTACCAAATTCAGTGAGTCTAGATATTTGCTTACTTGGAAAAAATATGTCTTGAATTGAATATCGAAATAAGTATATGAATATCAAAATTTCTTTAATTTGTTGACATCTCGTGGAAGAGTGAAATACAAATAAATTGAATTTGACATAATCGCAATGCTGGAAAATTTCAAATTTTCACGGTCCGCTGTGGCTCAGTGGAAGAGCGTTCACCTCCAGTACGTCAGGTCCCTGGTTTGATCCCAGCTCGCTCCAAGTGAACTTTGTGACAAACACGGTGTGCGTGGGTTTTGTCCGAGTTCTCCCGTTTTCTCCCACTTTCTTCATTCCACCAATCTGTTCATTTCTTATCATCACCGTCTCGTTTAGCCCATCTGATATAATCGTGGGACGTAAAACTGAAATATTTCCTTTCATTTTTCATGTCAAATGTTCACGATTTACGAGGAGTACTTAATACTGAGGAACTTAGCGTTTAACGTCTTCAGGCAACAAGGGAGCTTGGAGCACAATAGAATACTACTGCACATACTCAACTGGATCTAGAAGTAGCGGTAGGTCCATTGTATCCTTATACATTGAATACGGTAAGGACACTTAAGTATAACTTGTTCAATTCAGCAACGAAAAGAGTTGTTCACAATATTTTGATCGCACAAATTCACATATATGGTGCAATGTGTATGCTATGCATGTGATATGATGCATTTTGCTTGTATAGATATTTCAGCAATCGGAATGCAGACAACACAGCTATATGCTGTTTTGTCGGTTAGGACCAACCACGCTTTGTCATATTTAATAGCATCTGGCCATAGAAACGTGTAAGTATCGTTGAACGCCTGCCTTAGGCCACATTGCCATGTTAAATGAATCTTGTAGCTGTCATAAAAAAAAAAAAAAAAAAAAAAAAAACTTGCAACCTTGAAACCAAGAAAGGTATTTCCACCTATGCAGCACTGCACTCTAGTGGACAAACAGTGAACCTCCTCATGAAAAACGTGTATTTTGGCGCACTCCCCCCTCCCTGTCCAAAATAATCCGTTGTTTCGGAAGTGTTTTTTTCCTTTATGCCAGAGGGAGGGTGATAGCAGGTAGCAAGCAAGACGTCCCAGAAAGTTGCACACTGTTCGACTCCTTGCAAAATGAAAAAAATGTTTTATGACCCTTTCAAGACTATGTACACAGGTGAAATATGGTAGGGTTTCAAGATTTTTTTTTTTTTTTTTTTTAAATGACAGCTACAAATTCTTCTAACGTGGCAACCCCCTCAAAAGCATTGGCTTCACCAGATGGCCATGTAATGGTGCAACCAGAAGAAAATATAGCAAATGATCCCCAAGAATTGACTTGGGCGTGTTTAGTAGCTACATGCTAAACACGCTACACATATTTTTTCCACTTAGGGTTCATTTATCCGGAACTGGCTACTTAGTATATTTTTCAAGATAAGGGTTTCACACATGGGTAGTTCACTGTATTTAATAGCTTTGTGTGTGTATATATGAATGCGAATATGTACGTATGAGAGGGGGGGAGGAATAACGTTCAGCAATTCTTTCAAGTATGTGACAAACTTTATTTATCTACATTCTCTGAAGTTTTCGTATCCATTTTGTGAATACATTTTACTGTATTGGATCTAGAACTGAAGGAATATTAAAGAGCTATTATTCTAATTACGTACAGGTAAGATAAAAACAGAATAAGATTTGAGTGCTTCTTCTACCAGTTTTTCTACACTATAAAGTTCTCTGCTGCCCATCAGTATATTTGCTATGGAAAGAGATTTTTTCTTACTTTTATTCAAGCTGTTTTATTTTACTTATGGTAGTTCGTGATTGTACTCGCTTTAGTGAGAAGTAGCAAAATTTCATAGTTTCAGCAAGATTTTTTTTTAAATATATATATTGCCGCGTTTAATATTTACATTTTCCGTGCAATCTGAGAGAGGTCGGGGAGCTTTTTTTTTTTTTTTTTTCACTTCATGTCTTGCTAAGCTTACGTCTCAATATCTTTTCTACTATATTATGTTGTGACACATTTTAAATAAACTTGCATGCGTGGCCGCGGTGGTTCAGTGGTAGATTTATACCTCTGGTGTATGGAGCCCCTGGTTCGATCTGAGCTCGCGCCAAGTGGACTTTGTTTTCTTGCGTTTCTCCCGTTCGGAGTTCTCCCGTTTCCTCCCACTTGATTCATTTCACCATTGCACTCATTTCTCATCATCACCGTCTCCTTTTTACAACATGTACGGATAACAAGTGCAAACTTAAAATTTGATGAGAATTTCTTGATTTGATGGGGATTCTATTTGGTAGAATTTGATGTACGTAAATTTCGAGTTTGTAACCCCAAAAGTTGTGTGCTAGCTTGAAAACATTGTTTCAGCAACCCCTCCTCCAAATTCTAAAACTTGGTTCAACATAAAAAATCCGAGCCTTATTGACAAGTTGGGAAAAATGTGTTATGTGTATAAAAATAATAATATAATAAAACAACATGACGTAAAATTAAGGAAAAGGTCGAAATCGGAAAGAAATATATAATAGACATAAGTCGGCCAGAAAAATACGTCGAAATTGAAATGGAGCTGGTGAAGTCAAAGAGGGACTTCTATTCAGATTAGTTATTTTCGACGGGCCGATGTATGACATAGGAGCTGGCTTTAATGATCAAAGCCAATACTGAGAAAATAGATTGAACAGTGAAGGGGAGGGAACGAGGTAAGTGCATTAGAACAAAACATGTGTTGGCAGTGTAAAATTTAGTCATGCATTCACAATAGCTGCAAAACTATCGACTACGCCTTGTTTACCTGGCACCATTGTCCTCTATCAATGCTAAGTTTGCTGTCTTCTCCTTATTCTCTTAGTGTGATTTACTAAGAATACGATCAGCAAATTGTGGTGTCACCGAACATCCAGTTTTAAATAACCAGATTGTTGGGAAAGCAGGAGAGGAAAGCGGATATATAATGTAAAAGTGTAAATGGAAAATTATGTAAATGACTGTGTGTGTGTGGTGAGTGTTGGTCTACCGCAAACCTCGTATTCTGAAATAGAATTTTGCTATAATATAAAATCAAATAAATAGTTGACTAGCTGTTTATTAATTATATTATATATATTTTTTAAAAAATAAATACATATCCATACACGAATGTACAAAACATAGATTACACGTAATATGAGACATAAGAATTGATATACCTCTAGTTAAAGAACTAAGTTTTTCTGAGGCATCACATTTTCTTTATTCATTTTTTTTTCAATCAGTAGCAAACTTTAAGCACGAAATATGTAAGCACATACATTTTTAGAGCATTAATTTAACACGATGGTAAATCATAAAGTAAAGACCATAAGAATATAAAATTATTTTACAGAAATAATCATGCGGAATATCACTACATTTCTCACAGCATAAACAAACACAGAGTACATTGGTTTCTATGTGGTCCGAGATTCGGTACAAATTCAAACAAGTGTTGCTAAACTTTTCTAATTTCAACTACATAAATACAGTGTGCAACATTAGCTAGTAAGCGAAAAAAAGTCATGATCTTGCTGATGAATATATCTGATAATAATAGTAAGAGCAGTGCAGTGCCTAAATATAAAATATTCAATAATTTTATCCTGAAAGTCTTTTATCGTCATCTTACAAATACTGTTCATTATTCACCATTATATTCTGTACATTTGTAGCGTTTGATTACTGATTTGCAAATTTTATCACGAAGGTTACTATTGGTACTAGAAACATCTTGAATTGGTCGTTTTATAAAGGAGTCAACTCCATTTAAAAAATGGATATAACTGCTTTTCGGAAACGACCGCTTTAATAAAGTTTCTAGGTTTTGTAAACTGCCTAGTTGTGATAGTGCCTGGAAACCGTTGAACAAAAGCTTATTTTAACATGATCTCTACTTAGCTACCAGCATTTCTTAAAAAGAAATACATACATTCTGCTAGATGGATAGTTTCCTATTCACTATGTTTAGTTGTATTCATGATTGTGAATCACATGTATAGTATACATTCAATAGCTATTCAGTCTTCTCTTACTTCAACACAAATTATTACTTGAAATAACATAAATAATGCGGTTAACTGACTTATGTCGTACTCGGTATATATGTACATAACATTTGAATGGAATTTCATGTTACTTTAATTAACTGGAAAAGAATATAACATTTATGTTACAAAATATCAATATATCATGAAATGTGTTATAACTTTTTGTATTATTCTTAGTTCGGTTTTCGTCTGTCGTCAGATATAGTGCTTACATATTGTATAAATAATTATAAACTGTGATATATATGAGATCGTATCAGTGTAGTTATACTTAAACTGACACCATAGATCTGTATGGATACTGTAAATCCACTGAGATACAATAGTACTTAAATACGTAAATGTTTGTAGTAATACTAAGTTAAGATATGAAAAATTGAATAAATTATTATAATACATCTTACTAAATTAAAAGTATTACACTGCTTCATGTAATATAAACTATAGAATAATTTTAAATTTTGAGAGTACGAGAAACTTGTATCAAGTACAGCAAAAAATTCACTAAAATTGTGAAATACCTGCGTATTTTTTTTTTTTTAAACATCAACTTGTGTGAAATGAGACATGAGACGTATGCAGGTAATGCGTAAACAATATTTATACAATACTATTAAATAGCATATGTATGACGAAACTTAACAATATGTTACCTGTATCAAGTTGAATATCAAAACTTTCATAATATATTGATGTTAATATTGAATACACTGGTTTTACGTTTTTCTATTAAATTACACCCCGTAATACATGCCTTTTACTAGTGAAATTCTTTTGTTACATGTAAAGAAAATAAATGAACAATATGCTCCTCTCACGACCTAACATTAAATCAGCTATTATAAATATCATTTTTTTCAGTAAACTTTCATTACACTTAAACTTCAGTCTTTTAACTGTTTAATGAAATTACTGTTAATTTTAAATATGTGTTATTAGAGTCTAGAAATGAATTATTATTTATAATGTTCTCAAGAAAGATAGCTATGTCATAGATGATCTAATGTTAAGTGAGCGTCCTACACCATTCGGTAAAATGGTAGCTTATACTGCTGGATATAACAATGTCCAGACTTGTGAGTTCAAGGTATTTGTATCCGAACATATCAACTGCTCATTCGTATTATTAAATTATCTTATTTTCATAACAATAAAGTTTTGGGGGAGAAAAATTCGATGTATCTTAGTTTTGATCTCATGAGATGAAATATCAAAGTCATTCCTGTTTAGAACTTAGTATTTAAATTTTCTAGGTAAGATTTCTGTTTCTACCCAATAAGCCCCTAATTTCAGCTGGTGCTGAGTCAGGTTATTTGACACATGTATATCGACCTTTTCAACAAAGTAGCTTCATTGTTTTTTCTTGTATCGAAAAAGCAAGAGCGTACATTACTATACATTTAAGGTCTTAGAACATGGATACAAAACAGAATACGCTGATAAAACGAGACAATTGAATATGCCGCTTTCATCAACTTAATTGTAAAATGTTCCGAGCGAACACGGGCATATCCCGAGTGGACGATATAGAGAGGGCATATTGTGATTCTCTTCAGATAATATATAATTGGCTATATGGATGTGGTTTCGGTAAAAATTGATTTTAAACATTAAAAAGAAAGTAGAGATCCTGAACAGTTGAAAATGCCGAGTCACATCGGAATATTTTCATCAGCATTTAAATGCATGAAGTTATGTCTATTTTTAATGAAAGTTTTGTAGCTCTTTATTCATTTTGTGAATATTACGGGAAAAGGGGAGTGAGAAGGTTGAAGCTGATGATATTCTGATTGTGTGGTTAAAATAGTAAGGTAATATAAAATTTTACGGAACAGTATCAGGTTGATCATAATCTTCCTTGATCATATGCGAGCCTTTTTCTGCTACCATAATAATACCAGCGATGGGGTTTGCGTGTGGTACATGAGGGAATATAGAAGCATCAATGACTCTAATATTGGGTACATCATAGACTCGAAGTCGTGAATCCACAACTGCATCTGGATCACTTCTTGGCCCCATTTTTGTGGATCCTCCTTGGTGGTTTTCGGGCAAGGTATTATCTTTTACTGCACATTCCCAGTATTCGTCTGTTCCAAATTCAAAACCATTACACATAGGAGCTTTAGTTTTAACTAACTGCATGTCGTATCTCGACCTAAGAACTTCAGTTTCACCTAACTTAATTGCAAATTTAATCCCTTGTACTAATGCCTTTATATCGTGCTCATCTTCAAAATAATTGGGATACATAAAAGGTGCATTTAGAGCATTTGAACTACGTAACTTTAGAACACCTTTACTTTTGGTGCTTAGAACTGTTGGTCTTATGCTTACTCTTCTTCGTCCGCAATCACCACCAACTAAGCCACTTGTACACTCCTCTGATGACCCGGTTGCTGAACACCCGGATTGGTAACCGCTAAAGTAAAACTGAATATCAGGATAATCTTTTTCAGTATACGTGGTGGACATAAAACCAGTTACTTGAGATATTCCAGTAGCTGATAAAGGACCCATATGGGGGACATTTGAAATGTATTCGGTGAGGGTATCATTTGTAAGCTCCTCGGTTGATGTGTCATTAATGGTAAAACTTACAGCAAAGGAGACGTGGTTGCGAAGATTATGTCCAACTGGAAGATCTTGAATAACAGGGATGCCCATCTCTGTTAAATGATCTTTAGGACCTATACCTGACAAGAGAAGCAGTTGAGGAGAATTAATAGCACCTCCAGACAAAATAACTTCCTTTCTAGCTTTCACTTTAAGTGGTGTGAAATCTTTCATATATTCAATGCCGGTTGCTCTTTTTGTTGTAGGATCAATATCAATTTTCGTGACCATAGCATTCAAAAGAACATTTAAATTTTTGCGATCTCGAAATGGTCTTAGAAAAGCATTTGCTGTTGAAACACGCAAGCCATTCCTACTAGACATTTGTGCAATCGAAAAACCTGTCATATTTTTGCCGTTAAGATCTATACCTTTTGCATATCCTAATTCTTCTGCTGCGTCAAGGATAGCATCAGCAAATTCAGGGTGATACGGATACTGTTCAATTGGAAGTAACCCATCAAAATTGTGGTAACCTTCGTCAACTAAATCTGGATTTCTGTTTTGTTCAGATTTCAAAAAGAAAGGGAAGACGCCGTCCCATCCCCAACCTTCGTTTCCTGCTTCAGCCCATGCATCGTAGTCTTTTGGGTGGCCACGCATATACATTAAACCGTTAAACATACCTGTTCCACCTACGGCCTTACCTCTCGGCCATCTACATAATCCACCGTTATTTAAACATGCTTTTGTTTGTGCTTCTGTAGTGTAGTTCCAGTCTAAATCAGTGTGAATTGTTTTACCAAGAAAATACGGAACTTGAGCAGCTGTTGGCTCAGGTGGACCTGCTTCCAGTAGTAGAACTGTCCAATCTTCGATTTCGGTAAGACGACTGGCTACTACAGCACCTGCCACACCTGCTCCAACAACGATGAAGTCGTATTCTTCGGCTGGATTTTCTGTCTGTATAAGTCTGTTGCAAGGGTCTGATATACTGCATGTTTGCCGAAGTATTGCTTCCACGAATATCATAAAAAGGGCAGCGCTTGCTGGACAGGTAGTACCCAGGACAGAAGTGTCCTGATATGAGCATCCACAAACTTCCATGTCACACTAGATTGTGCCTCAATCGTTGTGTGGAGAACCTGCGTCAAATGAAACAAATGTACGATATATGTTTAGTATTAAGCACAATATATTATTCCGAGAAAATATGTTCAAATTTACAAATATATGGAATGAAATACATAAAAAAGAAACATTTTCAAGGGAGTTAAATTACCTTGCATATTTACTGCAAACACATAATTTTCAACTCGAAGAATAGCGATCTTAAAATAACTTCAGAGTAGCAACCATAAAATTTTGAGTCAGGAATTATTGTTGAGCGATTTGGGATATAGTATACGTAAGACCGTCTGAGTTCCAGCAGAAGCTGGACGCTCATACTTTTAGGGATTATTCATTGAGTATCTACGAACTTAGAAAGGGGGTAACAAACCCACTTTCATTTACTTATCCACTGATACGAAAATAAAAAAGAACGTACCTATTTGCCCTTGTACTTTATATGCTATAGCGCATTACATTATATGCAACAAGGATTTTGGTCTGCATCATGATATAAATTTAAAAATATTTAACATTTTTCGAATCGAAATCAACAAAATTTATTCTAGAAAGTAAAAATAGAATGTTAAGCACATATAATGAAGACAACGCAGTGATTTAATTTGGTAACGTATAAATATATAATATGAAGTATCCTCTCGCACGGAAGACAGGGGGTTCTCATGTATACTATTACCGCGATTTGAAATAAAACTGCGGCAATTGGAATTTGCAGTGAAAGAAAATAGTTACTAATTTTATTCTGTCAGCGCGTGAATATCATATGAGCAAGTCAAACCAAGTTTAAAGCAATGTTTCCTAACCTTCTTTGACTAACGAAACACTTTGCTGACTATCCACAATACTGCGACATTTTTTCAAAGGTTAGAACTTAAGCATTAATGCTGAGGCTTGAGGCGTTGAGAAAGTTTCATGGTAAAAGAAATTAAAAGATGTCGTATAAGATTTAGACTTTCTGGATGATATGAAATTCATTTTTAAATTTAAAAATTTTTCACGCCACACTAGTTAGGAAAGGTGTTAAATATTTCTTTACCTAATTATAACACTCGCATAATTACTTATTAATTATATTTAATGAGCAAGCTATCGTTGTTTGCTATTTGTTTATTTCACAACGCAAACATACATGATATTTTAATAACAACTTTCTTTCAAAATATAACCACCATTTCTATAAACTTTCTAAACTCTACTTCTTCTTCTTTTTTAGATGAGAGCATGTGTACAAAACCATAACACTTTCTGCCGTCAACATCCAACATCCTCCTCCCCTTCAAAAAACACCTATTGTCTGTATCCCCATCTATAAGTTATTCTTAGTTAGTCAATCTGTAATCTATCGAATTTCTTTATTACTAGTAGTTATATACCTCTATGATACAGTAATGTAATTGTTCTCTTCAGCTGAATTAAACACGTCTTTGCCCGTAATTGTTGCACCCTGTTAACCACCTTAATAATAATAATAGTATCTTAACACCCTTTTATAGCCTGGATTTCAACAACATGCATTACGACTCGTCTCTTCTTAAAAAAAAAAAAAAAAAAAAGTACTACTTAAATTAATCTTCAAAACACTGACAAACACTCTTGGCTCTTAACTCCACTTTATAATTATAATGTTAACCTCAAAGAACAAACATAGAAACGCCCTTCAACTTTTTCTTTAAATTATAACACTTTGTCCGATTAATTGCAAATAACACATTGACCGATTAATTATCAACCTCCAACATGAAAAATTAAGTGACAAACCGCTTGACCTTCTCTAGTGAAACAACTGAAACGTAAACTGACAATACAATGTTTTTCATCAATTGAAAACATTAATACAACAGCAACAAGACTTGTTTTGTTTTTAATTTTCAGATGCTTGTTTCTTCTTTTTTCATTTTACAAATATTTCATTTTCATCCTGGCCTTGTTACTTGAGTTGACCGTTAATCGAGTAGTTTGTGATAAGAAGTGAATTGTGTCACCACGTTATACTTCCTCCACTAGATTGTTAAAATAAATAAGTGGAATCTATGAACTACCAAATAAACAGTGAAGTTTTATTGATGTGACCAACTTGATGCACTTTCAACAGGATTGTGCATGGTCAGAGCATCGATTCCTAACGCTGTTATTGCTAGCTTTATTGATCCACAACTCACAACTTTCCTATTCAAATGCAGCTTCCGTCTTGTGCAAGCATTGCATAAAATTTTGAGCCTGCACTGGGAATCTAATCCGTATCTTGCAGACCCGAATTGTGTTTAACTACAAGTTCGTACTGGAGTTCAACATGTATTATTTGCATGCAAATATATTATTATTCTAAAGAGGGATTCAATGTGAAAGAAAAACTTTGTTCAAAATACTCGCACGTCTTTGGTGAAATTCATAAACGTATTAACTATACCACAACATCGCAATGTACTTATGTTAGGTTAGAATTTAAGCATTACAGCTGACGCTTAGGCATTGACTGTTAAATTGCCGGTATTAGCTTTATAAAGTTACTTCATTTTTTGCTTTTGAAAATTGCTTCATTTCATTCAGGGGCGGATCCAGGACGGACTTCTGAGGGGGAAGTTGTAATACTGCTACTTAGAGCAACTTTTAAGAGCTCCAAACTCTGGGATAGGTTTTATTTATATATAAAATAAAAAAGTTTCCTCTTCTGGGGGGGGGGAAATCGTCCCGATCGCCCCACCACCTGGATCCGCCCCTGATTTCATTCACCTTTCTGTACTGAGTTAGACATTTCCAGTGTATTCTAGTTTTATAAAAATTGACAGTCATACATATGCAAATATAAACTATTGGATTTTTAAAAAAACTTGATCGAGTAAGCCTATATTTTATGTCTCTGTTGGAAAGCCACATAATTAAAAAATATGGGCATTTAAAAGCCTCGATTTTTAAAATATTTTTTAAATGAGACACATTTTAATTTGACATTTTTGCTGTTGTGTGTATGAAGAAGCTTATATATTGCTAACCTACAGCAAATTTCCTATAACATTTTTCATCCGATATCATTAAAATACTGTAATATTCTTAATAAGACTTAGCGATAGATTCACCTTGATGTTATGTACGATGGTGTTCAAGCTATAATACTAAAAAGTTATGACTTACAATAAATTCTGATGAAAGCAATAAATATGTTATTAGTAATTGCTTGTGTTACATTCGATAATTTATCATTTCCTTCATAATTCGCGAAAGTGTAACACAAGCATAGTAAAAAATATAATCGATGAAATTAGAAATTTATTTCAGAAAAGGTAAACTTATTTTAAAATTGGCCAATTAAAATTTAAAGAAGTATAAATTTCACTACTATGTAATGAGAATTGTCTTGAGTTATAAAAATTAATGTAAAATTTGATGGATAAACTTAAGGTCATGAGAAAAAATAGTCGATTATTGTGAAAGTGAAAAGTACTGGTTTCAAAGAAACTAGTGAATAAGTGCTAATAAATAAAATTAGAAAATGAGTGTTGTTCTAGATTCTAAAAGATCTCGGTGTGTTAACTATCAACAATTACATCCATTAGTTTACCTATCTTTGAGGAAGGAGGTTGTTGTTGCCTCCTAAGACTTGGATGTATAAGTCGCAGAAGGATACTTGCAGAATTTCTTAATTGTTATTGACTTTATTATATCGATGGTCAATTAAATTAATTGATTAAAAAAGTGAACAAAAATTTTCACTGATTAATTTAATCGTAATTTTTAAACATAATAATTACAAGCCGGAATACAAGTTATTATTAATAATTAGTTCTAGTTATTGTTTTGATTTGTTCTTGATTATAGTTAGATCCAAAGCGTGTATTTGATAAATTGGAAGATAAATCATCTATTTTTTTTAAATAGTTTCATATTCAATATTAATGAAGTAAGTGCCATGATAACTACTAAATTTTAATTAAAATTTCATAGAAAGTATTCAGTGCTTACCTACCAACGCAAGCGTATGTTGTTTGTACTCAGTTGTAGTTAACTGTCACCAATGCTTCTGAAAATGCACAAAGTAGCTAGAAATATGCACCTATTTATAGGATGATAACTTAAAAGCGTTGAGTAGAGATAAACCCTAGAATGTAGCCAATCAAATTTGTGTGATTAAATCACGCAATTAATTAATGTCCATAAAACTAATGACATATACTGAAGTAATAATGAACTTTCTATAATGGTACTAGTTGCACAAGTTCAATATCATGATCTGCACTCGAAACAATAGCCATCTCCTTTTATCTTAAGTGTTATATAAGTTTTTTTCTTTTACTTTAAATAAAGGTGCTTCCGTTCTGAGTGAGGGTTTGCACAGTCTCATTACACGTGATTAAATATCTAAATTATGACAATAAAAAAAAAGCTCAGGTGTGGATTTCATTGGGCTACGTATGAATATGGAAAAATTATACAAGGCGCAATTAGAGAAGTTCGGTTTTGTGAACGATATTGATTCAGAAGCTTGTGTGTTTTCAATTATAGGCAATTAGAACGAACAGTTGGCGGAGTTTACACGTTGTAATTTGATTTTATTTACTTAATATATTTGATACCCAAACATTCGTGACCTTGCTGCTGTAACTAGAATATTCCGACTGTAATTATAGTTTTTTTTTTTTCATTTATTATTTTTAGATATGTTATGACGTTAGAAAACACGCGTGTAGAAGTTCATTAGTTCTTTGTAATAAGACATGTTATTACGTTATTGTAGCTTCTGAGTTTTTTGCTGATGAAATTAGTGCGTTTTATTTAATTTTTATTTAGGGTATGTATGGGTGAAAATTTGAATTCGGAATAATTTTGTACTTCTCAATTTCATTTCGTATATTTTATATTGGATGTTCCTTACTAATTTTAAGAATTGCAGTTCATAATGCTACTCATTTATAAAATAGAGATATCCAGGTTTATGTTGATTGAAATAATAAAAGTCTACGATTTTGTCTCGCCGATCCCTGTTTTCATCCATGCCTTATGTTGAAACAACTATTGATCCATTTTCTTAACGCAACCAAACAGACATAATTTTTCTTTCTCTGGATAGCTATGACACTGGAGTGCTTAACAAAATCATAGCTGTAACTGATATATGTCAGTTTGAAATTTACGACGAAAAATATTAAATGTACATATGTATGTCACGTAATGTTGAAATATCGACGGTCCCTGTATGTCTTTGTGCACGCGATTTAGACGTAAGTGCTTTAACCAGCAATTGACAGTCTAATTCAGTTGTGTGAGAAGCAGAGAAGAGCAACATTAGCTAAGTTCATGCTTATTACCGGTGCACTTATTTTTATGATTTACTGCAATGTATTAAGAAATAAGTAGTATAATTATAAAAATTAATGCTTACAACCGTCCCTGTGATATACATATAATTGTACCTTACGTGAAATCATACCGTAGCTTATTTGGTTAAAATGGATATTGGATTGCTTTCGAAAAAAAACTATATGGTGTAGTTGTCATTTCTTTCAATATGCGATTGTTGCTACTAATTTGTTGAAACAAAATCGCGGCGGTCCTCGCCACGACGATCCACCACAACCGTTGATTGAAGAAATAATGACCAAGATCAGAAAGGTACAAAAAGCATTTGATGAGATTCAAGCAAGAATATTTAATCACAGACTCCAAAATTTCTGTAGAGAAAACTGATAATATAAACAGGCCCACACTTGTAAAAAAGATACTAGTATTTGGTGAGGAACCTATTAATCATTTATATTTAATTAATATTAGAAAAAAAATCAAAAGTTGGGCAACAAACCCACGATATACGAGGTAGCTACGTTATACCCGTAATAGCATCTTCAAGGACAGTTACGGGACCGCGGTGGCTCAGTAGTAAAGTGTTCACCTCTGGTGCATAGTGTCCCTGGTTCGATCCCAGTTTACGCCAAGTGAACTTTGTGGTGTATAAACACTGTGCATGAGTTTCCCCGGGATTATCGCGTTTCTTTCCACTTTCTTCATTCCACCATTTCATTCATTTCTCATCATCACCATCTCCATTAGCCTAGCTGTTATAACCGTGGGCCGTAAAACTTTAAAAAAAATTCATTTCATTTCAAAGACAGTTACACTTAAAATAGATGAAGGATGCTTGATTCAAATTAAGATTTTTACTAAACCTACCTATTGAAGCTGATGGCCAACAAAATAAGAAATAATTATGAGCTTAATAAGTGAGGGAACTAAGAAAAGTATTATTGGATTTCTCGAGGAGAACGTAAACTCTAGACTGTGCTCAGGATAAAAAGAGAACATAAAGTTTCATTCTTTGTGAATTGTTTGTGTTCACTCTTTGAATTCTATATTTGTAGTGTGTGCTCAATATTTCAATACAGTACTTGTTCATTATTCCAATGTTCAATATTTGTTTTCAACATGTATTTCAATGTTCAGTATGTTTATTTTAATGTATTTTAATATATGCGAGTACTACAAATACTGAATGTATCTAAGAAAGAACTGTACATTTAAAAACGCTTTGTACTTAATTTTTAAAATCAACTCTTCAAATAAGGTTCTTTATAACCTTAACAAAAAAGATTACGTATGTTATGGTTGATCATAACGATTCCCTTAGGGTAATGCCTGTCATTTTTAATTATAATATTTTTCATTATTCTCTTTTATCGAGATTACTTTTCACTACCATTTTTTGGTACATGTACAAGGTTCGACAGTGAACAATATTATAATAGCAAAGAAACTAAAGTTTGCTAAAAATGTATACAATAAAATTATATATGAAGTTCTTTTTGTACTTCATGATTTATTTCCTTGATAAGGTTAATTTAGAACTCAATTAATTTTATTTCATTTGTAAGAAAATGTGCCCAAATATTGGTTTTCCTAACTTAACCACTGTCAGTGAATACAATGTATGAATAAAGTTGTTCTAAAAAAAAAAAAAAAAAAAAAAAACGCCGTAATGGGATGTCTCGTTTATACTATATTATTATGTTTTAAAAAGTTTAACATAATTGTCCCGTATGGACAATGCTAAAAACCTATACTAGAGATACAAAGCTATATTAAGCTGATTTAGTAAATCTCTTATTGTCACTTTCAATTTTTTGCATTAAGTGCTTGCAAGTTGTCCCCAATTCAGATTTTCATCCATATATTTGAAGCAGCTTGTGGATCTTGATTTGATAGTATTCGTATGTTCATTCAACATATTTATATCATTAATGTTAGAGTGCCAAAACAATCATACTAAGTTAACTACCGTTATTAGCTCTTTGAAACACACGTGTATACATTACAAAATCACTAAGTTTCACTAAACAGGACTCAAACTGAAGCAGAATTTACGAGTAAGGCAAAAAGAAAACAGTAGATGACACTGTGTATAGGCTGAACTGTGGTTTCATGCAGGCAACCAACCATTACTTGCTTGTAATATATGATCTCTAGTGGCGTAGTGTGATGACCAATTATTATGTGCTTGTAATAGCGATCTTTAGCAGTGTAGCATCGTAACCAACTCCTACTTGCTTGTAATACGTGATCTCTTGCGGTGTAGGGTGGTAACCAATTATTACTTGTATGTAATACGTGATGTCTAGCGGTGTAACGTGGTTTTCTGTTTATATAAAGGTAACCAAGAAAGTTCTGTCGCTTTTTCACTCACCAACTTCGAACATCGATATATCACCTAAGACGTACCTGAAACATTAAAAATAGTCCCCATCATCATCGACGCCCTTCTACCAACGTTCTGGAAGGCCATGGATTCCATCACGGTACAATTTGGTGGGCCGTGAAGCCAAGAAGGTATCAAGTGCATTTTGCACCTCTACTAGAGATTTGAACTGGTGTCCTTTAAGGTTATTGTCCAAAAAATGGAACAGGTGATAATCGGTCGGTGCCATGCCCGGGGAGTACACAGAGATAAATCCGTTCTCCGAACAGCGGTATATTGTACAAATATACGGGATCCTCTTGCTTACTATAGAAATCAGTACGGAGCATACGTTATCCGTATGCTACATAGGCACTGCCCTTAGATGTTACATCATGCCGTTGCAGGATGTCTGACATCTAACAGTTTTCTGTATGTTACATGCATATACTTATGTTACCTTCGTCAGCTATATGTTATATACGTCCATTTGTATGTGAGATCCTGACTGCCTACATTGTTTCATACGGAAACTACGTATAGATGGAACACTTATACAGAAAGTATTATAAAACATGCGTTTTCAGTTATACGTCTGGTGTACGTTAAGTCCAAAAACTACAGGAATTACGCATGTAACCTATCTTTTTAAGTACGCCATCTACAATTTTTTCTCAGTGTGTGTCAGATGCAATAGGGTTTCCCATCCAAGGCGTAGAATGGTGTCCCGAGTCATCCTAGCCACATGGGGCTTAGAGTTGTTCTTTAACAGGAGGACTCCTGACTCAGCTCAATTGCTGACAATGAGTTCCCGATGCACGATGCCGCGAGCAACCCACCAAACACACAGGAGGACCTTCTTCTGGTGCAGTGCTGGTTTCGGCTGTTTTGGGACCGGTTCAAGGGATGCTAATCAATGAGAACGGCGCCGTGGAGCTTCGTTGGGTCGTAGAGGACCCACTTCTCATCACATGTCAACACCCTCTCCAGAAATAACTCCTTCCTCAGGGTCAAATCATCGACCCAACTTGTAGTCCCAGTTCTTCATATGTCTGGCCACTCTTCGCTTCAATTGCTGCCTGAAGATCTTCATTTTGTACACGTGTTGGCCTTCCGGCACGTGGTGCGTCTTCGAGTGTTTCGTCAAATCCTTATACTTGTTAAACCACCACTGCATTGTCCACGTAATCACGACACTCTCACCGAAGGCTTGGCATATCTTCTGCCCCGCTGCAGCAGCGTTTGACCCCAGTTTGAACTCGTACAGCATACACGCCCTTATGACGCTTTGTGGAGGTGCCATGTTCACTCTGTTGTTACTCAAGTTCACAGTGTAACTGAACCACCACAACCAGGTAGTATGTTGGTTATAACCACATTAACAACTGATCTTCACCTTATCTCCATTCGCATAATAATTCTGAACAACGTGTGGTTAATTTATAATCATGACAAAGAAATATATTGTCTATGAGATCAGCATTACATTTTTTTGCTTGTATATACGTGTATGTTAGAAATAACTGAAGTCGTATAGGACTTAAACCTAAAAGATTGTAGTAGCTCCGAACAAGAGGAGTTCACTACTTTATTGCAGTGTTCATACAGTTATTACCCAAGGAATTTCAGATATAGGTAGTGATGATTTCAGATTCTTCCGGAGGAATTTTATGTAAATGGAAGTGAAAGTAATACTGCGAAAATATTCGTAACTGCTTGAACTCGATCAGTGAAATGCTCCGGAACGAATTTCGTAGTTCCTAGGGGGATTCCTTCTAGGACAGCCTGTGAAATCATTACTGGATATAGATGTAAAGATATGGACACATTAATAGCATCCATATATAAAGGTGATATCACAACTTTTTGTTAGTGAATGTGAGTAGGATATTTTAAAAGAACGCATCACGAGATGCGAATTCGCGGCTTCAAATCTAATATTCTTTTCTGTTCATATCAGTGGTAGAGCGTTCACCTCTGGTGCATGGGGTTCTTGCTTTGATCCTAGCTCTCGCCGTGGTGAGCTTTGTGGTGGACAAACACCGTGTGCGTGGGTTTTCGCGGGTTCTCCCGTTTCTTCCTACTTTTTCATTCCACCATTGCATTCATTTCTCATCATCACAGTCTCATTTAGCCTAGCCGGCGTAACCGTGTGGCGTAAAACTTATAGGTTTCATTTCATTTTCTTCTCTGTTCATAGTACGATATAGGCCTATATGTACACAACTTTCTATACTTGGTATTAATGCAATTGGGTTAGTTAATTTTATGTGTAAAAGTATATGTTAAGTTCAAAATGAACTTTGTGTTAAATATATATTTTTATCTATCAATAATGTGCTCATATCTTTTACTTATAATGCACTATTTAATTATTTGATACTAGCTGAAACCGGTAAAGATAAGATTAATTAGAAACTATTTGAAACATACACTTTTCAGGCTAGGAAACGAGTTGACTTCAACTTGAATTTGAATTTCCATGATTTTCCCTCCCTTTTCTCTTAAATTAATTGTCCGAAAGTCAAAGCGTAGTTAAATCGTTTTTTCGCACTCAAAACATACTGGTCCACTTCCTTTCAAGAAAGTACTTAGTCAATAAAAACAATAAAACGAAGAGAAATGAGTTGGTGTTCGTAAGTTTTTCATATAGCTTGCTTCACATATTAGGGTGATAGCCTATAACTAAGGTTTGAAAAAATGTATTCTCGTAGGCGCAGTTCTGAAAATCAGAAGCCACAATTCAAACAAGTCGAATTTGATACATAGGCGTACATCTTTCGGTCTTAAATTACATTTACTGGTATAAAAAGTAAAAACTGATCTCAGTCTACAGGCTATTCCTCAATGATAACAGCAATTGGAGTGACATTCTATTTGTGTGTTTTTATGTTCATGTGCATATCTTGTAATTTGAGCACTGAAATACCAGTGTGTTCACTTTTCTGGGTGAATCAAAATACTCTAATAATT
Organism: Thermobia domestica; assembly: GCF_964235325.1. NCBI lineage: Eukaryota > Metazoa > Arthropoda > Insecta > Zygentoma > Lepismatidae > Thermobia > Thermobia domestica. The sequence continues at coordinate 88,810,143 of NC_137461.1, forward strand.
ATATATGGGTCATTCGTGTTCAGGTTCAATATGTCATTAATTGGAAACTGTGAACTTTATATCGGATTTATTAAAAATTGTTTTTAATCCATCTAAGCACATAAAAATCATACATACTAGCAAGTAATTATTGAGAATACTAATGCCGAAAAAAAAAGCTAGGCGCCATATTCGGTTACCAGTTACTAGAGTAACCTGGCTCCCGGTGTATTTCTGTTGTCTACCTATAACCATTCTGAGATTTCAGTGAAAACGTTGACAGAGAGTTTTTGTTTTAATGAATCTGTAGTGTGTGACTTAAATAAATCATAACTACTATCTTATTTAACCACTTAATATATTTGTTTAACTTCTTTAAGTTTATCCCACCTGTTCAATACTAAGGCGTTTTGAGATGTGGGCGTAACAGATTAATGTGGAATTTGAATTATTTGTACTCTTAACTAGGGTTAAATCCGCATCTCTTGCCTCACAGATGAGTAGATTATCCATTTAGCTGTGCGGGGTCTCGTCATGTTTAGGATTTAAATTTGACGTACATCCTTTCTAACATTTTTACTGGATTTAAACGGCAATTATATTCTTAATTTATAATAATAAAATTAATCCATTAAATTCTATTTTAAATTCGTTTGTGTTAACTATTTTCACACAAATCACGCGTCGATATCTACAGTATGTAATGTGGTACACGATGCTGTGTACACGCGTGTTTAAGTTTTGAATCCATTTCATGTAGATAAATACAAAAAGTATCACATTGAAATATTTTAATTGAAATACTTATTCGTTAATCAGTCAGGTGAGTTATTTTTATTGTTAGATAAAGTGGCCCGATAACGCTGACGCAAGCAGCATTATTTAATACATATATCCAACTGTATTGTGTGACACGTTTTAAGGGTACACGTGGCTTTATTCAGTTTAACTTGTTGTTTCACTAGTAATAATAATAATAATAATTACGAGTCTGAAAATCATTAATAAACTCTGGTAAAGTCAGTAAAGAGAATAATGTTTTATAGGTAGCCACCATTACCTGTTTAGATATTAACAGATTGACTCCGTTAATGAACTTAATCGAGATAATTTTTTTGGCTGTCTATTACCAAAACAGATTTAAAAAAAAAAAAATATTTCGTTCAAGATTTATTCTGTGAAGTAACAGACGTACGTGCTAATATTATAATCAGGGGTAAAAGTGAGGGAGGACGCGAGTGGCTTCCAAAAATATCTAATGCTTCCCCACAATTCCTAAAAACTTACAATGGACAAAGATAGGCATGGGGGACGGCATGACGTCGTGCGTCCTTCTACCTTTTCAGATCCACTTTTACCCCAGATTATAATCTTGTAAGTCCCACTTATGTGACCCTATTAACTAATTTCAAACGAGAGTTTAAATAAAACCTAATTATTCAAACCTTGTAAAATACACGTAGTGGATGGATTAGGTGTTTAGACATTATCGCATTCCCGTGTTTCAAAAATATCTTATATTTAATAAATTGTTGAGCTGAGCGAAGCGAAGCGCTTATACTCGGGTTAGCCGTTTGGTTGTCCGCGAACTCCTCCTAGACCGTTTGGCCGATCTCAACCAAACTTAGCACGCTGATAGAGTATGTCGTGCTGAGTGACAACATAGGTCGAAATCAAAAATCCGATGTACCATCGAGGAATAATGACCGAAAAACGCTTCCTCCTAGACCGTTTGGCCGATCTCAACCAATCTTAGCACGCTGATAGAGTATGTCGTGCTGAGTGACAACATAGGTCGAAATCAAAAATCCGATGTACCATCGAGGAATAATGACCGAAAAACGCTTCCTCCCAGACCGTTTGGCCGATCTCAACCAAACTTAGCACGCTGATAGAGTATGTCGTGCTGAGTGACAACATAGGTCGAAATCAAAAATCCGATGTACCATCGAGGAATAATGACCGAAAAACGCTTCCTCCTAGACCGTTTGGCCGATCTCAACCAATCTTAGCACGCTGATAGAGTATGTCGTGCTGAGTGACAACATAGGTCGAAATCAAAAATCCGATATACCATCGAGGAATAATGACCGAAAAACGCTTCCTCCTAGACCGTTTGGCCGATCTCAACCAAACTTAGCACGCTGATAGAGTATGTCGTGCTGAGTGACAACATAGGTCGAAATCAAAAATCCGATGTACCATCGAGGAATAATCACCGAAAAACGCTTGCATAGACTTAACATGGGGAAAAAGTTTTCACGCGATTTTTTTGTTAACAATTAAAAATGGCATTTATTATTGCATAATGGCCAGGAATGATTACGTAGTTTAAGCTCGCTCAGCTCATTTCATTGCAATCGGGTACATCCATTGCATTCCTAGTATAATCTAGTCTCATACAATATTTAGATGCTGTTAAAATTCCTTCGAGTAATTCGTCATTCAAATATTGGAATAAAATAATTGTTTTAACTTTTTTTAAAAAAAAATAAAATTATAACTATTTGAATGACGAATATTTTTTCGAAATACAAGACTGACAATAATTGTCCGAATAAGGTTTATTTTAATATTGAGAGGAAATCCTTTCGAATAATTTTGATAGTATACGACTAGTATGAGGAATGTGTTCCAGGTTATGGGAACTGCCATGTCAATTCTTTATAAATCAGTGGCCCGCGAAGTATGTGACCCGTAAGCCGGAATACCCAGAGGCAGTCAGACCCATGGCCCGGTCTGACTCAGGGTGACGCGGACAGACCCATGGCCCGATGTGACCTCTGACAGACCCAGAGATGATGAAACGTCATACAAAGGTGGAGCATATATGAGGCTGCTAATGCAATTCTAACAAACAATTCTCACATGTCTCTTTCTTACTAAATCTACAATTTAATCCCACACTTGTTGTTTGCGTCTGTGTGTCGAAGGATTATCTTGAAAGATACTGTAAGTACAAGGTTTGTTAGGGTATAAGCGCTCAAGAATCTCAGAAAATATAAGTGACATGTTTTTCTTATGAAGGATTGTCAAAGTTTAATCGAACGAGCCCGTAAAACTCGTCGCTTAGAATATAAAATATATCGTTGAGCTCAAACATTGTTTTCTTAATTCTTTTTATGTAGGCTATGTTCAAAAGTCCCATATGAGAAGACGAATAAACATAAAATTATATTTCAGATATTCAAGATTACAGTATCTTGATAATTTCACACCGCGAATTAATAAATAAATGTTCGAGGTCATGTGGAAACATCATTAACACTATAAAATTTTGCAGCAATGCTCTAGAGATGATATTTCGGTTGCGTCCGGGTTACCGACTTTGTCCAGGTCACCGGGCCTTGTTCTTCAGGGCAAAAAAGCGAGACCCAGGCCCAGATGACGGGGACAAAAATCGTGGATATATTTTAATCAAAAGTGTATACAACGGATATTCATAAAATTTTAATTATCACTTCGAAAAAATAAAGTTAACTATTTTTTCTTTGTTTATTTGGAGATACATAACTCTAATCCTGGCACACATTGAAATTCTCGCGCCACAGCACCATCACACGCTACTAGAGGAGCCAAAACAAAATGGCGCAGCACATTTACAAAGTGGAGTATCATGCGGCAATTTGTTTTCTGCATTTGAATTGAAAGAACGTTGCAACAAATCATCCTGAGTTGATGGAAGTATAACAGTTATGGCAATAATACACCATCGTATGACACAGTGGTTAGGTGGCGCAGGCGCTTCCAATGTGGTCAGACAAGTTTGAATGATGAAGAGTGAAGTGTCAGACCATCTCTCCGTGAAGAACCGGGAATCGCGAGAGAAGTAGAGTTCCTGGTGCTCGCAGATCGACTTATCATAATTGAGGTAATAGAGGAAAAAGTGAAAACCAGTCATTGGTTAGTTTTCAACATCATGTACAACATTTTGCATATGACAGAAGTCGCCGCTTGCTGTGTTCCGCGACTGCTCACACTCATTCAAAAAGCCCACAGAACCGAGGCAGCAGCGGAAATCTTGCAGCTGTGTCAGGCCAATCCAAATGACTTCTATAAACATCTAATCACCATGGGCATGTGCTGGGTGTACCACTATGACCCCGAAACAAAGGAGCGAAGCATGCAGTGGAAATGTGGATCCACACCGCCGAAAAAGGCGAAGATCCAACCATGGTAGGGGAAGATGATGTTGAGTGTTTTCTGGAACTGCCATGGCGTGGTTCCAATTGATTATGCTCGTAAAGGTCAAACTATCACAGGGGCATACTATCGAAATTTCCTGAAGAGATTACTGGAGACTATCAAGACGAAGCGTCGTGGAAAGCTGCCCAAGGAAAGTCTTTTTGCTCCACGACAACGCTCCAGTTCATTCTGCACAGGGCATAGTCACACATACTGCTTCTTTGGGCAATTAAATTATACTAAATTTGATCTCACTTCGTGTATTCTTCGGACCTAGCACCTAGTGATTTTTTTCTTTCCGCGGATGACGAAACCATTGCGTGGCAAGTATTTCTGGAATGACGACGGGGTGATTTTCGAGGTGGGGCGTTTTTTGAACAACCAAAGTGAAGACTCCGACAACCAATGTCTCCGCCAAATCATCAATCGTTGGGGAAAATGTGTCGCATTGAAGGGTGAATATGTAGAGGACTAACACCATCACCAGATTTCATGGTCGTAGCTTGATTTTTCCGAGGTGATAATTAAAACTTTAAGATTACCCCCTCTTACTGGGTGATGCGAAGATCGGATGAAGACTCCACGGACTTTTTTTTTTTTAATTTCGTATTAATTGTGTAACTTCATTAACTTTTGTCCATCTTATATTCTAGTTTTCCAATAAAACTTACGTTTAAGTGATTTTTTTTTTTTTTTTTTTGGCGTGAAACTGTCTTCAAGGAAAAGAAAGTAAGTAAGAAAGCATGGGAAAGTAATTCCAGTGTTAATTTTTCAAAACGTGGTTCAGTGAGCAGTATGTGACCTCTAACGTGGATTATTATATCGCATCAGTTTAGGGTCCTTTTGATCTCATGGTTGCTTAACCGCCACATTTTCTAACTACACTAAGTTAAATGCATTCTTTGATCAACCGCGGAGCGGATCTCCAACCGCCATGGTCTGACATTTCGACGGCTGGAGTAACTCATAGCGGTTGAGTGGTTTCTATTTGCATTCTATCACATGGACCTTTTGTCCATAGTGGTTCGGATCGCACCGAACATGAAAAGAACTTTAAAGGACCATAGCTCCAATACTATGCGGCCTACCGTAATCGGGTCAAGACTTCACATAGAAACTAGTATGTGTGCTATCCAAAAATACATGTTTTAGAACCTTGCGGTACTCAAGTTTTTATGGAGGTAGTGAGTACTTCAAATGTTCAAATTATAAGCCCGTACCAACACCCTCTTTAAATTTTTTTGCGTGAGTACCGCCGGATTCTGAAACATGTATTTTTGGATAACACACATATTAGTTCCTAGGTTAAGTCTTGATCTGACTGCGGTAGGACCCATAGTATTGGACCTATGGTCCTTCAAAGTTCCTTTTTTTTTTTTCATGTTTTCGGCAGCCTATAACCCCGAAATGACAGATTTCTGCACCTAAATTGGTCTATGCTTTTTGTCATATCTTGGTGTCGGGAATCACCTCCAAAACATTATCGGTGTTGTTTTGAAATCGAACTCAGTGACTTCAAAATTTACTTTAACTTATTATTAAAGGATTTATAGTAAAAATAAAATTTGTAGTATACACTTTACACTTAAGGCCTCCTGTACGGCTTAAAATTTAGTTTTCAATTTAAAATTTCCCGATACACATATTGCGAATGGCTGGATTAACCAAATACCTTGTAATCATTGAAGGAATTCAGGTGCTTTAACGGCCTCTTCCGTAAAAATAAAGTAATGTCTTGTTGAGAATTTACCGCACCTTCCATGTTTTATTATTACTATTATTCATTATCATTATAGAACTTAAAACATTTGTCCATATTCACAGTTACTTAATTGTACTGACCGGCCTCCCAGAAATTAGGAAACATTATTTGTATTTTATTTCTTAAATATTTTATTGTAATTGCTGAAGTGGAATTTGTTAGTATAAAATCTGGCAAATATGAAATGTCACGGTGAAGAGTGGATGCTTTATCAAACTACGTTTTTTGAAAGATTATTAATATTTGTTCTTGAAATTCGATTATTAATTACGTTAATATCCCTTTTGAACTTCAAACGACCTTGAATAATAATGGAAGTGATGCGTATTTTTTTCTTTTATCTCAGTAATCTCATCGGTATTGCAGTTTAACGAATGAACTTTGCTTCCTCTCAAAATGTTGATATTTTTCAAAGAAAACCTAAACCGAAATATGAGGAATGGTCGGAAAGTAAGGTTACAAAGCCTGCATTCTATACAACCAATACAGCCAACAGATAGTACATACATTAGGTTATTATTCGATATAGTCTCCATATCGGTTGAGGCACTTGTCGCATCATGGGATGAGTTTGAAGATTCCCTCCTGGTAAAAATCTTTGTCCTTGTGTGTTGAGCCACGTTGTCACGAAGTGTTTCTCCTTCTCGTCTGAAGTTAAGTGACGCCCCCTCCCCCTAGATGCTCCTTCAAGTGCAGGAACAGGTGAAAGTCGCTTGGAGTGAGGTCTAGGTGGGTGGGTGGTCGAAGATGTCCCAGCGAAACTGCTTCAACAGCGTGGTAGTCTTGTGGGCTGTAGGGAGTGACATTTTCTCTACCAGCCGCAAACTTTCGACATCATTCTGCGACATGTTGACGAGCATTACAGTCTCTCCGTAAACCTCTAGCCTTTACCAGTTTCGCCCACAGAAATCGAATAACTAAGCGGACTTCTTTGTGAGACCAGTTTTCCAAACGAGAATTAGGAATTTAATTTCTGGACTTTCGGCATTTAAGGCCATTTAGCCCGTCACGTTTTGAAGGATGACGTCCCTCGGCGAGCACATTATCCGGGGAAAGAGAATGAAGAAAGGATGAGGGAAGAAAGGAAGTGGCCTGGGACCTATAAATTAGGCATTTGCCTGGTGTGAATTAGGAAAACCCAGGAAAACGTCATTCAGAATGGTTCAGGGCGTTTTACACTTTTTCGACCGAGTGGCCCCATCGGTAATCGAACCGGTGCGAACACCGAAGGCGAGAGCGTTAGCGACTACGCTACGCGGGGTCACTCAGTTTTCCAAACGAGTCGCCATTTGTGTTTACCTGTAACTAGCGTTGTAGGTGGCTGATGGCTCAAATTCTGCACAGTTCTCAACTCAATGTGTTCAAATTACCGCACTCTCTCCAATCATCTATAACAGACGAAACTCCGAAAATATCGGCCTTAGAACCTTAGTTTCTGATTTTCCCTCATATTACTATCCTACAAGATGCTATTGCTATTTCAGTAACAGGTGGTGGAAAGATTAAATATTATTTGATAACGAACGTTTGAAGGATGTTAACGTATTCGCATAATACGGAAGAAACAATAATAATAAGGTCGAGAAACTATTTTTAATGTAAATATTTTAAAAAAGAAAACAATATTATCTAACTTCAACATACGCGCTATAAAAGCAGAAATAATAATAATAATAATAATAATAATAATAATAATAATAATAATAATAATAATAATAATAATAATAATAATAATAATAATAATAATAATAATGTTTCCAATATAAAAATAGTTTAAAAGATAATTTTATGAGGCATAATTTATTTCGTTTGTTACAGACTTTAAAATTGTTTATAGATAATACGTGTAATAATGAATTATTTTCTGGTTTTAAGCGCTTTATTATTATTATTATTATTATTATTATTATTATTATTATTATTATTATATTCTCTTTTTAGCGCATTTGTTGAAATCGGTTATTATTATTTTCCTAAAAGAGTTTTTACATATTTTTTTTTATTTTGGTTTCAGTGGAGTTACGTAAATGCTCACCCTTTTTCCGCTCCCTCTTAGGGGTCACATTTCATGAAACCACATCTTATTTTCACCTTGAGATATGGGGAATATTTATGAAAAATTTCGGAGACCTAAAGAAAGGGGAAAACATAATCGTTTCCCCTTAAGTATTGCCGTATGGAGAATTCACACATGTATTTTCTATGTGTAAGGATTCTCGTATCACAGTGACTGCTCCACTACCATAGGTTTACCATTCCATTTGTGATGTACGACATCCTACGTAATATTTTGACCCGCTAACGGTAATTTTCCGTGTTCATGAAATATTTGGCATTATATCCGCGCTTTTGCTGGTATTTGAACAATTCTCATGATAAAACGGTGCCTCTTTCCACTCATGTTCATTAGACTTATTTTTCTTTTGCTTAATTTTATGTCTATTGCCACCTCTTTCAGTTCGTTAGTGTGTATAATTGTGAATTATACTTTTATTATTTGAAACTCTGTTAGTCACAGCACACAACGAAAGTCCAAATTATAAAATTAAGGAAGTCGCTGTTTTGAAAGATAGAGATTCTGAAATTATAACTATAGAATATCTCCAGAAATTTACCTACTTCAGCCAATACAATATAATTTAATTCAAATTTATATATATATATATATATATATATATATATATATATATATATATATATATATATATATATATATATATATATATATATATATATATACTAGGAAATACCCATACATGTTATTGTGTTAATATTGTGCGTTCTTTGATCTGTACCTTTCATACAGATTTCGACTGAACTCGATGTCTCGCAAAAAATCCGCAGTTTCTTATGATATATTATTAAGTATTCTGCCTGTTGGCTGGTCCTGGGACTTTTTTTGTTGTTGTTATTTAGGTTTGGGCCTGGGAATGTTTCTTCCATTTGTCAAGTCATCAATTAGCTGTGTTCTTCTTTCTGCTCCTCGCTTTCCTCCCATCTTTCCTTCTATGGTGATGTGAAGAAGACAATTTCTTCGTAAAATGTATCCAATTCAACTGGCCTTACTACGAAGGATGATGACTAAAAGTGTCCTCTTTTCTCCTACCCGTTTTAAAACATATTCTTGTGTTCGTCCTTTTTATCTTCTTCGTCTTCCTCCAGCACCATATCTCGTAGCTCTCTAAATATTCTTCTCTAACGTTCGTAAAATCGAACTCTCTGAAACATACTCCATGTATAGTGCTTGACCAACTTCTTCCTTAGTGAAATATTAAGCCTATTATTTAAGAGTGATCTTTTCTTGTTGAATGCCACTTTGGGTATGGCAATTCTTTGACTTGATCTCTTTGGAGCAATAAGCATCTCTCGTCAAAATAGTTTCCACATATTTGAAATTATCGACATCTTCAAGTTCTTTTTATTCTGCTCTGACTCGTAAGGGCGCATTGGTCCCCTTTTTTCTTCCGTTCTAGGTCCAACATCTAACAACACTGAAACAAATGTGTAGTTATTTTCGATTAAAAATCCAAAGTAACCAATTTCGTATTTCTACCCATATCTTATTATAATAACTAGCTGAATATACCCATTCTTCGCATAGGGCCTGTATTTGGAAGTCAGCGTCTGTGAGAGTATCACCATTCATTTCAGTGACCGCGAGAACTATGGATTTGACGCTAATATTGTTCATTTTGGGCAATTTTTACATGTCTCGGTATCCCCCCTGGCGACCCTCGGCCCGCAGCCGAATAGGGTGAACTTGGAAGTTAATGCGATCTGAGTTTCATCATTGATCTCAGCGACTGCAAAAACTGTGAATTCGACATTAATATCCGTCATTTTCTAATACCTTTTATATGTCCTGGTAAACGCCCTCCTGAGCCCCCCTGCTTCGAATTGTAACAGACACGCTTCACCTTGACCTGGGCCCTGGACCAAGGTATCTGTAACCAAAATGTGGTAGCTCTCGGTCAACTTGTCTGGTTCCCAGGCCGGTCCCGGTAACCGCCCCCCCCCCCCCCCCAGGCCGGCCAGGAGTTAATGAGGAAACTGCGGATCATATGTGTTCAATTTTTGCCAGAAGACCACAAAAATCAACGGTTCGTGCAAGTAAAGAATCGACCTTGAAGCAGACAAAAGTGTGGAAGATTCTGAGAAAATGTTTTAAATTTCACTCATACCGGTTGAAATTCTTGTAGGTGCTTAAACCTACGAACAAAGATAAGAGATTGAGTTCTGCATTGCGATACATAATCTTATGAAAAGAATTGGTTTCATTAAGTCAGTTGTGTTTTGTGTAAACTTTTTTTTTTTTTTTTCTAATTTCACATGCTGCAGACATGACTTTTCCCAAGCTGAAAGAGGAATTTTATTTTCCAGTAGAATGAAGAACTGCTGTATTGGCATCAGAACGTCAAGAGGGAACTCAAGGAAAGTTATCAAATCAGTGGATAGGACAAGCTAGTCCAAAGGATCAATCAGTCTCTGCTTTCTCCAAATATCACCCTGTGCTACTTTTGTTTGGGGAGGGGGGGGGGAGAGATATGTTAAAGACCAAGTGTTAAGCCTAACTTGTACCTAACAATTTACCTGAGCTTCCAGTACGTATTCAAGAAGCGGTAGCATCTATTGAATCTGAAATATTAAAGAGTGTGGCAAAAATTGAACTACCGGATTCATATGTGCCAACTTACAAAAGGCACTCATATTGAGCATCTTTATGTGTAACATAACACGTATGTATGTATTTTTTTTTTTTTTTAGTTGGTCTTTCATTTAACTTAAGTTAAATGTCATTGTGTAAGTTACTTGTCATTGTGTCATCAATAAACGTGAGTTATTAAACTTTGTAATTAGGAAGATCATTTACAATAGCACTGATATCGTTTTCATGGTATTCTTAATCTACCGTAGAGGTGTCTAGTTGTTGATAAATGTATTTGTGATTTGAAATAATCAGTTTTGATTCTAGAATATAATAAACTATTAGCATAAAAGTAGGCTATGTTGAATAAACAACTGTCTGTCAATTATGTACTTTGTTCATGTTGCTTAGTTCCTGAATTATATGCTGCTTGACATGGAAAAAATACTTGTGAATTTTTTTTAAATGTAATTGCAACCTTATTTCTATTGAATGAATTGAAATGAAATCTTCCAGTTTAACGTCCAATGATTATGCTCTTTAGGCTAAGGGAGACAGATCATTAAGGCAAGTAAAGAGTGGTAAAAGAATTACTGGAATAAAATTGTGGGAGGAAACAGGAGTACCCCGAGAAAACCCACGGACATGATTTTCTATCTAATAGTGTGTGTCAATGATAATACACTTCATGTGGGTTGCCAGTAAAGCTTCTTAAATATTACACTGTCTTAGCAAACGTACGAAAGTGGTGATTGTTAAATATTAGAAACTAGCGTTACCCACAGATGAAGTATCGCTATTATTATAATAATTGTAATTCCACCCTTTTAACTACCTACCCTCTTTTCTTCTTTTCTAGCCCATATATATATATATATATATATATATATATATATATATATATATATATATATATATATATATATATAAAGTGCTGAAATACGTATCTATTTTAAATAAGGATTACAAATACCGAATTTTATTCCTCTAACCTTAAGAGATCTGAGATATGGATCTTATCATCATCATTTAATCCCTACCCTTTTTTCTTCTGACCTCCTTTTGTTTCCTTCTAGGTCAAATATCAAAAAACGCTTAAACACCTATGTAATTATTTTAAATGGCAAGTTCATATACCAAATTTCATGTTTCTAACTTTCAGAGATTCGGAGATATTGACATTTTACTATAATAATCGCCATCTCTGTTCCACCCTGTTCCTCATCTAATTTCCAGAAATCTTTCCTTACGGTACACTGTCACAGATGCTATGCACTTTCCGAAAGTTTCTAGCTTAAGTAGTTTAGCCTGGTTGTTAATCAGTCACTCGACCACTCAAGATTTCTTTTATATATACGGACGGATAAACTGAATCTTAGATGGAAGTTGAAAACAGAGTTATAGTCTATATCCTACTAGTCTATATGCAGTGTTATTTTATAACAACAAAAGAGCAGATCCAAGATACTGACACGTGTCTTTAATAGGCATAAGATGTAAAATATTTACATTGCTATATTTATTTACTTAATTATCTTTCAATTTGATATATTGTTGTGAATCTAGCTATGTGGCGTGACATGCAAGAGGAAAGAAAATTGTTAACACAGAAATGTTTGTCATATGCGAAAGCTTGTTACGCAAGTGTCAAGAGATTGATACACCTGCTGCTTCAGGGAAATCTGAAAGATTGACATTGACACACTTTCAACAAGATCATTGTCCAAGGTTTTATAGATTTTTTTCCTTCTTCGCAACGTAATTTTTATAAGGAAAATGACCGAGACTAATCACACATGTTAGGTGTCATTGTCTATTTTTCGTTTTATTCCGTTTTGAATACGAGGAGTGATCGGAAAGTAAGGTTACACAGCCTGCAGTGAAACGTGTATATATTATTTCATACAACCAATACAACCAACAGATAGTACATACATCATGTTTCTTTTGACATAGTCTCCATATCGGTTAAGGCACTTGCCGCATCGTGGGACGAGTTAAAATATTCCTTTCTGGTAAAAATCTTGTCCTTGCGTGTTGAGCCACGTTGTCACGAAGTCTGAAGCGAAGCGACTATCTCCTAGATGCTCCTTCAAGTGTGGAAACATGTAAAAATCGCTTGGACCGAGGTCCGGGCTGTATAGGGAGGATGGTCAATGATGTCCCAGTGAAACTGCTTCAACAGCTTCAGCGTGGTAATTTTCTGGGCTGTATACGGGCGCTCGTTATCATATTCGACACCATTCTGCGACATGCTGACGAGATATTCCAGTCTCTCCGTAAACCTCTAGCAGCTGCCGGTGAGTTTCAATCGCGGTTACATGTTTCACTCATAGAAATTGAATAACTGAGCGGACTTCTTCGCGAAACAATTTTTGCAAAGGAATTCTTATTTGTGTCTTACATATAACTAACGCCATAGATGACGAGTGGCTGAAACTCAGCGCATTTCCTAATTCCATGTATTGCAATTACCGCACTCGTCTCATTCCTCTATAACAGACGAAACTCCAGAAATATCGGTCTTGCAACTTGATCCTTCTTTATATAAGTAAACATTTATTCTTAGTTATGTTGTTGATAAAGTTGAGATATTTACTCTTATATTTATTGATTAAATTAAAATGTGGTATGTTTAGGAGGACGGTATCTTTCAACATTCTATTTACTAATTATATAACTTGTTTAGTTTAGAAAATTTCGAATTCATAATTTCTGTATCTATCTTTTCTTAGTTGAACCCACTCACTGTGAATGAAATTAGAAGATAGAAAATGTCATTATTTGCAGAGGAAAAGTAATGAAAATTGCGTAAAAAAAAAGTGTTGTATGCTATTTTTTCCTTATGTTCTAGTAATTGAATAAAATATTTTTGTAATACTTCGGAAGGGTTGTTTCTAAGCAGTTTCTAAAAGGTCTGAATACCAAAATGCATTTTAATAATTCAATTTGCTTTTTAAAGGTCACTTTTCGAATAGATTACGATGACGATGATAATTAAAAACCAAATTCATTTTATCGAACTACTATTATGTGCCGTATAATGAACACTGAATTGAAATGAAACTAAACATTAATCATATATTTTTGTTCGTGTTAATGTATATAAAATCGAAGCATTTTAAAATTAGATTAATGTCGTATAATGAATATAAATTTGGATACATTTGTTTCAACTTTATTTGGTTAATTTGTAATTATGTTCTTTGTCAGCGCCGAGACTTGATAGGACGAGACTTTAGTTTAAAATAGATTCAGAACTACTGTAGTGCGCTTCATGGTTTCCTATAGGCTATCGAACCCGGGATCTCGTGCATCAACGGAACTGCGGTAGCCTCTAGACGAGAGAGGAGGATTGGAAAAAAAATAACTTGTGTCACACGTAATTACTCGTTGATTTGAGTGAATCTCAATTGCTATAATAGAGATTAAAATATCAGTGGAGTAAAAATTGTTAGGGTTTTCAGACTAGGGATGGGCACGAGCGAGTTTGCTTTGAAACTCGACTCAACTCGAAACAGACATTATAACGTGGATCGAAAAAAATTCCTCCAACTCGACTCGAATTCCGGTCGAATTTCGAGTCGAGTCGAGCCAAAATGAACCAAATCCTCTTCAAGTATCCTACATAGACCATCAATGATACTACTACTATTATTACAACTTTATTATTATTATTATTATTAAATAATAATAATATAACAACACCGTGAATAACCATGAAAGATACGCGGCTTGTATCTGAATACTGAAAACTAGTTGACGGCCGATCTCGGTCGTCGAGAAGTCTTTAGGAGACAAGGATATCGTTCACGAGGTTCTGGGTTTGAGTTCCGAAGGAGCAAGTATTTGGACTTGAGCCAAATATTGTTAAAAGTTATAGGGCGCCGGTCAGACATGTTCAAAATTGCTCGGCCCCTGTTTAGGGTTGTTAACGGCTAGAGCGGCTCGGCTCACAGCGTATTCACTATCGAACCGAATCGAGAAGTTAGCTGAGCCAACAGCACACCCAACCGAGCCGGTTCGAGCCGATGAGTCGTCCCAGCGGAACCGATTCGAGCCTGTTCGAGCCACTGGCTCAGTTGAGCCGAGTCGAACCAAGCCGATGGACTCGTTTTAACGGAGCCAGCTCGAGTCGGTGGCTCATCCCGACCGAGCCGTCTCGAGCTGTTCTCTTAGTTGAACCGAGTCGAGCCGGTTCACTTCATTACCCGGGCTGGGCTTCTGCTTGAGCTAAAAAAATTCAACCGTGCAGATCTCAGCCTTGATGGTAAGAACTACAATATGTACTTATATTGGTGTTCGCGACATTTGAGGCTGTCTCCAGTCTTAGGAAGTAACGTAACGGAAGTAACGCCTTACTTTTTAAGTAACGTTTCCGAGTAACGCGTTACATTTTTCCAAAATAACTGTAACGGTAACGCGTTACAAATTTTTAAGTAACGGACCTAGTTTGCGTTACTTTTTTCGCGTTATATTTCGGATGAGTAACTACAATATATGTATATTCTTTTCGGAAAACAAATGTTTCTTTCCTGTAAGTTAATTTCTCAGAATGGAACAATCGAGCATGAACTACGAATGTCAGTGGCCGACAATCAGTCATCAACACACAGAGAAACAGATAAGATCATAGTTGCTGTTTTTGGAAGGTGAGGACAGCCTCAGGGAAATCACGTATACTGATTGCAAGCACCTGGAAGACTTTGTCATAGATTTTGACAGCTCCAAATCAACACATTCAGTGAATGAACTACGAGTGCAATGGTAGTCTATTTTACTTTGATTGGTATTGTTTTTATAAACATGGAGAACGAAGATATTTTACCGTTCGAACATTTGAAAGAATACTTCTTAAAAACTGAGGATGATGATAGACAAAATTTAATAGTAAAGTGTCTGAAGTGCCCCGGCCGGGTCTGAACGGGTTAAAAAATCCAAATATTACTGTCTCCAAGACATAAGTTAACATCATTCATGTGATTTCTAGAGAACACCGGTTTTATTAGGGTACTCAGGTATTAGGAATGATTTACTCTCTGTCACTCACACTTATTGAGTGTTGACCTAACTATATTATTTAATTACTTGCAATATTTAATCAAAAAGCAATACTTCCAATATTTCAACATAACTATGAATATGTTGTAAATGTTCACAGGGTATCCCGGTTTTTTCTTCCTGAAAATGAGGAATACCTGTTCATATACCTAGGTATAAGTGCACTTATATATGCAGTAGCCTGTATATACTATGTGATAGACGTAGTGCTTCAACTAAGTTTAACCCCCCCTTTTTTTGTTTCACTTGACAGTTTCTTTAGTAATTCTGTTTTAATGTTTTTCGCCAGTTTAAAAGCCCTTTCAGCCTTGTTAATTTTGTTCATAAGTGATATACAGACAAAGAAACTCACTAGAACATTACTTCTCACATTTAATGAATAAAGATTGCTAAGCACAATCGCAGAAGTGCAGCTACGATGAACTTCGGACGCAGAGTTACAAAATCAAAACCAGTTTTTATTTTTTATTTTTTATTTATTTTTTTTTTAAATTTTTAAATGAAATTCTTCTCTTTTACCTGTTGATATACCAATAATAACTAAAGAACAGTTTTGAAAACAATCTTTTAGATTCACCGACTTGCTTTTTTTTTTTTTTTTTTTTTTTTTTTTTTTTTGTATACAAAGCACGTACCCAGAGACAGTGGCGGATCTAGAAGGTAAAAACTGGGAAGGGAAGCCAGCTCCCAGATTATAATAATTATATCATGAGATTAATATAAACTTTCAAAAATATGTAAATAATAGCTTCAATTACTTTTGTCATAAAAAGACTATAGGATCTAGGCCACCACGGTCCCGGCTAGATCCTCCACTGCCCACAGACAATATATACATCTTCCCTCGTTACCGATTTTTTTCTTTGCCTATACAAAGGTTTGATTTCTTGTATTTTCCATCCTTATACAATATCGAAGTCATGAAATAGGGAATATACTATTAACATGGATCTCGAACCAGGATTGAGGCTTGAATCCGATGTAGTTGGCGGTAGATGCACGAGCCCAGTGGCGGCTTTAGTGAAGTTGTTGTTCTTACAACATAAACTAGTTCAATCTCCGCTCTTACACATACAGGTCTCTATATTTATCATTAATTGCGGTAACAAAATTGGCTTCAAAATAGCTTTACTAGGCTTCTATGCCATATAAACATTACACTTTAATAACAACTTTTTTTTTACATCGCTTTTCATATATTGAGTTCATTAGTGGAACACATTGTTCAATTACTTTTACTTACTAGTATCATACGATTTGATTGTTTGTTTGTTTTGCAATTTAACGTTCCGTCACAACGCCAGGCTATATGAGACGCGGATCTACTGCTTGACATTGGATCCGAGCCTTGTGAGTTTCCACGGGAAGAGAAACCGGTTCTTCTGCACCGAAGATGCTTATACTAGTCCCATACTGTCTGAAAAGAAATTTATAGTTTTACCACAGATTGACCCTATAGGCTAAAGGGGACGTTGGGAATTGGAATGGGCTCAAGATGTTACAGAATGTTTGTACTAGGCTCAAAGTGTTACATAAGGTTGCACATACTCTGATTAGGATGTTTGGTCGTCGTGACTTTGTGCGAACAAAAGATATCAAATACGAGGGGTGATAAGTAATTAAGGTTACAAAGCCTGCAGTGAAACGTGTATATATTATTTCATACAACCAATACAGCCAACAGATAATACTTACATTAGGTTATTTTTCAACATAGTCTCCATATCGGTTTAGGCACTTGTCGCATCGTGGGATAAGTTTGAAGATTCTCTCCTGGTGAAAATCCTGTCCTTGAGTGATCATCCACGTTGTCACGAAGTGTTTCAACTTCTCATCTGATGTGAAGCGGCGGCCTCCTAGGTGCTCCTTCACATGCAGTAACAGGTGAAAGTCGCTTGGAGCGAGGTCCGGGCTATAGGGAGGGTGGTCGATGATGTACCAGTGAAACTGCTTCAACAGTGTGGTGATTTTCTGGGCTGTGTGCGGGCGATTGTTGTGAAAGAAACTTTCGACACCATTCTGCGATATGCTGATGAGACATTAAGTCTCTCCTAAAACCTCTACCAGTTACGGGTGAATTTCAACCGCAGTTATATTTTTCGCCCTCAGAAATCAAATATCTGAGCGGACTTCTTCGCGAGACCAATTTTCCAAAGGAGTTACCATTTGTGTTTAGTTACAACTAGCGCTGTAGGTGGCGGGTGGCTGAAACTGCGTAGTTGCCAACACCATGTGTTAATATTACCGTACACTCCTCATTCCCCTATAACAGACGAAACTCTAGAAATACTGGCCTTGTAACTAGTGATGTGAGATGGAAAATTTTCCGCTATATTTTTCCGGAAAATTTTCCGTTCTAAAAAATATCAGTAATTAAGTAATAATTCCTCAGTAATCATAAAATTAATTGAATCCATGGATAGAAATGGTAAAAAGTGAACGATCGTTTAAAAAATCTAAAAATGTTCATGTCTCAGACAATTTTCAGTACTATGTAGGAACAACTTAAACAATTTTTCATGAATCGAAATATTTTCTCTTCTCTGTGGAAAAATTGAAGAACATTTATGAGTCGGAAAATTTTTACATTATTTTGAAGTAAAAAGTAAAACGACTTTTTGTGAATCGGAAAGTTTTATTGCTCTATAGAAACAAGTGAAAGAAATTTTCATAGATCGGAAAATTTTCATTACGAAGTAGAAACAAGTGGAAAAAACTTTTCATAAGCCAGACAATTTTGGATATTGTGTATAGTGATGTTAGGTGGAAAATTTTCCACTATATTTAACTGCAGATTGAGCTACAAAATTGAATTTCTGTAGAGGAAAATTTAGTCAGCAACAAATTATAATTTTCCAATTAGCTTTCGGAAACCGGAAAGTTTTCTAATATTTCAAGTTGGGAAGTAAAAATTTACATATTTTTCTAGTGTTTCTCTCTCTCTCTCTCTCGCTCTCTCTCTCTATGTCTGTCTGTCTGTTTGTGTATGTATGTATGTGTGTGTGTGTGTGTAAAGTGCAGAGAACATACACCAAGTTCGTAGAGTACAAGTATTCCATTCTATTATTTTAAATTTATTAAAAGTAATGAATATTTTCCGATTCATAAAAGCATACTCTACTTATTCCTACATCGTTGTTTAGCCGTAAAATTTATTGGTAATAAATATTGTCTTAAAAGTTTTCATGAAGTGAAAATCTAACAATTCTTCACTTTTTCAAAAATATTTCAAAAATTCAATGCGTTCTTCCCTCAGAATCCACCTTTGATCTCACAAAATTATATTTCGTCAGTTTAATACGCGTAAGACGGTTTTCTTATGGCTTTACTACTTTTCTAGATTTCCATACAGCAACATTTATAAATAAGTAGAGATAATATAAAGTGCCTATTGTAAATTTTGTACTATCCAAAATTTGAGTTTAAGTAACTCATGATAACAAATACTGACCATTTTGTGGAAATAAACATTTATTTATTCATATATTCATTCAGAAGAGAAAGTGAAATATAACTAATAAGGAAACTGACTTGTGTAGTTTTTCTTCCAATAAAATAATAAAAGAAACGTTAAAAACTGAATTTTTAGCGCTGCGTTCTAAAAGCAACATAATTTCATTTTAATTTACAAAAAAGATCTTTATATATATATACTTGTTCTATGGAATCGTCATTATTTCTGACACATTTTTATACGTAATAATGGTAGTTTTACAATACAAATATCTGCTCTAAGATGTTGATTATACAAAATTCCAGTATTGTTATTATAATTTACGGGTGTTAAACACAATAAAATCAAAGCATTTCTTCTTATTTTCTGTTACAAAAATAATCTTCATAAGGAATTTTTATGTAGTTATTTCACTACATAGCCAAGCCTATATGTGAAGAAATGGTAGAATTTTCTGTTTTTGAAATAATTGATAAATTCACAAAGGTTTCGTTTGGATTTCTTGTTGCATTTTAAATATTGCATTGGGATATTTGTTCCCTGCGAACTCGATGTGTGTTCCCTGCTCTTTACACACAGAAAGAGAGAGAGAGAGAGAGAGAGAGAGAGAAACACTGTGTAAACTTTTACTTCCCAACTTAAAATATTAGAAAATTTTCTGGTTCCCGAAAGGTAATTGGAAAATTATAATTTGTTGCTATCTATTAGTGGAAAATTTTGCCCTAACATCACTATACATAATATTCAAAATTGTCCGGCTTATGAAAAGTTTTTCCACTTGTTTCTACATCGCAATGAAAATTTTCCGATCCATGAAAATTCCTTTCACTTATTTCTACAGAGCAATAAAACTCCGATTCACAAAAAGTTGTTTTACTTTTTGCTTCAAAATGATGAAAGTTTTCCGACTCATAAAAAGTTTTTCAAGTTTTCCGTACAGGACAGACAACTTTTCGATTCATGAAAAAATATTTCACTTGTTCCTACATAGTACTGAAAATTATCTGAGCCATGAACATTTTCAGATTCTTTAAACGATCTTTCACTTTTTAACATTTCTATACATAAATTCAGTCAATTTTATGGTTAATGAGGAATTATTACTTGATTACTGATATTTGTTTAGAACGGGAAATTTTCTGGAAAAAGATAGAAGAAAATTTTCCATCTCACATCACGGCTATACAATGATGTAGGAATAAGTGGAGTATGTTTTTGTGAATCGGAAAATTTTCCGGAAAATTTTCATCACTGCTTGTAACCTTAGTTTTTGTTCCTTCCTCGTATTATTCTCAGGGTTCATTTCTATGATCATTTTGTTAGAATAATCTATACTCTAGCTATTGTGTACTCTTATATGTTTAGTATGAACTCTTTGTAGTAATTGAATCACTATCTCATGGATATACTAATGTCGTATAATAAAAATATCAACTATTATCAGTGTGTTTATGTTTAAACAGTTGTCGTTTGAAATCAAAACTGTACCTAGGTATATAGTTACAATACGTAATTAATAGATCTGCAAGCTTTCTCTTATTTGGTCTCAGTTTAAGCAATCCTCCCCTCAGGAGACATATTATTAATGAAAGTGAATGGATATTAAATAATTGATCCTATGAGAATGTGGGAGGAAATGGAAGAATCCGTAGAAAACTCCGATACAAGCTACAAGCTACGTGGCCTGGGATCGAAACGTGGATCTAGGACTTAGTGAGCGCTCTACCACTGAGCCACCGTGCTTCTCTCATACGATCTGCAGATGATTTTAATTATAATCTTATTCAACTTAATTTCTTAGTATATTTTAATTTTAATATTGTTTATTATTTTTCCATTTTTTTAAAAAATGGCTGAACTACTATTACCTTCTCTTAAAGCATTTTATAAATCCAAACTCTAGCTTGATTGGCTGTTCTGAACTGGTTTTCTTTATTACAGTTAGTAAATTCCGAATTGTCTCGATTCTAGATCAGAGTCTCATCATTGTCATTAACTTCTTTTTCACTGAATATATTTTTGTCCAGGTAATGCTATTGAGTAAGTTCACACAGGGGTGATAAGCCGAAAAGTATTAATGTGCAATAAATTGAAGTACCATTCATTCCATAAGAAGTATTCCTCTTCAATTCAAGCTATTTCCAGAGAGATGCTGCTCTGCACGTGAAACAAGTAGATAAAATTCACTATCTCTTTCTTTTGACTTTCTCACCTTATAATTATCTTATCCTCTTATAAGTTATACTTGACCTTCAAATAAAATAAAGGAAAAAAGTTACCGTGAACCGAAATGTATTCACGATGTGATTTGTTGGAACTGTACAGCAGTGAAAAAATGAATTCAGAGCTAGAAAATGTGTGAGAGACTTGATCATCTTTTAATGATAACAGGTGGAACAAGATGGCTTGTGGTGCATAAAACATTATAATGTTGGCAAAGTTGCAGAAGAAATAAGATGGAAACTTTGCGCGTAAACATTAGCCGCGTCAGCTGTCAGTAGTGCAATATTTTTATAACAATTTTCAGTGCAACTTTGGATTAACTTCGGCGGAGTGTTCCAAAATCCAAAGTTGTTTCTTTCTCCCATCTTTTCTTTCTTTTTCTCCCTTTCTTCATTTCTTTTTCTCTCTTCCTTCCATTTTTCTTTTTCCTCCCTTTCTTTTCTTTCTCCTTTCTTTTTTCTTTTTTTCTCCGTTTTTCCACTTGTGGGTGGTGATAGATACCTTTAACTATTGATATACCTATAGTAAATTGAGAATACATAGAAATAGTTAACCCTCGCATGCCGCTAGCCATACGCTTGTCCAGTCAGCGACAGAAGTTCTTTCCGTTGGGCAAAATTTATTTTGGGAATAACGGTGGTAGGGCTGAAACATACAACGTACAAGAGTAGTATGGCTGGAACGTACAGAAAATTACATTCTTTTTAGTTTACTGAAAACTATACTCAAATTGTTCTTTCATTCTGAAGTTATTTACGAAACTAATTTCATCAAACGGAAAGAATTTTTGTCGCTGACTGCACGTACGTGTAGTTAGGATAAAACCCTTCTAATGGAAACACAACGTCAATATTTCATTTCCTTCAAGACACCAATACTAAATCATGCTAAAATTTTGGTCTTATTGTCTTCAAATCTTCAATTGTCTTTTATATATATATATATATATATATATATATATATATATATATATATATATATATATATATATATATATATATATATATGTGTGTGTGTGTGTGTGTGTGTGTGTGTGTGTGTTGGCGGATCCAAGTGGGTGCTATAGGGACTATAGGCCCCTTGACGCTCAGATATACACTGGTTAAAATGGGCTTCAATTCTGCTTTACACTGGATAAAACGACAAAATATGGTTTTGCCCCTCCCTTGAACATATCCTGGATCCGCCCCTATATATATATATATATATATATATATATATATATATATATATATATATATATATATAAACATGTTTTCAAAAAAAGTATATATTCTTTTGGGGCAGAGTTTTTAACCTGGAATCACGACCTTGGAGAGAGAGATTTCGAGATAAATACATAAAGGGAGTGGGTCAGGAAGGGATGTGAAGGAGATAAATTTATTTAGGACCTGGTATCAAATCATATTTTTTTATATAGATTTGAATCCCTTATTTTGATAGATAGGTTTTTTTGTTTTCATACTTATTGTCAGACAGTTTTTCCTTGCACACATACGCATCTGTAAGGGATAGCAGCAATGATCAAAAAAGCTTATTACAAAGCTTATTGTATTACAAGCTTACTTATGGGGGTCGTTGGCAAGATGTGATAAAAGGAGGGGAGGGGTCGTGGTATGAAATAGGTTGAGAAATCTTGTCTTCGGGAAATTTGAATTACTCACTGTAGTATTTAAATACTGGTGTGAGGAATTAGTATAATTTTCCTCCAGTTCTTGAAACAGTTTTCTAGATGCCCTAAATTCGCGCCAGCATGGTTTGACTGATTGTACAGAGTGATAATAAATTGTAGAAACAACTGCATCACTGCGAAGAAATTACAGTTAAACTTCGAGTAGTTGAATGTGTATAACTCGATTGTCATTTTGAAATTTAAGGTGTGTTCTGTGAAAACCCGGGATCTGAGTAATCTTTAGGAAAAGATAATCATTAAAATAGTCACTCCGGATTGTTACATCGTTACATGTTAAGAAGAAACCAATGGAACAAAGGGCGAAATGTTTGAGGTGTGATCAGAATGTTCTAGAACGATTCCCGTTAAGGTTGTTTTCCTCCTGCTTCCAGGCTTTATAGTTAGTAATACTATAGATGTATTTAGTGGCTTGGATATTAAAGGACCAATGTTTTAGTAAATGAAAATTAGAATCAACACGGTACAACATATATTTGTGCAAATTGTAACTTTAATTTAGAACTTTCGTGACATACTGTTGGTATCATAACCAAAGATACCTGAACTCAAGAGTTAAAGCTCATGCTCATTCTACCTTACCCTCACGAAGTGAGCATGAGGTTGAGTGAGTGTGGCCCAAATCGTGATGTGAAAATCTAGTGCGTGTGGTGTTAAAATGATGATGTTAGCAAGAGGTCGAATGAGTATGATGTTAGTTGGTTATGTGGGCGCGAGGTTGAGGAACCATAATGTCGAAATGGCAGTGTGAGCGTAGGTTGAGTGATCATGATATTGAGTTGATGATGATGATTGCGAGGGCCTAAATAGTGTTGTGAGTGTGAGGTTATTCTGAATTTGGTAGTTTTGATCATGATCAATGTTAGGAGCGATAGTCCTTAAAATAGCAATTTTTGAAATTGGACGTTCCATACCGAATTTACAGATCGTAACGTAATGACAACAATTTAATACTGAACAAAAGTATACGTACTATATTCTTTAATCTTGAAAATTTGTGGGAAAAGGATTGAACTTTATTATTTATTTATTTATTTAACAAAGATGTATCAAAATTATTGATGGTTTCTTCTTTAAACAAAATAAAAGTGGAGATGCGCCGTGCTAACTTCCGGAACAATTCTTTTTACCTTATTGCAATTCATCATTAAGTAACACTCATTAACTATATTATGGCTTAAATAGATAATAATAATAGCTTTTTGTTTGTCTGGAAGAAAGTAAAAATGACGTATAAAATCATACTAAACATGAATAAAATCGGCAGAGCAAAACTCTGATGCCAACGATACTTTACGATTTGTATTTTTCCCTAGAAATTTCCAAAACAATTTAATGGTGACAGGAGTATTGTTATATATAATATACAGGATGGATATGAAATGGTGCGCATAGATTGATAGTACAAACAATGAATAAGAGAAACACCTACCAATCAACATAGATCCTTAGAACTTTGTTTAGAAATTACTGTATGTCCTCTGAAATATTATTTCCAGGTTTAGAACATTTTCATGCGAAAATTTTTCATGTAGCAATCAGTCCGATTCGGTGTCAAAGGAAGGAAATCATGATGAAAGAATCCGCTTAAATAAAATGCAGTTAAGTAAGAAGATTTTTCATCACAAAGTGAGGTTAACACATTTAATACGAGAGTTGCTTACGAGGCGAGACATAGCTCTTCCATTAAAATCATTTACATTGTTAGACGTCAGTTTTATGACATCTTTTCGAGACGAGATCGCCACAACTGATGTCTCATAAACAATTCTATTCAGTACTAAAGCACAAAAATTATCTTTTTACACTTTTTATATGCCTCATTTGCTTTCAATTTGTCAAATAAGCCATTCCGTGTATACAATATAATAAAACTTCAATTTGGACTTTTTTGTGTGTGTGCATCTGAAGAACGACATTTAAAATAGCCGTTCCCAAAGTGTTTTTTTGTTGTTGTTGTTGTTGTTGTTTTTGAGAGAGAGAGAGAGAGCAAAGGGTGAGTATCAGGTCTAAGCGTAATGAATAAATCCTTAATCTAAATATGTGTGCTATCAATGAAAAATAATCGATAAGAGGTGTACATAAGATAGAAGAGTTTGGAAAGCGCGCTTTTAGATGTATAGAACATACGTTGCTAGGATTTTTTCTTATTTGTATATTTGAGTGTTTACTCCATATGACCTATAGTTATGACTCAAACAGTAATCAATAAGTTTTATCTTTTAAACAATAAGGTTAAAACTTTAATTTCTTTTTTCTAATTTCAGGTGAGCTGAAACACATTCAAGTTACAAATTACTGTAAGTTACAAAGTAGCGTTGTTTAATAACATTTAATCCAAATATCATGGATGAAGATGCACTTTTATCTCTTTAGGGCATCAAACGATGATTTTCTTAATATATTATCCTAGATAGAGTGTTAATTTTAGAAATGTACCGTACCATTGAATGCGGCCAGCAAAAGCACTTATACATCTAGGTAGATAAATATGAATGTAGATATCAGTTGCACTTAATACTTTTAGGTAGGCACAATACTCTTACTGTATTTTTATAGAATTTTATGAAACAACTGAAGTTCAAGAATAGATGAGAGAACAAACTGAAAATTATTGTAATTTAGACCTATTTGTCTACGTGAGAATTCAGTTTGATAAGATTGTCACGAAAGCATAGTTCACTTTAAATATTGAATTAGAATTAAAAACTAGTGTGGTTTTTAACAAAAGGTTAAAAAGGTACGTATTAAACCTATTAAAAACGTTTCAAGAAAGAAGATATTAATATTCCAACATGCTAACGAACGGTAAAAATGATGTTGGTGGCGTTATTTGTAAAATTAAAGGTATAAAAATAAGAGATTGCTTCCAAATACGCTGTAAGATGAGGTATCAAATCTCTCAGCACTGAATTTGCCTGCTATTCTGATTACTCAACTGTTTAAGTACTCTGAAGTTTGAGAGAATGGCCAGTCATTCAAGTAGGACTAATTTTCAAGTTCATAACGCTATACGATTGTGCAATAAGTTGGAATACATTTTACCTTATTTGATACGATAATAATATTTTATCTGGCTAATAGGGTCCAATGTAATATTTTAATAAGTCTGAATATGTGGTAGCTGTTTTAGATTACAGATTTTGATGTAATAAAGTATTTATTGAATAAGGGTTTTGTTTCCTTTTAATATTTTATATACTTTATGACGCTATTGACGCTAATAGAACTTTACATAAAGTATAAATTGACAAGTTTTAGTGATTTAAATTAACATTACAATACAACGGCTATCTTTCCTACTAAAATCTCATTACGTTCTTATGCTAATAGGATACATGATATCATAAGTTTAAAACAAATGTTATATTGTCACAACTTTATTGAGCTGTTTTATCGTAAATATATAGAGAATACTAACTATTTACAATTTTATGCACAGCGATGGTGCCCCAAAAATATTTGATTCTTTTAAAACATTTTACTTACCTCACATCTCTCCTACAACAATAAAATTATCAAACATACAGTACAATTATTTTGGGCAAATTACATTGAATTCTAAACGACACTTAATTGCTTTAATATACCTCGATATCAAATCTTAAGACCTCATTGTTTTCATCTTGAAATAAATTACACTAATAGCATTTATAGGCAAAATCGAGGAACATAAATACCAAAATAATTATGATCGTGTACTATAAACTTTAGCACACAAAGAAGATTCAGTTAATAAAATAATCTTAACAGTTTGTACCTGTATTCAATAAGCACTTTTTTTGAAGTATTAGTAGACTTTACTGCACCCATTGAGATGTTTCATGGTCCAGCTCACTTGTCAGAAGAATCCTGACATTATATCCTAACTATATCCTGATGACATTATATGGAACCACTGGGGAAATATACTTTTTCAAACAAACAAACCAAAAATAAATTTTTCAAACTCAACGGACCTATGTCAAAGTTATGTGTGAATATACCCGGAATTTGTAATTCCTTTTGAGTCCCGTAGCTCGCGTATAGTTTAATTTAAACTTGATTATGCATCGGTATTTCCTTTTTCCCCTTTCTTTTGTAGTGCCTAATTTACATTAGCTATATACTCAGGCGCTAACTCTCTTTACCTAATACAGCGAACGAACACGAAATAAATCGAGGACTACCAGGAACAGGGATGCTCCGGTGCTCGACCATCCCGCAAAACGTTTGTGATGGTGCTCAGCAGCCACACAAAATAGGTAGAAGAAAAATTTAAAAAGAGAAAAGGGGAATTTAAGCTTTCTCTGTATTTCTTGAATGATAGTAGCAGGGGCGGATCCAAGGGGGAGGGGCGATCGGGGCGATTGTCCCCCCAGAAGGGGAAGCTTTTTTATTTTATATATAAATAAAACCCATCCCCGAGTTTGATGCTCTTAAAAGTAGCTCTAAGTACCAGTATTACAACCCACCGCCACCCCCAGAAGTCCGTCCCTAATCCGCCCCTGGATAGTAGGGTCCACACTAGCGAACGTATTCATCAAACGATCGATTTTCGACCTAACGGTTTCATTATGAGTGAGCATTAAAAATTCTGCAAATGCTTTAATTTTTGAACTAAAGACAAATCTATCATTTCGATTTGCTGCATTGTATACCTAGGTACATTATTATTATACAAAAATATGCGTTGAATTAAAAAGAAACTAATCTCATTTGCTTTCTTTCTTTTTAAGGTGTCTAAATCCAAAGGTTAGTGCTCAGAATGGCGTGACGAGAAATAAGATAGAGGGAATTAGAACCCTAGAACCTCCTGGTTACGCTGCCATACTCACGCTCAAGACATTTTCTAATGTTAAAAGCAGTGTTTCTTTCAGAAACTATGTTCCGGGGGAGCACACTTCGTATTCCGGGGGAGCACTGCTGGTACTATTCAGTTTATTATTATAGTATAGACGAATTATTTTGGTCTCCTCCGGGGGGCACTCTCAGAGCTCCGGGGAGGTGCAGTGCCCTCCTAAAATACATGTCTGGCAGAAACACTGGTTAAAAGCCCGTTGATTCAAAATGCTTGAAACTTTGGAGCCCACAACCCTCGGCTGTGAACTGTGAATCAGAGCACTCCCAATGATTTTCAAAACCCGATGTTTCTGGTCAGACGTCATCGTTGCCTATTCCTTTATGTCGAAGCAAGTTCATGACTTTTAAGTCTTATCTTCCACCAAAAATGCGAATTCGAGATAACAGGTACTATTTATTTATTCCAATAAGTAATAATGATCTTTTAACATCAAGCACTTTATAAAAGTATTATCTACAGTTCCGACGTGCTACAATCATAAAGTAATATGTAGTCACAGTTTAAAAAAAAATAAAGAAAAGAAATACAGAACAAGGACGTTTCTGGGGTATGAGAAATTTGACATGTTAAATTGTGATCCTGTGATATAGGAATCGACTTTGCTTTTACAATGAAATCAAAGATCTTATTATCTTCAGTATAATGCGAAAGCGTGCCGATACAAATGAATAGAAACATTAAAGCAAACAGTATCCTATGCCTTTTGTCAGTAGTGCCAGCTCCCCAGTATGCTCTTACTAAGGATGCATTTGCTTGTCTATAACTGAGATATCCTTTATTGAGAATATTAAAATATGTATTTAGTGCGTTCAGTGTATCAACTCACATGCTTAGTATTTTCTTAACTTTAACTTCGGTCATAAACTTTTGTAAAATGGATTAGGCGCAGAAAGGAAAAATTATAGAATACGAGTATGTATATTATATATAATATGTGTGTGTCGATGAAGTCTTGTTTGAAAGGAATGTTTTCGAAAAACGCGAAACTTCATTGTACCTAGGTACTTTGATATTTAATTCATAACGTAGGAGCGTTGAAAATGCAGAAGGGTGGTAAATTCATATTGCTAATGTCTCTGTTTAAGCATGTGATCGAAGTATGTCTAAACACACGTATATCCGATACAGTTTAGACATTTTGGCGACTGAAGTTCCTGTTGATAGACCGTGGTTTGTAATTTTAAAAAAAATCAGAGAAAACATCGGATCATTTGTTATAGTAAAACTATTTATTATTTTTTAAACTTTAGTTTTTATGTCTCCTGATTTATTGTATAGGCTGAAATAACACTGCAGCCTAGAATTGAACTCTGGATAACGCGCACTGAAGCTGCTATCTGTACTGTTACTTGACAGCCTACTTTCGGAATTACTCTTTAATTTATTTTCATCATCTAAGTCAGTATCAACCTATATCTAGTTAACGATTGAATTATTGCACATTTGTTGGCATTCCATAATATTTTTTTATAATATCAGAACCTTTTTCTGCAAGCATAATGATTGATGCTATGGGATTAGCTCGTGGAATGTGCGGAAATACTGACGCATCTATAACTCTAATGTTCGGAATACCTATAACCTGTAGCTTAGGATTTACAACAGCAGTTGGATCATCATCTCGTCCCATTTTAGCGGTGCAACTTTGATGGTTTTCAGGTACCGTTTGATGCTTGATTACACATCTCCAGTAAAGCCGTTTATTCGGTATGTAATCTTGGCACTCATCCACAATACTTGTATCAGTTTGAAAGTCCCATTTTTTAAGTGCTTTTGTCTGTGTTAAGTTAATGGCAAAACGTACACCTTCAAATAATATATCTATGTCTCGTTCGTCAGAGAAATAGTTTGGATATAACAGAGGGTGATCTCTATAATCTGAACTTCGGAGAGTTAATTTTCCTCTACTTTTGACATCTAATAGTGTTGGTCTTATAATTATTGATCGTCTAGGACACACATCAACTCCTTCATGTGAGCATTCATCTCGTTTCCCTGTTCTTGAGCAGCCTGTGCAATATCCGTCAAAAAAAAGTTGTATATCTGCATGATCTTTCTTCGCGTATTTCGATGATACAAATGCTGTAACTTGTGTAAGTCCATTACTAGCGATAGGCCCTGTTTGATTTTCAATATATTCTGTTCCAGTCTCAAAGTCTAGTGCATTGTACGAGGTTTCGTTTATAGTAAACTTTACAGTTGCTCCTACATGATTTTGAAGATTCATTCCTACAGGTAGATCTTGAACAATGTTGATATTGTGTTTTACGAGCTCTTCTTTTGGGCCAATGCCACTCAAAAGAAGTAATTGAGGAGAATTAATTGCACCAGCCGACAAAATCACTTCTTTCTTTGCTCTGACTATAGTATGCTTATTTTCCCCATTAATATTGTAAGTAATATTAACACCAGTTGCCAGCTTAGTGTAAGGATCAGTTAAGATTTTGGTAGCCATTGCGTTGATCATCACATGGAGGTTTGTTCTGTTACGGAAAGGTCCAAGGTATGCTCTGGCTGTTGTTGTATGTATTCCGTGGTCATGTACCATTTGTGCAATTGTGAATCCTATTGATTTTTTACCATTGATGTCAACGTTTCCTTGGTAGCCCATCTCTCGTGCTGCACTCATAATATCGTCAGCTAGTTGCGGATGATAAGAATATTTCTGTACTGGAAGAAGACCGTGAAAACCGTGGTATTCTTGCTCAACATCATGTGGGTCTCTATTGCGTTCTGAATATAAGAAGTAAGGAAATATTTTATCCCAAGTCCAATCTTCCAATTCCCAACGATGGAAATCATCTGGATGACCTCGAGCGTACATCATTCCATTAAACACTGAAGTTCCGCCGATAACTTTCCCCCTAGGCCACTCACATATTCCGTGTGTGCTTAAACACGCATTAGGTTCTTTCTCGGTGGTATAATTCCAGTTTAGAGACGTGTTTAAGATGTGATCAACGAAGAAAGGAACACGAGTGGCTGTAGGCTCCTGTGGTCCCGCTTCTATTAGTAACACTTTCCAACCTTCTACTTCGGCTAATCGTCGAGTTACCACAGCACCAGCAACACCAGCTCCAACCACAATGAAATCGTAACCATCCGTTGAAGGTTTCTTTATACTGATCAGTCTGTCACATGCCTCTGCTATGTTGCAGGCATTATGGAGCATTTTCTCGTACATAAGCATGAAAGAAGCTGTGACGCCAATTCCACATATATTAGTAAGAATTGCCAGATCCTGGAATTGGCAAGGACACGAAGAATCCATGTTCTATTTGCCTGAGTCAAGCTGTTGGAATATCTGTAAATATATAAAAGCAAAGAAAAGAATTATTAAAAAATATCATTGAACAGGAACCACACTGTATTAATCCTCAATTTACTTTCTACACCTGTAAAATTTTCATGTCTATTTGCTAATTTTATACTCATTCATTTAAAATATGTACAGTACGAAGGAAACAAATATAACTTTTTTGTGTTAGTTGAAATTGTGAAAGCTGAAATAATAATAAAAAAATAAATTGAAACTGGTTACGTATACAACTTAGTTAATTTGACTGTATCTCTGTAAAATACGAAGTTATAAATATATATATCATAGTTTACAATTGCGTAAGCTGAACATTTTCTGTGGAACCAAGTATAGCCAAATTACTATGCAAAGTAATGATACGGGCATAAGATATAATTTGTTTGATTCTAAATGAGGGATGCAAATAAGCAACAAAATTTTACTCGCCCAAGAAAAAACCTACTAGCCCACATCTCACAATATTGAAATAATTTACTTACTTTCGATATAATATTAAATACTCGCCCGCATCTATGACCAACTCGCCCCGGGCGAGTGGTTATTTGCATCCCTGTTCTAAATCCCATACAAGAGTGATTTATGTAGTGTACTTGTAGATTATATAATTCTCTATTATTTGTTGAATTTAAAACAAAAAAAAATCAAAGGAGACACGAAGTGAAATCAAGACATAGGAATTTTTAAAATCTTTTTCTGTGTGGATAATATTTCTATGATATATTCAAGACAGATACTTAAATCTCCAATTACACGAGACAACAGAAATTATTGGTACAAATGTTGTATCAATCAGAGATAAGCACTATGAGTATTGAAGAACTAAATATTTGTTTTCTTGTAACTGAATTCATCATCTCATATTCTGGTAGTGGTTTGTTTGTCTTCTATGATTTTCTGTTCAGTTGGAAATATTAATATTCCAGTAGGAATGTCAATGAACGATATAAATAACCGACCATGACTATATATTGAACAGCCTCAATCTTGTTTCTAAATATAATATCTCATCTTCTTTGTAGAGCCTTGTAGACCTCTACAGGTTAAAATTTCTTAACGGTACAGTCAACAAAGGCCCAGCCTTACGCCGGCAATGAGTATTTACTTGGATGATTTCTGGTTTGCTAATTGGTTGCCGATAATTCTAGCTTCCTAGACCGGAATTTGTTACCTCCGTAATTTCCTCATAATATTGGGTAAACGCCGAGAAAAGTATTTACAAACTTTAACGTTGGAAAATAAGATTTTAAGAGAATATTTTGAATTTGCAAGATAAGAAATTAGACCTAGTTATAAGAAATCCGAATAATGAAAGTAGATATTTGTTACTTGAGGAGGAGTCAAAGTCCAGCTTGAATGAAGCAGTAAAGGAGGCTTAATTGAAATATGAAGAAAGTCTTCCCAAAAGGTGAGGGAAAGAAATGCATAAACAATCAAGAAAAAGAGGAAAATCAGCGAAGGAAATAAATAGATTTGCTTTTAAATTTTTAAGAAGACGAGTGAATGATATGGGTTAAAATTAATTGTAACTGTAGGAAAGATCAAAAGTGCTTTTTCAATGTATACATACATTAGTTAGAGATGGTCCAATCAGTAATTCGATAGGTAATTGTTTTATGAAAAGTTAGAAGTAGAGCTCGGTTGATATATATGTAATATAAAAGTGCTAATAAATTAGTCCAGATAAAAGTGCTAATTAATTATCGAAAAAAAGTAAGATAATTACTGGTTATGTGCGGGCTATGAGTAAAGTGTTGTTTATATCCTAAATTTAGATTGTATAATATATTAGCAATTAGTAAATAATAAGAAAGTGTTTGAGGTATAACTCCAAGTTAGTGTGCTAAGCTTTTCTTTCTTATTTAGATCTAACCAATGTGTAAATTCATCCTTTAGGGCTAATCAACCTAGTGTTCATTGATGAAATTGTATTGAATGCTGCTTGATACATCAAGGTATTCATAAACTCTGCTATTTCGTCGCATGAGAATCAGAGGAGCGCAACTCCATTTTCGTAGATTTACAGGAGAGAGGACAAAAATATTATTTTCTTAGAAAGGTGTGTTTTTAATAAGATGGTAATTGAGCTACAGTGCAACAGATGATCGACAAGGAGAACATATGGCGTTACGTTCCATTTACTCAAAGTGGAGCTTTCAAAATTATGTTCAAACATGAAGAAAACGAAAAACGTATTTTTGGAGTTACGTTCCTCTGGTTCTCTTGCGACGATTTGATCACGACATGGACGTGGACGACATGGACGTGATTATTTCAAGGCGGGGCACAGCGACATCGTACTCAAAATGTTTTCAGTATCTTCGTCGAACATTTTCAGAGCATCGATATTGTGTACACTATTAACAGGGACTTGTACGAGGAATGAATTGGCTATTTTACTCCTCTGATTTCAAGCACTGTGTTATCTTCATTTATAGTTGTCTGAAAGATGAGATATGCAAATAATTCTCACAATATATAACTGACCTTAAGATAGCAATTAAAGCTGAAACTTAATGACGTTTTTGATGTTGGAGTCCGTGATATTGAATTTTGTGAATCGTCTTAATCACGTGACTACCTGTGAAGAATCTTACAACATGTATAACCATACAAGTTAATTAATAGTATAATAGTAATGTTCTTGTTTCAACGACTAGTAATCGTCTGCACGAATTGTCTGAATATTTATGGAGCTTCATTCTTGTATAATGTTGCGTAAGAAACAGTTTCATGAAATTAAACTATTTTTTGTTGGTATATGTTCAAGCATCTACACCAAACTTTGTTGAAACATTTATTTTGGCGTGTTCCTTGTGTTTCATAAACATTCATTTATTATTATCACTATTATTTAAGTTTATATAATCTCATTACTTCAAAAATGGGCTATTTCCAAAGCACTTGCGTTTTACTTTCCATCTAGCAACAAGTGAAGTGTTTCCAGTAGGCAACTTAGTAGTCTTCGCTGGTCGATCTGATCAAATCGACCTCAGACAATAGAATTCCTTTCAATTTAACTGGCAGTCGATTCGTTGCCTTCAACCAGCAGTCAGCAATTCAGTCGGAAACCTGTTTACACAGTCGACTGAGTCAAAAATGACACCGGTTCAACGGAATCAACCATAAGTCGACTTGAAAACTCCCCGTTACACATACACAGTTACATTCATTGGAAATAACAGTAGAGTGTGTGTACGTTCTGGGCGAAGAATATATTTTTGACACAACCTTCAACAGCCATTCGTACCAGGAGATAATTTTGCAATTTGTCACACTTCTTGAAGCAGACGAATGTTACACAGAGGAAGATATGGTCATGTGTCATAGAGTTGCTAAACTAACCACTAGAGGCCTAATTGGGCCACTATCTATGTGATTCCAGCTATTAGTGTGTTGCCAATTGAACACTCATTTGTTCTTCAGTTGTCTGGCAAAAAGTAGTCACTTGCTACTTGTTTTAGTGTGTAAGCGTTGTTATCAAGTGAAGATTCCAACGAGAGCTTTGACTAGAACTCATTTAAAACATATCTCGTATTTAAAAACACAATGGGCCGAATGCAGAGTCGTTCTGAGGCGTGATTAGTGCCATACCAAAGAGATCGACTAACATATGTTTTCTGCAGTAGTCAGGCCTTTAGTATGAAGCTAATCATACGTCAAAACGACTCTGCATAAGGCGGAATATTACTAAGGGATTTAAAAAGCATCGCATTTTCGGAGCGTGAAATAATGCAGTGTTTCTATTGCTTTTATAAATTCACTAGGATTACAATCTGAAAATGAGGTAAGGAAGACTACAGGTATCCACTTAAACATAGAATACGATTGATATAGACATATAATTAATATTTTAGGCATATACACATCATACGATATACATTGCTACTTACACATTAAAATAAGCTATTCAGATTTATTTTTCAGTTGCGTGGTTGATCTTGATAAAACTAAGAAATAATACTCTGCAGCCTTAATAGTGTGTAACCGAAATGTGTTAATATATAAATTCATTAAATAAAGTACTAAATGTACTTTTACTAAATAAAAGAGCGTTATTTAAAATTGACACGAATATTCTAAGCTTAATGTGCAAACAACCTGAAGGATAAGGTGTCACCTTCCTTAGTAATTAATAATAATGATTTATATTATAGTTTCCAAAAGAGTTCTACAAATTAACAATATTTCCTGTCGTAAATAGCAATATCTTGTTTACAAAACGAATTACATCATTGAAATAAGCCTAAGTAACACAAAAAATTTGATGTAGTTACTCGTAATTCCCTACCGAGGAAGAAAATACCTTGATGCATGTTAACCAAGCCAAATTAGTATTTTAGCGTCTTGGCTATCGCCAGAAAACAAAGTTAAGGCGGGAGTTCATGAAAGAAGTTTGATTAACACATGTTCATGAATTGTCCTTAACGACAAGTTTGATTAATGAATATACATGGTTTTCAGGTCAAGTACAACTCATTATGAGGTGCATGATAATCTATAATACAAAATGGGAATACTGGTGTTTCTCAATATATTAATTTGATTTTTTGTGTTCAAATTCTTGATCGGATTAGGCTTATCTCATAATTTGTTTTTTTTCTTTAGCACGTATAATCAGTGAAAATTTCAGATTTTCCCCGGGAGGGACTTGAAATAAACAGACTATGAAACTAGTACTGCGAAAATACTGGTGACTCTGGTTGAGCCTGAACTGAGAAATACCCCAGGAAGTTTCCTTGCTCTGGGAGCAAAATTTTCCCGCAGAATCGCACCCTGAAATCATTATTGTTTAGAATTATTTTCTTACACGTGATAGTTTGAGCAAATGAGTGATTCGTAGTTGTACATTAGATTCCGAGCATGAGCGGCGATTGGGGGGAAGGGGGAAGTTGGCTCCCACTTTTTTGAAGTAGCCCATTAAGGTATATAGTTTCATTTGGAAACGTAAAATTTTTGTATTATTACTGGTTCATAGAAAAAATGATGCCATATAATATTTGCTGTTGCGTTCTTCCCGTGGAGTTAAGAAAGCTGCAGAAATAGGTTTTAATTGCCACCGAAAATAACCCCAAAATTAACCTATTGGAGCTCGACATGTTAGCCGATTTGAAACTAACTGAGAGAACATTTCGTAAAAATAGAAGCTTTTCACAAGTTATTCTTTAATTGCACAAAAATGGATAGTTCCTAAAATGTCTTATCTTCTTTCTAATAGTAAGGAATATTGATTAAAAGGGGAGTAATATGAAACAACTTCTACCTTTTCCATTGTTTCGTAGTGTAATATACGACTGAAGTGGTGTGTTCTGGGGTGTACGAGTGTATATAGGCCTACAATTAAATTTAGTGAATTCAACATAATTCTAGGTTTTAGGATTATTTTGTATAACTGGAGTGTGGAGTGATTCTAAGTATCGTGTTTTGATGTGGTCCAAAAAAGTGAAAACTGCACCTAATGGCAACGAACATGTTTCGGGAAGCTGCAAAAATAAATATTTCTTTAAATGTAACAATATGTTTGTAGTATTCACTGTGTTTCATTTTCTAAGAGTAATAACATACATTTAATAGAATGTGTGGAATTAAAAATTAAGTTCTTCATTAATCCCCAGTTTCAATGTAACTTCTACAAATCAAACCTCATTATTCACTACTATGATTAATATTATCCTTTCTATTTATTTCTTCTGCAAATTTGTTATTAAATCTAATCACACAATTTTCCAAACATAATTTTAAGATGTTCATGAGCAAGGAATCAACTTTCTTCTTACAGCTTCGTTGTTTAAGGGTACAAAGAGCTAGTACCTACTTTTGTTGCTCGTGTCAATTTACTTAATAAAATATGAAATACAATATACAGTATTTTAACTGATAAAGATAGTATTATATTAGTTATACAACCTTTCGGCAAACCAAGTGTTAGAAACAACCAGGGAAACTAACATTGATATACGAATATTCAGATCATGTGTTGCCCTCCCCCCCACTTTTAACGTCTAATACCTGCCACTGATTCCGAGGTTTCATTTGCACTTGAAAAAATGTAATATCGAGATCATTATTGTTAATCAGGCATCAAACCATCCTATAAATTCATTTTTGACTCCAGTGTTATTTCAGTAAAATGAAGAATTCACTGAAAACGTTTCGTAAGGTACGATACATTCATTGTTCTGATATTGTTCTTGGATATATTCATTCTTGGGGTCAAGTGCCCAAGGTGTTTGGTTACGATTGGATTTGAGTTTAGCGTCCCTGTCAGTAGCGAGACTATATGAGACGTGGACCTACAGATTAATGTGAGATCCAAACCGCATGAGCTCCTACCAAGAATCGAACCCCGGTATCCCGCGTCAAAGACACATATTTTAATCATATAACCACGAGGGAACTCTTCTTTTGGTTACAACTTTGATCCATGGTGGAATTTTTGCCTCCAATATAAACTCGAGTAGTGGTTTGGATTCCGCTGTAGCAAATGGTCCCGTCTGATACAGCCACAGAGCTGAGAAAAGTTTAAGTCCAATCAAGAATTGAAAATGCATATGTCAAAGACGCTGTTTGATACACATTTTTAGTGGATATCATTTTATGCAGCATGATTACTGCATAGACATACTTCCTGGTTTTATCGAGATCAGCTGGGGCGAAATGCAAAATGACAGCAAAGCATCAAGTTCAACACATCGATGCATCATATGGTTTCAGTCATGTTGAGATATCGTGCGAGTATTAAAAAATGCACTAAAAGGTCTAATTTAGTAATAAACAGTGATCACTGTATTAAACCAATTTATTCCGTCTGCAGTCACACATTTAACTTATAGGCTTTCGTATACTTACAAGGAAGGTTCATAAACCGTGAGAGTTGGCTTTTGACTAAAATTAGTGACAAGATTCAGTTCGAGTCACTAAGCAACGTAGTAATAGTCACTAGATGCGCAAATGCTTCTTTGAGCTGTTACACCGACGCCATCTTGAAATCCGGTAGGCAAAGTCCAAGAATACCCTTCTGACACAAAAATGAAAAAGCTTTTGGAAAATATGACTTCACCAATGTAAACCGGGATAGGGCATCTATACATGAGGGTACTTCCAGTGCATGATCGCCATATTGAATCATGGTAAAATATGATAAATGGCAAGGGGACCATGTGGGGTATGAAATAGCACTGGAATTTATTCCTGAATCCATTTCCGTAACCAAAGTTTACATATCTGTTTTCACTTCAGAGTTAAGAACTCTCTCACCACAGGAACATACAAGAACTGCGCGACTTTGTGATACGCAGTAGTAGTCACTTGCTATGGAGACTATGTTGGAATAGAAAATAGTATCTGTGACCATGAAGATTGTGACGAAAGTGCATTTGTTAAGTGTTTGTACTCCTCCACGATCCTGTAATCACGTCGTTACGGTTCTCCATCATTACAACTGAAGAGCGAAATGTTAATACCTAGGTAGGTCAATATTTGCTTATGTGCACCACTTTATATTATTTTTCTAATATCCGAACAATCCCTTTAATATTCTCTGCTCGTCAGTACTATTAAACGTGTGTTTCATCGTCCACCAGTCTATTCCATCGCGTTTTGAAATAGGTACAATTTGTTGCAGTGCTGCTATTCCATTTTTCACTACAGGTATTTCAATTTTAATTAACGATTTCTCTCACTAGGCTTAAGATCTGATTGGTATAGTGACTATTGTACATCAAGTGACTATAGTTAAAAAGCTGCAACTGCTCGCACGACCGCATTTCATAACACAAATCTAACTCATATAGTTTTTATGTTCCTGTGCGTGAGAGAGCTCTTAACCCTGAAATGAAAACAGATATATCAACTTTGGTTACGGAAATGGTTTCAGGAGTAAATTCCAATGCTATATGATACCTTACAGATCCCCTTGCCATTTATCATATTTGACCGCGATTCAATATGGCGCCTTTCAAAATAGCGGTCATGCACTGGAAGTACCTTCATAAATAGAGTCCCTATCCTGGTTTACAATGGTGAAGTCAGATCTTCCAAAAACTTTTTTCATTTTCGTGCCAAAAGGGTATTCTTAAACTTTGCCTACCGGATTTCAAGATGGCGTTGGTGTAGCAGTTCAACGAAGCATTTGCGCATCGAGTGACTCTTACTACGTTGCTTAGCAACTCGACCGGACTCTTGTCACTAATTTTCATCAAAATCCAACTCTCACGGTTTATGGACCTTCCTCGTTAGTGTAATCTGTGAACTTAACGTGACTACTATCACTAATCTTCTGTAGATAAGTCAACATTTGCTTTGAAGTTTTCTAAACAATTATAAGCCTTACCTCATTTATGATTAAAATAATACAAACTTTAGCATTTGAGGCAATTGAGTAAGGTCACTGCAGTTGAGGAACCAGTAAGTGGACCATGACAATAACTTTGATTTTACACATTAAGTTTTTTTTTTTTTCAGATAAATAATTTCCTGATATCTAAAGATATATGTAACTTTAAAAATATCTCTGTATAGCGATAAGCTGCACAAGAAATTTAGATTTTCTTTTTCTAAACAAACGTCATTCATAACACACGTCATACAAGCGCACTTCTGCTTGCTGCACAGCAGAGCGTTGAAACAACGCCATTTTGACACAGTCCAGATGGCGTTGGTTGAAAGAGCAATGCGTTTGCAGCGCCAATTGTGCCTCTAGTGATTAGTTTAGTAACTCTATGGTGACAAAGTAGTTTCCTGAAGAAATGATTGATAATTCCCTGCTACAAGAAATTTGTATCACCCAGATCACCTCATAATCACTATGTTTTAAAGGTTGTGTATATAAATTGAATCCACGTACTGAAGGAAATATGAAGGATAAAAATTATTATATGTATGTTATTTAGATAATACTCACGCCGGAGCAACATTTGCAAATTGTGCAAATTTATTTTGAAAACTATGGTTCACTTCGATAAGCTCATCGGGCATTACGTGCATTTTACGGTGCTCATAATCGTACATCAGAGCTATTAATTTGAGAAACTATGGATCGTTTTCGCAATACGTTTACTCTAAACGATAATACGCATCCCGTAAGATGCTGTAAGGTGAGGACATAACAGGCGATTGATGGTGTGCAGCGTAGTGTTGATGATGTTCCAAATGTGTCAATTCGTCAAGGGCGAGCAGTAGAGACATTACTACTAACTTTTTCGTGCTTCAGTTGAACGGCATTAATGTTGCAGACATGCGGTTTCAGTAGAATGGCGCCACATGCCACATAGCGTGCCACAATTAATTTATTGAAAGCAACATTTGACGAACGATTAATTTCAGGAAATGGA
This sequence comes from Thermobia domestica, assembly GCF_964235325.1. NCBI lineage: Eukaryota > Metazoa > Arthropoda > Insecta > Zygentoma > Lepismatidae > Thermobia > Thermobia domestica. Next base: position 88,850,633 of record NC_137461.1, read on the forward strand.
CCTGTTAACTGAACACCTCGTTCGTGCGATTTGATGCCATTAGATTATTTTCTCTGTCGATATGTAAAGTCGCATGTCTACACTGAGAAACCAGAAACAATTGAGCATTTGGAAGCCAACATTCGACGCGTTATTGCCGAAATACAGCCTTATTTACTGCGAAGAGCAGAGGTGACCACTTTGACCTAACCTCACTCAACCTCACGCTCACTCGACTTCACGCTCATTCAACCTCACGTTCACGCAACCACACGCTCACCTCACTAGTCTGACCTCACACTCAACTTCACGCTCACTTCGTAAGGTTGAGGTCGAGTGAGCGTGAGTTCCGAACTCGTGAGCGCCGATATCGTGAGTTTGGGCACAGCTCTTCCCGCTAGCCTATTGGCTAGCACGCGCACCTTTGGTGCACAGGGTCGTGGGTAGGACTTGCGATATTTTGATGTATCGATGAATAGTTTGAAATGTCGGAATTTTTCGATGTCCTTTTTTTGATAGTTTTCAGTATTTGGAAAGTTTTCGATATTTTCTTGTTTTCAATATCAAGGTATAACGATACCACTTTCTAAACATAACGAGAACTATTCATATAACACGACCTAGACTTTCAATACTTCAACGTTCTCTGTTCCACAAGAATACTACCTAATACAACCAAGGATTTAGGATTTAGATTTCTGGGTTCTCGGCATCTAAGGCCATTTAGCCCGTCACATTTTGAGGGATGGCGTCCCTCGGCGAGCACACTATCCGGGGAAAGGGAAGGAAGCTAATACAACCAAATATAACAGACACACATTGATTTATCATGATCACCCAAGTGGGATTTACAATATTGTAATATTAGTTCGTGCGCCCGTACGACTTTTGCTTCACACGCGAACTACTAAATGCAAGTGAATTGTTGAATTCCATCTCCTGGGATCGATAGCTAAAATAATTATTTCGAAAAAGTTCTTTAATGAAGATGATTTACCATGGGTAGAGGTATAAATTATCCATTTTCGGTTTAACATTGATTACTATAGAGCAAAGACAGTAACATATAGCGAGACATAGTTTCTTGCAATTGATCTAGCATCCCAAGAAAACCTTTCATCTCCATCTTTAACAATGTACTAAAATCGGAAGTGATATTAATTTATTACAACTTCCAGTCTCAGTATTGATCTACATAGATCAAAAACTATATTAAAAAAGATAGTTTTTTTTTTTTTTTTTTTTTTTTTTTTTTTTTTTTTAAGAATAGATTTAGTTTTCTAAGAAAAGTTCTCACATTCACTCTTAACCTTCTATTCAAACTGAAGAGGGCAGAAATCAACCACATCCGGTTTTAACGTTGATCACTATAATGTAAAAATCGTAATAGATATAAGCGTTTTATTTTTCAGTTAAATAAACATCCCAAGAATACCTTTAGTTACCATCCTTATCTTTCCTCCGAAATCGGAAATGATAGAAGTACATTACAACTTGCGGATTCAATATATATTGTAAAAAAGGTAAGAACTAGCGAGAAGTAGGTTTTGGCATCTGGTTATTCATCTAAGAATAGTTGTCATCTCTCGTAACCCTCCATTCTAAATGAAATCTTTGAGTTTAACGTCCCACGATTACGCCGCTTAGGTCAAAGGAGACTGTGATGATGAAAGAATGAAGAAGATGGTGGAATGAATAAAGTGGGAGGAAACGGGAGAACCCCAAGAAAACCCACGCACACGGTGTTTGTTCACCATGAAGTCCACTTGGCGGGGGCTGGAATCGAACCCGGGTCCCTACGCACCAGAGGTGAACGCTCTGCCACTGAGCCACCGCGGCCCCCAAAAAGTCAGTTCAATAATAATAATAATAATAATAATAATAATAATAATAATAATAATAATAATAATAATAATAATAATAATAATAATAATAATAATAATAATAATAAAGTAAAAATAGAGCTCTCCAAGATATAATTGATTTTGCAAATCTATGGCTTGAATCATTAGTCATTTCGTGAATCATTGGTTAAGTGAAATTTTAACCTTATACTTGCAGTAGACATTTGCATAGAGGCCGGTCCGTATGATGTGCTTCGCCCCCTTCCCTAAGTTCTCTTTCGCATGTGACCTTCGACATTTGCCACCTTACCAGTCTCTATCTAGATAAACTTCAACAGTCCAAACAGTTATTCTGGTCATTTTAGAGACACTCTCGGTAGTTTCAATATTAAAACTATTACGTAATTCGAAAATTCGAAACGAATTTCTTGTATTATTGAACTAGCTCGTATTGTAAAACTCAAATTAATCATTCTCTGTAAATTAGAGATGCAAGGGCTCGGAAAAAAACCGGCTTTTTTGGAAAAAAACTCGTTTTTTTCTGCTTTGCTTTTTTGCTTGGGAAATTTTGGGCTTTTTTGAAAATTCTGCTTTAAACCGATAAAGCAGACTTTGTTTCGCTTCTCTATAACACAGAAAGTCATTTAATTAGTGTTTGATGCCGATAATAATATAAAACCTCGAAAGTAAACCACGAATTTCGAAAAGATATTTTAAACAATTTTACTTCTACATTTTTACATTATGAATTCCAAAGGATTAACCAATGTATATAATAAACACATTTTAACCTCCTATATACAAAAGTAAGCAGAGTTGGCAAGAACCATGGTTGTTTCTGAAAATGCCAAAAACCCGTTTTGGGGGGGCAGTTTAAACCAGGCTTTTTTGGGGTTTAAACCAGGTTTTTTGATTTAGATATTTTGCTTTATGTATTTATGTTACATATTCACAGAAATAAGTTTGTTTCGCCTTGGTGTTATTATTCAACAACGGGATTATGCTGGAAGAGGTCCCATAAGCTTAAAGAAGTCCGGTCAGTAAATTTCTTAAATTGAGAAACTCCCGCCCTAGCCATCGGGAAAATCCCGTCATTCTTTTAAATGTAAAACAATAACGGGAAAATCCTGTAAAATTTAATTAGCATGTAAAATTTAAAGGTCAACGTATTATAATCAGTACGCTAAAACTGAGTGACACACAATCATAGTCAACGTCTTACGAATAAAATCAGAAAAATAAACACACTGCTGAACAAGACTGCACTTATTTAATATAAAAACACATTTACACGTGACGTTTCGATCTTCTATCCAAGATCATCATCAGACGTGAGTGTACGTCTGATGAGGATCTTGGATAGAAGATCGAAACGTCACGTGTAAATGTGTTTTTATATTAAATAAGTGCAGTCTTGTTCAGCAGTGTGTTTATTTTTCTAAAACTGAGGTATTAAATTACAAATTTAGTATGTAGGTATCATTGAAAGTCCGATCCAAGCTAATGTTGGAAGCTAAGTAGGCAATCGATAAATTTTACCAATTTTAATCAATATATTTAAGCAACCTTCGCTTCTTTATAAAACAACAGGCATGCAGAAATATATAATTTGGTTTCGTTTTGTATGTTTAGGCTTAACATCCTTACGTAATACCGAGGTTATCAAGGAGAAGACTTTCGCTTAAAGTGACATCCGAAAGAGTACTTGGTTTACACATGAAAGAAGGGTTGTGGTTCGACCGAGAATTGAACATGGGACAATTTGATTAAAAGGTGAAAAGGAAATAAGACTAATGCAGATGGTTTGACATGTGAAACGTCACCATGAAGTTCACACGATTCGCATTTTTGTTCTTTTAATTTTTTTTTAGTTTAAACCAGTTATTTTTTTAAAAAAAAACAGCTGGTGTAAACGAGCCAACCCTAAGAGTAAAAACTTCTTTCAAAAAATACACAAATAACTAGCAAAATTGTATGTAGTATTTTTACTTCAAAATATTCCATACCCTCTTTTTGAAACAAAATAAAATTAAAATAAAACATAAGAGAAATACTTAGATTTGTATGATACAATTAAAGGCTGCACATGGTTCTGTATATTCTTGAAATTCTACAGTCAAGTTTTTTATAACCACCATCAAGGGCGCCCATCAGGGGGGTTAAGGGGGCGCTTCCTCCCTAGAGGAAAATGTACTTCAGAATATTGAAAATCCAATAGGATTTTTACATTAGTTACAGCAAAATTTGAAACTATTTTTGAAACGTCGCTTATACTTGCCCCTCCTTGGAAACCACAACATGGGCGCCCTTGACCACCATCACAGTTTACCCAGTCCTCAAGTTTTCTGAATTTTTAACAAGAGGGATTCAACATATCATTACGGAAAAAAAAAAGACTACGGAATATATTTAAGTTAAGCTAAATACAACTGCACAACAAACGTGACTGAGTGGTTGGCTTTTGCGCTTCTATCGGGAAGTCCGGGATTCAACCCAGCATTCGACCATTCTGACAAAGCCTTCCTTCATTCCATCTGACAAGGGAACCTTCCGAAAATGATAGTTGCAGTGAAAGATGTGGCCTATGCCAATTGAAAGAGCTGTAACAGAGATGAGCATTCCCAAAAAATTAGCTGCCATAGCAATAGGTTCAAGAAATATAAGGGGTGGAAGTTCGGGAAACAGCAAGGTTGGACAAGGGGGAAAAGTGCAAATTCCGCAACAAAAAGAAGGGGGGGCACGGCAAAATACAATGCTGACAAGTGATGTATAGAAAAAGACTTGCCACAATAGGGAACAAGTGAAGGCCACCAGTGGGGTTAACAGTGTTGCCAACTGCAATGAAAAGTACATGTTTTGCAAAGAGCACTATATGAATTGAGTGCAATATTCAGTGTCATGTAGAACATAAGATATGACGTGTATAATCAGTGGTACAATCTAACAAAAGAGAATAGAAAAAACAGAAGTACGAAAAATACGGAAAAAACGGAGTTGGCCATAATGCGCCACATTTGATCACGAGCTGTGCATATTAGAATGAACAAAACAAGAAGCACCAACTATGCAGGAAACCGACGTACCTAGAGTCGAAAAGAAAAACGAGTTCCAAAGTTGGCAGCACTGGCCATGAAAATCCAGACAATTCTAATATAGTTAGGCCACTCGCTTCACAAAAAGAAAATTCCGGCAAGAAGCATTAGCCTTCGCATCATTTGTACATGCTCGTCCACATTGTATGTGCAATTTTTCCATGAGACAATGGTCCAAACAGAAGATACATTTGCAGTGAACACAGCGGAATACTGCCAATCCGTCATACATGGTACAATGATCGCCTGTGAATAACTCGAAACAGTACTCTAGAGGTGTCGGAACCTTTGGTGGTCTTTCTATCACATATCCACACCAGTAAAAAGCAAACATAATCAATAGGCTTGATCTGCTGTGTGTTGCTGTCTGCAATACTATCACCGCCTATATGATGTATCCAGAGTGTCCCACCTAACTCTGCGACTGAAATAGTTTCAAAGCGAAAAAAAAAATGTGATACATCCAGTTGTGCAGGAATGTACCCATGTCAGCGGGCGAGAAACTTCTGTGAAACGCAAGTGCCCCCAAGTCCCCCATCATAGGGTCCCAGGGACCAACTTCAAACTTTCAAATAGCACCATCGGTCGAGTTATATTTCTTTCGATAAATCATGAAATATGCAACAACGCATATCAGAAATATTTACTATATGGGATTTCAAAATGGCCACCAAAAATATCTGCTCGGTGACAAGAACAACGTGCATTTTTGGCGGCCATTTTGAAACCCGTGCTTCATATGGCAAATATTTCTTATAGGCGGTGTTGTATCTATCCAGAGAAATATCATCCGCCCCCTGTTCCCATTTGAAATGTTGTGGTTGACCCCTCGAGCCTTATGATGGGGACCCTGGGGACTTGCTTCTTACAAAGTTTTCTTGGCCCTCGACATGAGTACATTCCTGTGCAATTGGATTTGCAACATCTCTTTTCGCTTCGCAGCAATTTGAGATCACAATGTTCGATGCCATGTTAAGACACAACATATATTTGTGGCGGCCATTTTGAAAAACATGCTTCATATAGCAAATGTTTCCTATATGTGTTGTTGCACATTCCATGATCTATCGATAGAGGTACCACTCGGTCCCTGTTGCCATTTGAAAGTTTGAAGTTGGCTCCTGGGGCCCTATGATGGGGATCCTGGGGGCACTTGCTTCTCACATACTTTTATCATCCCCTGACATTGGTACATTCCTGAACAACTGGATCCGTCACATTTTTGTTCGTTTCTCAAATCTTTCAGGTCACAAAGTTTGGTGGGACACCCTGTATATTCCCACATACGACCCAACCATGACATAATGTTAACTTCTATTATAGGTTGTTGGTTCAACCCAACCATTTCATGTTCCCCGACTTGGCATTGCCTCAATCACTCTAGCATTGATGCATTCCGAGTGATGCCTGTTGCCGGAATTTTCTTTTTGTGAAGCGAGTGGCCTAACTATATTAGACTTGTCTGAATGTTCATGGCCAGTGCTGCCAACTTTGGAACTCGTTTTTCTTTTCGACTCTAGGTACGTCGGTTTCCTGCATAGTCGGTGCTTCTTGTTTTGTTCATTCTAATATGCACAGCTCGTGATCAAATGTGGCGCATTATGGCCAACTTCGTCTTTTCCGTATTTTTCGTACTTCTGTTTTTTCTATTTTCTTTTGTTAGATTGTACCACTGATTATACTCGCCATATCTTATGTTCTACAATTGCACTCAATTCATATAGTGCTCTTTGCAAAACATGTACTTTTTATTGCAATTGGCAACACTGTTAACCCTACTGGTGGCCTCCATTTGTTCCCTATTGTGGCAAGTTTCTTCTATACATCACTTGCCAGCATTGTATTTTCTCATGCCCCCCCTTTTTTTTTTTTTTTTTTTTTTGCGGAATTTGCACTTTTCCCCCTTGTCCAACCTTGCTGTTTCCCGAACTTCCACCCCTTATATTTCTTGAACTTATTGCTATGGGCAGCTAATTTTTTTGGGAATGCTCATCTCGGTTACAGCTCTTTCAATTGGCATAGGCCATATCTTTCACTGCAACTATCATTTTCGGAAGGTTCCCTTGTGAGAATGTAGAAATAGTGCGTGTACTGGCCGACTAGGAGTGTAGGAGTTGGCCGACTTCCTTTCTTATTGTTTTTAAATCGTTATTATTACTAATTACCAGCAGTGACGGTTTTGCGAAGGTTAGAGGATCGGTCTTTCGGACTGAAGCCTGTTCTCCAAAGTTGTGGAATGTCTAAAACGAACGAAATATCTATTAGTTATGCCTTTACTCAAACTTTAAGCTCCCGTCAAATAAAAATTACGAATGTTTAGAAAAACTAAACATTAGTAGTAAGAAAACCCCTCCCAAAACACTTTTTTAAATTCACCACTGATTCTCAGTATAAAATGATCTTCAAGGTTGTATCCGGAAGATTATTGCTAAACATATAAACGAAACGAAATATTAGTTATGCCTGTACTCATAAACTTCAAGCTGCTCCCAAATAAAATTAGGACTTTTTAGAAAACGAAACAATCAGAGAAACCCCTCCCAAAGTACTTTTCTAAATCCGCTATTGATTATTTGTATAAATTGGTATTCAAGGTTGTATCTGGAAAATTATTGCTAAATCATTGCACAACTACAGTATAACAGAAATGTGGAAATACAGTTTGACGGACATATTGAAAAACGTATGCTTTGACGGATATATAGAAAAACGTAAGTTTAACTTTCGTGCTAGAAGCTGGAGTACTAAGCTCTTAGAAATGAAACACGGATGACAAACTAAAATGATCTAGAGAAGGAAAAAAATGTCGATAACTCAAAAGTTAAAATAAAGTTAAATAACCTGTAAAATTGCCCTCAAATACTACATTCTTCATGTTAGCTTTAATTCGTAAAATATGTGCTCCATCCATCTTGATGGTGAATTACAGAGCTAAATATGGCATTCAGGTCGTGGAAACCTTATCTAACTATAGAATATACTATAAGAAAGCTATTTGGATAGAAAAATCATGAAAATGAAAAAAGCCAAAATTTCCAAAATTCTCGGTTTTTTTCCAAAAAAGCCGGCTTTTTATGTGAAAAAAACTATCGATTCAAAAAAGCCGGCTTTTTTGCATCTCTACTGTAAATTTACTTTAAAAAATGAATTTGTAACAATTCAAATCTTTCTTTATAGGATATAAAGTGAAAATGCATTAAAATTTGTACAAAAACGAAGATATTTATAAAATAAGTTTTTTTTTCTATATGATTATTTTGTATTGTTGAAAATGTTGTACATCGACGGGGGGAGGGGAGGGGGAGTGCCAAACGCTTTTGGGTCCAGGGGCGGCAAAACATTAAATCCGGCCCTGGGTCGAACACTAAAAATAAATCAATCATCGGTGTTTGTCCGACTAATATTACATAAATGGTATAAGTTATCTCTGTTTTTGGATAAAATATAGATGAAATATAGCTTTAGATGAAATATGTGAGCTAATTGCATCCTCCTAAGTTGTTCCGCTCTCTGGACAACGATTAAGGATTATACGAAAATGAGTTAAGTGGTCGAGGACTGGCACCCTAGTAATACAAAACATTTACCCTAGAAATACAAAACATTTATTTATGGCTGTTTTGCATAGTTATATTTATACATATATATAAAAAAATTACTTGCTAACTATATGAATTTTTTTTCCAAGTAATTAGTCGGTGTATGTGAAATTCTATATCCTTATCAAGATGTAATAATGTCTCTCAAATACTCGCCCAGAAAATGTGTAAATTCTATTTTCTATTTGGAGCAGGCAAGGGTGCCCACAGGCTGGTTTTAAGGCGTTGGTTGCACCCGTTACACTTTTTTTTGGGGGGAGGGCATATTCTCTTTCAAAATTACAGAATCGCACTTTTAATTATACTATAATTTTCCTTTTAAGAACGTCGATCCCAGCCCCCGCCAAGTGCACTTTGTGGTGGACAAACACCGTGTGCGTGGGTTTTCTCGGGGTTCTCCCGTTTCCTCCCACTTTCTTCATTCCACCATTTCATTCATTACTCACCATCACCGTCTCCTTTAGCCTAACCGGCATAACCGCGGGACGTAAAACTCAAAGATTTCATTTCATTTTTTCCTTTTAAGAACGGCAACTGTGAAGGCAAATGAATGTATTCTCTGTGGCTTGAAAGGATAAAATTATGACGGAAGGTGGAAGAAAATACTGTATAGACTGATCTTGTTTAGAAAGAATAGACAAGGGCTACTAAGTGATGTAGCCTGCAATGTATTCGACATGCAAACAAGTGTGGAAATTCATTGAGGAGGGGGAATCTCTCTAAGAATTTAAGCACTCTGTTTTGGGGGCGGATAGTATATTCGGGGAAAATTGCGCCCAAGTAGTTGGAAAGATAGGCCCCCTCGGCCGTGGGCGGGGGAGGGCTGCAATTCTTATGTGGTTAACTGCTAACCCAAGATTCACGATTACCCTTCCCCCTAGAAAATTCATAAATAAAACTGACTTAGCCTACAAAATCCTTATTAAACAATGGCAGGCGAAATCAAAAGAGAAAACTATAGTTAAAGGGACAAAGGAAAATATTCAAACCAGTTTTGGCGGTAATGTATCTTTAAAAATGTAGGTAAATACAAAATTTAATTTAATCGGTTATTTTATGATACTAAATTATGAATACTCTTGACCTGATTTTGAGGCCAAATACTCCACTGTGCGGCACTAGTGTGCCTGACATAACATCAAGACATTCCATGATTATTTTCTTCTTGCTTCTAAGAAATACCTGATGACAAAGAAACTAAAACTTCTACCCCAAGTTGGCCAATGAAAGAAAAATTAGCGGACTAAAGGTACTCCCTGCTTACCTAAGGTCGTTTCACAGCAAGTGTTACCTTCAGATGGAGAAAAAGAAGCTTTTGTGTAGAGAACAAAAAATCTACAGTCTTTTCGAAGTACAATATACTTCTCCCTGCTATTGGAAGAACCAGGTGTCTACTTTAATCCAACCTCACTCAACCTCACGCACATCGACCTCACGCTCACATCACCAGCCTGACCTCACGCTCACTCAACATCACGCTCACTTCGTGACGTTGAGGTCGAGTGAGAGTGAGTTCCGAACTCGTGAGCGCCGACGTCATGAGTTTGGACACCTTTGGCGAAGAGTGTGTGAACATTGGTCCTCCTGATTACGCTATGTACGCGCTAGCCGCGGTAGCCACAGGCAGTGTTTCTTTTAGAAACAACGTGCCGGGGGGCACATTTAGTATTCCAGGGGTCACTGTTGGTACTATTCTATTTATTATTATATTATAGACGTATTATATTTGGTCTCCTCCGGGGGAGCTCGGGGGAGGGGGACAGTGCCCCCCAAAAAAGAACGCCTGGAAGAAAGACTGGCCACATGCCCGAAATCATATTTAAACATTAATACCATAAAATGATCTGTCAAATAAAACCAATTTCATGGACATTAAAAACATTTTTCTGTGTTTTATTTCAAAATAAAGTTCTCTGCCTCTAAAGAAAAAACGTTATTTTACAGAAACTTCATTCTAATGTTAGATTTTTTTTTTTTTTTTTATAAGCGCCTTACCTTGACAAAAGCTGGACACTCTTTCCCCTTTGCAGGGTAAGATACCAATAGTAAAGTTTTTATCCCCGCTTTTTTTTTTTTTTTTTTTTTTTTAATTTAGATCATGTCAGCTTTGAGTGATTCAAAACAAATCGAGATGTAAGATACGTTTCACACTGATACCGGTAGTTTGACGGCTTAAAATACTGTCATGCTTCCAACACTTCACACCAAGCATCTCCAGATACCGAACCAAACTTCCGATCCCTTCTCAGAATATAAGTAAATATATAAATATTTATGTACTTACAGGCATCCACGTAAGCAAAAAACAACAGAAACCGATTTGACTACAGATACCAAGATTATCGACTGTGTGAATATAAACAGATGAATTAACACATACTGAGTTAACAATTGCATGATCAATGTAACTGTACAGCAATGTAAAATTATTCTTCTCAATAGTGCATTGCTTAAAAAGAAACATTTTATGAAAATAAAGTACACTTTTTGTTTCAACATATCAAAGCGATATTAAAGCAATATTATTTTGATATTAATATAATATTAATGCTGACAAATATTCAATATATAGTAACGAAATTTTTTATGTATGTGTTGCGTAGTTCGTGGTGTGATCTTAACTGCGCAGTGAAAAGTTTAAGTAAAAATTCGTAATTTTGTGAGTTTATGAACGTCGTAATAATTTTTAATTTTCCTTTTAATGCTCGTAAGGCTGTCTTCGTGACTTCACACTATTTGTGACAAGAATTAAATTTTCTTCATATCAACGACGGACGTGTCAATTGTACTCTTTGTCATGATGAAATAGCAATCTTCCTATGAAAAATAAAGTTTACTCCTCGCAGTGTTGGTCAATTCATCACGTGAAGTAATTGTATTTTTCATACTTATAACTAGGAAGTTCTACTGAGTAATTATAATTTTGAAGAACTGAATACAAATTTAAAATTCACTTGCTGTTCATAACACTTGTGAGAGTTCATCTTGCTACTTCTAATTCCGATATCATAAAGACAACTTCTCCCGGCATGATTTGTTCCGTTAGCAGTTTGTGTTGTATACCGGCCTGGTCAGTGCTCACGAATCAAAATTTTCGACGCACTAAGAACAAGTAACGTTCGAAATTTATGACAATTGTAATCGTTGTGATGTCAACCTATCTAAGTATGATAACATAGTACGAGCAGTTCATCTTGCCAATTGCGTTTCAATGTACTTTCTATAATTGCTCAGTAATTCCAGCATGTATAACACATAGTCAAGCACCTCGCCTGGCAATAGATCTCACCAGGATCCTCGAACTGTTACTAGATTCAAATTCGTTTATTTTTTTCACCAGCCACCCCCGCCACTGTGAAGCTCCAATTGTCTCATTACTAGGGCCCGGAAGTTAAGGAAAAATTATCTTTTTTACGAGTGCCCGAAGACGAGGCTTAATATAATATATGTTCATTTTGGGTCATTGTAGGCCAGAAAATGGTGGATTTTATTTGTCCTTTTTTGCCTTTTTCGGCTTTTTTTTTGTGTGTGTTTATTGGTCTTTAAAAATTTTTTCATAGGTCTTAACGTCTTTTTCTGCACTTCATTTTTCGACAGTAAATTTACTGGCCATTAACTCGAATCACCACCACCTCTTAAACTTCTTTAGTAAAAAAAAATCCAATGATAAGATATTCTTCAACGACTGGACTGAATAAGACCAGATCTGCATCAATCACGAGTCAGATAAGGGGGCATAACAGTGTCCTCCAGCAAGGGGGGTTTGAGGGTGGGGAAGTTTTCTTATTTTAGTTTGTACTTCAGTTTGTGGAAGAAGGACAGACCGTTAACCTACCTGAAGCTTGTATTTCTTGAGCATTATATTCATTAAATATGTAATTCTAATTAAATTGGGTCTTACTTTACGTTTTTTTTTTTTTTTTTTTAGTTTTTAAGTCCTTTTTTAAAGCTATTTTTACGTCTTTTTATAGGTCCTTTTTAAGTAGTTTTTTATGTCTTCAACTTCCGAGCCCTACTCATTACATATCTTCTGCTATAACAACTTGGAAGACAAGTTTCAAAGCGACTAGTGATTTGTATAACTGGAAAATAAATAAATATTTACTAATAAATGCATTCTTTAACAAAAGTACTCTGGGATACGAGACACAAAAATCGCCACAATAGATACATTCTGGCTGGGAAAATTAACGAGAGAATTAAAAGTTTTAGTTGTTTAGTTGTTGCAGTGTTTGTATCCTAACCATATCCTTTATAGGCTCTATTCTCAAAAGTTCTGAATAAACGAAATGTATCGAGTTGGTATAAAACAGTTAAAAATTCATTTCTTTTTTAGATAAATAAATAAATCTATAACGTATATATTTAGCACAAAGAAAATTCATATGTTGACATCGCGTTTTATATTGTTATTTTTTTCCTTTCAAAAGTAATAATTTTGTCTCTGTAAAACATGAAATCACACACGTATAAGATCTGCAGAATGTTACTTCGAATTGTTGGTCTGTTCTCGTTCATTATTCCGTAACGTAAATAAAAATACAGTAAACCAGGAATTCATTGTACTTGTGAATGGTTGCCACTACGGCACTATCGAAATCATCTTAAAATGGGAGCTCCTTCCTGGCTAAGAGATTAGCGTACGCGCCTTTGGCGTGGGAGACCCAGGTTCGATTCCCGGCGGGAGTTATTGTGGTTCGGATTCCACGTTAATCAGTAGGTCTTACTGCTGAAAGGGACGTTAACCTCAAAATCAACTCATCTTAAAATGGCACAAACATTACAATGTTAATTGTGCAGTGAGATTGAAAACCTACTTGACAGAGTAAAACGAAGTGTGACCGGTTGGCGCGTACTCTGCAAGACGGGGCAAACGGCAAGATGAAGTTTCCCAATATATTCGTACCCGATTCCCAATTATTTCAGTTGTGAACCCGGTTTTTATTTATAAGGCAACGTACGAACCCCACACCTTAAAATATTGATATAATTGTAGAGACGGTATTCGAGAGCTAGGTAGTTGACCAACCTTACACCAAAACTTTTCCCTACATTTGCATACCTCTCTCGAACTCCATTGCTTTTATCTTTAAAAGTTCTAGCAGCTTATTTTTGTGTGGTTTCCCATGTGTCGCCTGAGATTAGCTGGCTTTATAAGTTCATTAGCAAAAGTATCATAGCGTAGGACACATAGGCTTGGTTCCAAATGTGATCCTCGTTTAGCTTCAATGAAAACATACTTATGATAATTATTATCGTATTTAAGTATTTTAGAATTTTTCTCTACTATACATGTAATAGAAATCGTACTGATGCTAGGCACTGCACTCCGAATCTACAATAACAGGCGTCAGTTCAGAATCTTCTTTTTCCTGTTGCAGATCACTTTATGTTTTCAAAGAATCAATTTTGAACCATACTTTCATTTTAAGAAGACGTAAAATTCCTACCTGCATAATAAATTGTATACGTTTCAATTTCGGAAAAAAGGCGATCTTCGTTGATTTATAAGCGAATCTTTGTTAAAATGTTTTCGAAAATTTCCATGTCCCATATTTGATTTGTGCACTAGTTCGTGTTTTAAGCAAAATAAGAACGGACATTTCAGCTACTTGTTAATAGAAGGAAAATTTTAAAATATAAGAAATGAAGCCATTTTTTAAAATTAGAAGTGCCTTACTATTAAGAGATTGTACATATTGTGTTATACTAATACTAATACTTGTCATACTAATTGTGAGCGCAGATAAATTGAAATATATACATATATATATATATTTATGTGTATATAATTCATGTTGATATGCAAGTTTGTATTGAATAATTTTAAAGCAAAGATACTGATATTCCTAATCAGAAAATTATGATGAAAGAAATTAAAAGACGTATTCAATTTATAAACAAAACACTTTTCAAAGGGTATATACTCGCTGTATAGCGCAATCAACTTTTTTTACAATTTGCAAAATGGCAACATATTCTACATTGCATATTTTACTTTGATGGTTTACTGATTACGATCCTTAAAAAGAAACATTAAGATTACCATCCATTTGGTTTCGTCCAATCATTGTGAATTGAATTCACAAGATCACGATGATAGCGTCCACTCTTAGATGTTGGGTGAACGATATTGTATGTACTGTTACTGTGTAAGTGACACATAAGAAACACCATGCAGAAAACAACATAAAATATCAGAGAACTCTCGATTTCGGTTTTATTCTAATATCAGTTAATAAAGAAACCTGAAATCCCGCAGTTTGTCAATTAAGAAAATAAAGTCATTTAGATTTTATTCTGCCTTTAAAAGAAAAAAATAAGTACAAGTTATCACGGGTAAAAGTGAGAGAGAACGCGGGGAATGTCGTTTCCCTACTTCCAAAAATATTTATGGCATTCCTACACTTCCTAAAAATTACAATGCGCAAAGATAGGCACGGGGTACGGCGTAACGTCATGCGTCCCCCCTACCTCTTCAGATCCATTTTTACCCCTGTAAGTTATTTTTTTAAGTCGATTTAAATATAAAATCAACAAGAATGATTTTTTTTTGTTAAAAAAATCGTGATATTTTTCAACTTTGGGACGTAGGTCTTATAATGAAAGCAAGATGCTTTCAGGTCCGTCGGTCAGACTTCTAATAATTCACAATCGGGTTGATAGTTGTCGCTAATAATAATAATAATGTTTACTGCATGTAATTACATAAGCTCACATTTATTCATTCCTAGGTAATGAAGGTTGAAAACTAGCAAAACTTTAGTCCTGTGTGGATGTATTAAAGTACGAAACAAAGTCAATGAAACCGTTAGGATTTTCGCTCAAACCACTCGAACTTTTTTTTTTTTTTTTAATTTTCAACGAACTTGAAAAGTTCGTTACTGAATTCCCGATGTCTTGTGTGTGTGTGTGTGTGTCTGTTATTTGTGAATTTTTCAATTTAAGTCGTCTATTTGATAGAGCATCAAAAACTATCTGAGAAAGTAATGGCATTTTCCGCGTCATCTTACCGTTCCCGAGATATTGGCCAAAAAAGTTCCGATTTCGGGAAACTTGAGGAGCCATATCTCCGGAACCGTAAGTCATAGAAGAATGATATTTTGCGATTTTTTCTATTTTAAGCCCTTCCGTTTTGAGCAGGTATCTTCGTAAACGTAGAACGTATCGTAGAACGTATGTTATATCGTAGAACGTTTTAACAGATCTTTTAAACAAAACATGTGGAAAAAAGTTTAGTACTCAAGGAAATTATAAATGGATAGATATATTACAAGAATTGTTTAATGAGTATAATAATAAAGTATATAGAACGATTGGTATAAAGTCAGTAGAAGCTAATAAGAAATATATTTTTTTAAGTTCGTTCCGGCATTGCTCGTAAAGTGGTAGTAAATAACGTAAAGACAATGAAGAACATACAAAATTTATAAAGTAAGCCAGATAGTATCTATAAAATACCATTATATGAACTAATAATTGCTGAAGATCTTGGTAGAGTTGATTTTGAGTTTAACGTCTCTTTCAGCAGTGAGGCTATATGAGACGGGACCTACTGATTAACGTGGAATTCGAACCACATGAGCTCCCGCCGGGAATAGAACCTGAGTCTTCCATGAGAAAGGTGCGTACGCTAACCGCTTAGCAACATAGGAGTTCTCTGAAGACCGTATTGTGTGGAAATTTAAATGCGTAATAGTTACGTTGTCATAAACAGTGCATCCAAATTTCTGGTCTATAACAAGAGGCTTGGAAATGTTCTTAAGTTGTTTAGTAGCGTTTTGCAGACACTATCCGCTCACTTTTGGGGGGATAAGCTTACCGAAGAGCCTTGAAAGAGTGGTGAAACTTATAACTGGCGTGTAATTATTGTTTTCCAAGTTTGTAGCAATGATAGACATGGTTTGGAGAGTGGCCGATAGCTGGCAGCACCATTTTACACGAGAACGGAGCAGGTTTGCCAATCATGATAATTTATCTTGATATCAGATAATGCTCTTGGGATAATAGGTGAATATACAATTGTTCTAGAACGCACACTTTTTTAATACAGTTTTTCAATACAAAATAATTCTAGATGTGCATTAAATAATTATAAAACACACGCGCTGAGTTTTTTTAACAGCTATTCCCGCTAAAATAAATCAATAGTAATTTGAGAATTGCCAAATGTCAACCGTGCATCCATTTTTTAAAATTCAATTACGGTTACGTTTACGACGGTGCGCAAATGTTGTTGTTCAGAGTAGTGTTAATAAGGGTTTTAAATAATGGTGACGACAATGAGGTCGATTTGGATTTCGAAACTGAAGATTACTAGATAAGTTTATTACTACATATTATTGCTATTATTGGTAATATTATACTTGTTTCTACAGTTGTCACATGCATGACATATATATATATATATATATATATATATATATATATATATATATATATATATATATATATATATATATGTAGACTAATATACAATTTTAAAGAAGATAGATAATTTTGTTCTCTGAGGTTGGCAACTTCGGGGCGGAGCAATCGTGTAAATATGAATGAGCCACTTATATCACGCTCCGTAGAGGAGCGATCTACTGCAGAGCTATGCAGTCTCGAAGTCCGTTCGTAAAATTAGCTGCAGTGATAAACATGCATGGTCATATTCCAATTTTTATTCTTCGATTGATTGTCGATAGGTTTGATTCCTCCGTACTTTAAAGAAGAAAAACAGAACGCTGTTCCTCTTTCGTTCATATTGCTATTTGAGCCACCATTGTTATGTTACTGCTTCGTCCTCATGTGGCGTTTCAACTTGGTGGCCCCATTTGTTGATCTTTCTTTTTTTTTAACAGTCAATGTTCCAAATAAGCAGGACCAGGCTTTTTTCCAGAAAATTTTGTCAAGAATGGGGGAGGGTAGAATCAAATAGTATTAAAAAGAGTTCCATTGGGACACTATTTGGTCAAGGACAATCCTGGAGTGGTCTAAGAAAATGTCCTCGTAGCACAATGGACGAAATGCACAATCTAGCTCTGCAAAAGTGCAAAATCAAGTTGCTTGGAATTACACCCATTGTACCCGTAATGAGTCACAAAGAAATCACAGATGACAGGAACAACAGTAGAAAAATATGAAATGCATGGAAATGGATTTGCACGTATAAAAGACGGGTTGTCATACAGCAGCAGGTATTACTAATGTTAGCCAGATTTAGAAGGTCAAAGTTATCCCATCGTGCTCAACGTTTGCTCGACTGTTAGGAATCGAGAACTGCTGTATTTCATGCTGCAGGGATGTACTATGATTGAAATACAAATTGACTGAAAAATTAAATGCTTTTACCACAAGTAGCACGCGTACAACATCGGAAGTTGCTGTTCGTACACAAAGGTATGTGATATTGCATTTTAAGGGGAAACAATAAAGATATCCACCTATATCCATCTCGAAATTTGTTTATGTGCAATAAATGAATGTTCTCGTATGCAATAATAGTGACATTAGCTGCAGAAAACTGCAACCTAATGATGTGTTTAAAAATTTCAGATACGATATCTGTATCCCGGAGAGAGCTTTTTGATATTTGGCGTGAGAAAAGAACCCTAATTACCAAAAATGCTGCAGTTGCAACATACACTATGTGCTCAAAAGTATCCGGCACCCTCCAAAACATACGTTTTTCATATTAGGTGCATTGTGTTGCCACCTACTGCCAGGTACTCATTATCAATGACCTCAGTAGTCATTAGACATCGTGAGAAAGCAGAACGGGACGCTCCGCGGAACTCGCGGACTTCAAACGTGGTCAGGTGATTGGGTGTCACATGTGTCAGAAGTCTGTACGCGAGATCTCCCACTCGTAAACATCCGTAGGTCCACTGTGTCTGATGTGATAGTAAAGTGGAAACGTGAAGGGACATGTACAGCGCAAAAGCGTACAGGCCGACCTCGTCTGTTGACTGACAGAGACCGCCCCACAGTTGAAGAGGGTCGTAAAGTGTAATAGGCAGACATCTATCCAGACCATCACACAGGAATTCCAAACTACATCAGGATTCACTCCAAGTACCATGACAGTTAGGTGTGAGGTGAGAAAACTTGGATTTCATGGTCGAACGGCTGCTCATAAGCCACACATCACGCAGGTAAATGCCAAACGACACCTCGCTTGGTGCAAGGAGTGTAAACATTGAATACCGTAATTCGTCACTCCACACAACGTTTTTCCACTGTTCAATCGCCAATGTGGCGATCCGATGGCAGGGTATGGGTATGGCGAATGCCCGGTGAACGTCATCTGTCACCGTGTGTAGTGCCAACAGTAAAATTCGAAGGTGGTGGTGTTATGGTGTAGTCATGTTTTTCGTGGAGGAGGCTTACACCCCTTCTTGTTTTGCGTAGCACTCTCACTGCGCAGGCCTACACTGATGTTTCAAGCACCTTCTTGCTTCCCACTGTTGAAGAGCAATTCGGGGATGGCGATTGCATCTTTCAACACGATCGAGCACCTGTTCATATTGCACGGCCTGTGGCGGAGTGGTTACACGACCATAACATCTCTGTAATGGGCTGGCCTGTACAGAGTCCTGACTTGAATCCTATAGAACACATTTGGAATATTTTGGAACGCCGACTTCGTGCCAGGTCTCACCGACTTACATCGATACAAGAAACTGATGCCAACCATTCATTGCCGTATTTCTAGAGACCACATTATATTACGACAGTCACAATTACTTAAATAATTAAACTGATGGCCCACTTACGTAGAAAATAATACCTAAGCTTATTCCTGGCTAGTCGGTGAATATTCGCTCGTTTAGTTTTGCTTCTTTTCCCGGTGGAAGCTCCTGTGGTTTGAGTTCAGCAAACCAAGTTAGGTTCATATCTCAATTGCCTTAGTTCTTCAAACGGACATTAACTCAAAACAAAACCTAATAAAAAATAATACCAGCTATGAAAAACATTAACAGTTCTTCAGGTACTATTTCGTCTTCACTTGTGTGTTTGAAAAGTTCCGCACCTAAACACACTTCCGCGTAATTTTCTTTCCAAACATCCATATTCCGTCCAACAAAGATTTTCGATCACATTAATAGTGGTAGTGATACATAAATTGGGTTCTTAACGAAACTTCAAAGTGTAAAATCGCATAGTGCCAGATCCAGCGAAAAGGGTAGCTATGGGAGAAGATAGTTAACATCAATACGGACAAAATATTTTCTGCTTTTAACTCGCCATTTTTTAAACTGCAGTCCCGTGGGTTTGCGGTGAATAAGCGAAGAATTTTTGTAGTTTATTTTACTTACGAAATTCAACTAGTCTTTTACGTCAATAATTAATAATAGTATTAATACCTTAAAGTATTAAACGTATTGGATATGGCAATACTTTCTGTTTTGTTGTTATAAAAACTTACTAACGCTAGCTGATAACCGTTCACACAGATTGACACTTCTTTCAATACACTTTGTTCCGAACAACCACATTACTAGTTTCGGCACTTACATTTGTAGAATGATTGTTCCGAGTAAAATACAGTCTCTAACGGTTTACTTTTCTTTCCTTCTCACTCGTAGTTTATATTTTAATTGTTTCATTTCACCCTTACCACGTGCGTCCGAGAGTGAAGGAAAAAAGTTTCCATAAAATATGATGCAATTAAAATCACCTTTATTCAAAAAAAGAAAAAAACGAAATCGGTCAAGGAATTATTTATCTCCATTACAATCATTAGAAGATAAAGAGAGAAAATACGGAAGCGAAGACATAATGAAAACAAACGTGAAACTGTTCTTCTAAAGCAAAACTACACCACTCATTTTGATTGTGCAATGTTGGATGATTGCGTCTCTTTTCAACACACAGATTATATGAGACGTGGCCTTACAGCTTAAAGTGGAATACAAACCACTGTAATACGTTCAAAGTTCTTCCAGCGCGAATCAAACTTTGGGACTGTGACTAGTAGGAAGCGCTTGTCTTTTTGTGTAGTGATGTGCATATGTGTGAGAGAAACTAAAAGACAATTATGACAAAACTTCACTTATGTGCTGCATTTGCACATTTTATTTGCGAGTTGCATTTGCAATTTTTGTATGGGATTCACGATACATCTATTGTAGAACGCGTCGTTCTGCTGGAAATGGTCCTGGTTTGATTTCAATCGATATGAACTTGTGAACAACATGCCTTACATAAGGGTCTGCAAGGTTCTCTAGTTCCCTTAGACTTTCTGATTTTATTGGAAAGAAAACTTGTGTTTCTATTGATACGATGTTCCACGGTTGACGGCGATATGTGATTTCTAGAGGTAGAGATTTTATTTTCTGGTTATCAAGACAACTAATTGTGAACAAACGTGTTAGAAAAATGAAATGAATCGTTTAGGTTTACGTCCCACTCATACATATTGAAATGTAAGGAGACAGATAATTATTGAAAGTAAATAGTTATGAAAGAATTGGTGATATCAGAATGTGGGAGGAAACTGGAGAGCTTCGAAAAAACTCACAAACACACTGGCATGGCGTGAGATCGAACCAAAGACTCTTCGAACCAGAAGTCAACGCTCTACCACAAGCTGCTGACCGTTAAATATATATAACATTGAAAAAATACGTTTAAAAACAACACTTGAAAAAGTATAATGCATTTTATCAACATACTACAGGTATGACGTAAGCCACATTGCATTCCGTAATGAGTGGTATTAGTATACGTATTAATTCGTGTTATGATTTTTAGGTGCCTAGTTTCGTTACCCTCTATGCAATCCTTTTTAAAGTTATTGAGCAAATCAAACATAAAGATGATGGGAAAATTTATAAATTAACCTTGTACTATCACCTGTGAATTTAGTAATCTAAAATAACAGTTGAGTCCTAAATGATGTTGAAATAACAAAAGAAACACTTACCAGTTCCCACACTTCGACGTGCAGAGAATCTCCAACCCATTAATATTCATTTAAACACTGGCTACCTTTCCGTGAACATCAAAATGACAAATAACTAAACCATGTCCTAGAGAAGGAAATCCAACGTGTGAAGTTACATTGTGTCATCAAATGGAAACATTATCACTGAGGCATGGCAAATAGATGCAATATTTTGCACAGTAGAAGTTAATCCATTTTTCTGTGTCATTTATTATTCTTAATGAACTATGTTTTATGCACTGTAAGCAACAAGGACACATTTTCCTTCTCCATACTTGAATCTAGAGCTTCTGTATTATAGCGTAATCCATATTTCTTTTAAGTATTATGTTATGCGGATGGAGTGGTTAGCTCTTATAGAACAAAGATGTTTTCGTGTTGTTTTCATGTTATAAACACTTTTAACAATAATAATTAGTGTGATATGCTATATAAAATGCTCTTAAGCGTGAATGATGTTACGATGTTTCATTGAAGTAAGTTAGTTATTAGAGAAATTACTATGCAATTCAGTCTAGCATTATTGAATTACTGTTTACACTCAATGAAAGTGTAATAAGGTAATATCAAAGTAATAAGGAGAGAATTGAGATGAAATGCAATTACATTTAGACTAAAGTACATGAGGAAGAATAAAATGAAGTAAAACTATTTAAGCTTTGTTAATACTTCTTTTCTAATGTTCTCTTTTCATGTATTTCTTTCAGTACGTGAATTAATCCTGTTTCACTAATAAGCCAGTAAATCACGTATATCTATTATGATCGTCATCATTTCCCATCGAAACGTCGATATTTTCTACATAATTATCTTCTTTAGTGGTAGTATTATTATCCTTCACTTTAATGTAATTTTTATTTTCATGTGCGATACACATTTTCCATGCTTCTTCGCGTCTGTATCTCAGTTTGAAACTCGCATATCGTTGATAGAAAGTTTGACTCTACTTAATGAAAGACTTAAATGTACACGTGTAGTTGACATATACTTGCGTCACTGACACATAAAGATAATTTTGTACTGTCTTAAAAATAAACAATTGCTCGCGTACTTAAAACCTACAAAGCAGTGGCGGATCCAAAAGGGGAAGTGTGACCTCCCTGAAGTGAAAATACAACTCTTTTTGTGTTATTTCAACGAGACAACGAAGCTTTTTTTTTTTTTTTTGGTCAATATATTGGACTAATTATCTGCTCTCATTCTATTGGTAGTTGAAACTAGCTAATATTTCCAAGTGTTACAGCGGGTAATGGTTTGCGTACCCTCCGAACCTTCCATTCTTTTGCGCAAGACCGAAGAAATATAAATTTTCTGTGTCCCAATGGCGGATCTAGAAGGGATCCCACGCACTTCACGAGTGAATAGACTCAATTATTTTTGTGTCAGTATATTAGACTAATAGTAATCTGCTTCCACTCTATCGTTAGTACAAGCTAGCTAATATCACCAGGTGTTACAACAGGTAATATTGTGTACTCCTTCCGAACTTTCCACCATTTTGAGCACGAAGGAAGAAATATTAATTCTGTAACTCAGAGACGGATCCAGAAAAGGGGTTCCGCGACCCCATAAGGGAAGGTATAACCCTTTCTGTGTTACTTCCACAGATGACAAAAATATTTTTTGTCAATATATGTGTCAGTTGTTAATATAAACAAGTTAATATCCCCAAGTATTAGAGCCGGTAATATTTTGTTCCCCCTCCAAACCTTCCATCTTTTGAGCAGGAATGGAGAGATCATATCAGCAGATTTAGAAAGGGGCGCACGCCACCCTCAAGGTAAAATATAACCCTTTCTGTGTTATTTCCACAGACAATAAAAGTATTTTTTAAATTTTTTTTTGTCAATATAATAGACTAATAATTTGATCTCAGTTTATTGATAGTACAAACTAGCTAATATCTCCAAATGTTGCAGCCCAAATAATTTTGTGCCGGCGCCGAACTTTCCATTTATTTGAGCATAAAGAAAAGATACAAAACCTTTCGCGGCCCAGTGGCGGACCTAGAAAGGTGCGCACGCACCTTCAAGGGAAATATGACCCTTCCTGTGTTATTTCCACAGATGATAAAACTACATTTTGTCAATATATGAGACCATATTATACCAATGCTCTCCGTCTATTGTTAATACAAACTAGATAATATTCTCAGGTGTTACAGCGGCGTATAGTTTTGCACCTCCGAACTTTCCATTCTTTTGCGCATAGATGAAAAATATTAACTCTGTGCCTTAGCGATGGGTCCAGAAGTTTCGCCCCTCCCCCTCAAGAGAAAATTCTTTTTTGTGTTTTTTCAAATGAAATTGATGTTAATAATTGTGATCTTCATATCTGTTGAAAACCATATATGCAATTGGATAAGGTACATATCTAAGCAGTTTTTCTAATTAAATGCTTTTGTGAAAAGTAAAATTTTCAGTCTTCCGTAAGTTTGTTCCTATTCATTCGAAATTCGTCATATCATGATCATACAATTAGACACTAAAGTACTTTGGAAGTACATTGCTCCATCCATCTGACTTGCGTTATTACTGCTGTAGATGCCATCGAAGAAGAAGTTTCGCCCCTTCCCCTCAAGAGAAAATTCTTTTTTGTGTTTTTTCAAATGAAATTGATGTTAATAATTGTGATCTTCATATCTGTTGAAAACCATATATGCAATTGGATAAGGTACATATCTAAGCAGTTTTTCTAATTAAATGCTTTTGTGAAAAGTAAAATTTTCAGTCTTCCGTAAGTTTGTTCCTATTCATTCGAAATTCGTCATATCATGATCATACAATTAGACACTAAAGTACTTTGGAAGTACATTGCTCCATCCATCTGACTTGCGTTATTACTGCTGTAGATGCCATCGAAATTTGGATATTTATGATATCTGTAGCTTCCTTAGTTTGCAACACTCCATGACAAGTATAGGACTGTGTGTTTGTCTTTCAAATGTCGATTTGAAATGTGTAATAACTTGACGTAATAATATTTGAAAATATACAACTTTATGTTATAGTGTCACAAAGCATGTCAAACAATGTCCCCTGCAAATATTTGCTTGATATAAGAAGGTCAGTATTTTTTTCTATTAGCTCAAAAGTTACAAGGACATACCAAGATAAGTGGTTCACCATATATTTAAAATACACATATGAGTGTGCGTGTATCTGTATTCCCAGAATTGCAAGTCCTAGAGGAAGGTTCCTGAAACACAGAAGTTTTAGTACCATTATCAAGTGCTATGGAATTTATTTTGTAACGACCAATTGTAGTTTAGGTTCGTTTTCAGCGCTGAAGCTATATGAGATGCATGTAAGTCAAATGTACTTCTCTATGAAGTACGGAGTCAGCACTGGTCAGATAATACTTTTCCTTTCAGGTTCTCAGTCTTAAATAATGCGAGCAATTGTTGATAATTCCTTAGATTTATACCTAGGTATATATAAAGAATAAATCCTAAATAACAGGTGCAATTACTTATGTATACACTTGAATTAGCAACCCGCTGAATCTTCTTATAAGACAATTTTATTAAAATAAAATAAATACAGAGTACATTTGCCAATATTTAAAATAAATAATAGTGTATAATATATAATACAGAGGTTCTATAATAATGCATACAAAAATTTGTATAATAAAGGATTGTGTAAGATATACAATATCGTTAGTTAAAGGACATATTAATTGTCTTTATAGTATATGTACAAGTACTGAAAAGTTGTCTTGTGAGAAAATGAATTACTTTTTTTTTCTATTTTCTCATAATTCTATATAATCTCATACGCCTCTGATTGTCTTATCATTCCATGAACGGTGTATTGCATTAATAATTATATTAACAATACTGTTAATGCTTTGATGTTTCTCCGTTCACATAAAAAGCATATCGACTGATACAAATTACGTAATTTAAATACCAACCCAATGTTAAATTTTAATTGTTCAAATTTTTCATTATTTTAATTTTAAATTCGGACATTGTGAATATGATGTACTTGCAAGTACGAAATAACTCACAATAAGAATCCATCTTTAAAAAACAAAACAACGACTACAATCCTCATTTGATCGTCCATTCTAAACGCAGTTTACAAGAAGATACTGTATTTACATCGAAAGTGCATAAATATTATGCGATAGTCTATTCATAATACGATATAAGTACAAAACTACCTACAATGTTAAAAGCAACATTTAACACAAAATAGCAAATTTATTTACTTTTTCTAGTTTCATCTTTATACTTTATCATCACAAAAAAGTATAACAGTATTTTCAACATGATAATCAACGTCATTCTTTTATTGAATGACTGAAGTTTTTAGACTTCTAGTAAACGCACCCACTTACACCACTAAAATCAGTATTAACAGGTTTCTGGTAATCGGTCTTAATAAAGTCTGCACCTCTTTCAGCTAACATAATTATTGAGGAAATGGGATTAGCACGGGGAACGAATGGAAAGACGGACGCATCAATAACTCTGAGATTATTCACTCCATGAACTTTGAAATCAGTGCCAACAACTGTTGTGGGATCAGCTTCTGCTCCCATTTTATTTGAACCACTTTGATGATTTTCGGGATAGGTGTCTCGTTTGATAGCACAATCTATATATTCTGTTATGTTGTGTGTGAAATCTTCACATCCAGGGATGTCCAATGATGTTGAATTATCTAATTGAAAGTCCCAATATTTTAGTGCCTGTGTACGTGTTAAGTTCATAATAATGTGAACTCCTTCTTTTAAAATCTCTAAATCTGTCTCATCTTGAAAGTAGTTACCGTAAATAAGAGGTGGATCAAATGGATCTGAAGATTTAAGTGTTAGATTTCCTTTGCTACGTGGAGCGAGAAGTGTTGGTCTAAGAACTATTGGTCGTCTTGAACATTCAGGTCCTTCTCCATCTAAACATTCTGTTGGACACCCGCTGACATAGCCATCGATAAAGATCTGTAAGTCTGCATGTCCGGGTTCACCATAGGAGGAAGTAAGGAATCCTGTAATTTGTGTAATTCCATTGGTACCTAAAGATCCTGTATTATTCGTTACATACTGTAAAACCGAAGTATCATTTAATTCCATTTGAAAAGTATCAGTGATTGTGAATCTTACCCTGGCTCCTACATGATTTTGAAGGTTTTGCCCAACAGGAAGATCTTTGATTACTGGTATTCCGTGAGCAGTGAGATCTTCAGTTATCCCAATGCCTGACAGCATAAGTAATTGAGGAGAGTTAACTGCGCCAGCCGATAAAATAACCTCATTTTTAGCTTTTACAATTTTCGAGATTTGTTTTCCGTTTACCGTGTATGTGATATTGACACCAATAGCTGTTTTAGTATTTGGATCTATGATAACCTTAGTAACTCTTGTATTAACAATGATATTAAAGTTGGGATTACTTCTATGTGGTCGAAGATAAGCTCTAGCTGTTGAAAATCTTGTTCCGTTTTTCGTTACGAATTGTGCACGGGTAAAACCTGTTACTTGTGCTCCATGGTTGACGTCTGTGTTGTGTCAGATTCCCAGTTCTTCTCAAGCTTTAATGATATCTTGAGCTAACTGTGGTTGCTCATCGAACCAATTAATAGGTAAAGGTCCTGAGAAACCGTGATAATTGCTATCTAATCTTTTCCCTAGGTTCTGTTCCGACTTTTTAAAATAAGGAAGAGTGTTACAATAATCCCAAGTGATATTTTTATCACTAGGCCACTGATTGAACTCCTCAGGATGACCTCGTGTGTACATCATCCCGTTAAACACTGATGTTCCACCAACTGACTTTCCTCTTGGCCATGTACATCTTCTGTCCACATTGTTTAAACATGCTTTTTCTTCTGGCTCTGTAACATATCCCCAGTCCAAAGAAGAGTTGACAAGAAAACCAACAAAATATGGAATCTGAGTCAATGTTGGTTCTAGAGGCCCTGCTTCTATTAGTAGCACTTTCCATTCGGGAACTTCTAGTAGTCTACTTGTTACAACAGCTCCTGCCACACCAGCGCCAACTACGATGAAATCATAATGATCATCTGGTTCATCCAAGGGAATTAGTCTATTACATGAGTCTGATATAGTGTTGGTGACGTGAAAGAGAGTTTCTAAAGTGAGCATAAAGGGCAGAGGACATACATTGTTCCATAATGTAGTATCCGCGAAGTCACAGTGACAAGTCTCCATTTTATGAGGATTACTAAAATAACCTGAATTATTTTGCAGCCTGAAATGAGAAAAAATAATCATTGTTTAGTTATTTGGTACACCCACTTTATGAAAACATGCAGTTGTATAAAATTAAATTATTTTTATTCCTTTACATTGAATTTAGTAGTATGTTGTATAGTTTGCTTAGACAGTTGCCTGATGATTGTGTGCTTTAATGAGCTAAATGCTGTCTTATTCGTTACATAGAAGTATGTTTATCAACTCTTCCTTTCTGTTTGTAGTATGCGGAACAAATACAGAAATATTAAAGAGTACATAAAGTTCGGTACTTCATCTATCGTGAAGCGCATTGTGAAACCTGTGATAATTTCTCATGGATATTTGCTACTTTTGATTAGATAATTCAATTGTGATTATTTGTATGTAATACAACTTTGGATGTGAATTTAAGTAAAATTTTGACAAACTGGAAATATAAGTTCAGGAATTTTATAACAAGAAAATATTTATTTCTATATTCGAAAGTAGTAAAATGCATAAACCTGATATATATATATATATATATATATATATATATATATATATATATATATATATATATATATAGGGTGATAGGTAATTCTACCGACAAACTTTGGGAGGCGATTCCTTATACAAAATAAAAGAAAAAAAGTTCTAATAAATATGGGGCGAAAAATGCCTCCTTTCAGAGTTATGATCCATTCAAAATTCGAAAAATCATTTTTCAAAACTCCCTAACTTAGCAGCTATAGGACCTATCCCAAGCGGTTTAAGGAATTACACAGGAACTAGTATGTTCTCTATCTAAATATCCATGTTTAACCATCCTCCGTTATTGGTGAAAGGAACTGTAAAAAGGAAGTTGAAATATAGGAATACTCCTTTAAGTATTAGTGGTGCGTTCGTTTCGCTGGTACCGGTGACTTCTGAAACATCGATATTTAGATAGAGTGTATACCAGTTCCTGTGTAATTCCTTAAACCGCTTGAAGAAATGAAATGAAATGAAATCTTTGAGTTTTACGTCCCACGGTTATGCCGGTTAGGCTAAAGGAGACGGTGATTATGAGAAATGAATGAAATGGTGGAATGAAGAAAGTGGGAGGAAACGGGAGAACCCCGAGAAAACCCACGCACACGGTGTTTGTCCACCACAAAGTTCACTTGGCGGGAGCAGGGTTTGAACCCGGGACCCCATGCACCAGAGGTGAACGCTCTACCACTGAGCCACCGCGGCCCCGCCTTAAACCGCTTGGGATAGTTCCTATAGTTTCTAAGTTAGGGAGTTTTGAAAAATGATTTTTCGAATTTTCAGTGGATCATAACTCTGGTAGGAGGCATTTTTCAGCCCATGTTTATTAGAACGTTTTTTCTTTCATTTCGTGTAAGGATTCACCTCGGTCCAAAGTTTGTCGGTGGAGTTACCTACCACCCTGTATATATATATAATTTGTAAGCACTAATAAAACTTAACTTCTTGCAGTAATGATTTAAGTTATGCCAGCGATATTTCGGAAATTATCAATTGTTTAACACGTTATAATGACAGGAAGGTATCTTAAACCTATAAATTTTTTCAAGAATTTTAGGAAATAATGATACAATTGAGATGCTTAATAATCTAGCCTTTCTTGTGTATGCTGAAGAGAGGTCAGGTATTGCATACACCAACACTTCAGCAAACCATTTAATTTAGGAAATATTCGTCGTCTATAGTAAAGAATGAAGGGCGTAACTACTTTTATTTCGAGTTGAAAAAGAGATAATATTTAAAACTGCCCATTTCATGAATAATATTTTATTGTTTATGTAAACAGTGACTATGAACAAGGCATAGATGTTATGATAAATCCAAATTACATTGAAACTGAATAGTTAACATTGTAATAATATAAAATACTCTGGAGATTGTAATGCTGATCGTTATACACAGCCTACGAAGGGATCTATCCAACCAGTCAAACTTACTGAATGATGTAAGTTTAATGAAGCTAAAGCATTCTCACTTTCTTCAGGTATCTCCTACTACCAGTTTAAGATGAAAATTCCTAGCACGAAAGGAGGTAATTTAGCTACCGTGATTAAGATTGTGACAAAGGAAAAGTTCGATCTCTAATGAAGATAATATTTCTACACCATAATAGATAGTTGTGTTAATTCAACTCATTGGCTCTGTGTTACCATATTTGTATTGAAATTTTACACGTGCTGTGTAACACTTCAGTGCCATCGATTTTTATAGTAAATCGTTAAAGTGGTAATGGTTCAATCAGTTATCTGACGTAGTGATATTGGTAACATACGATAGGTCTTTTGTGTACAGTTGTCAATATAGTACGTTTACAAAAACATTTTCTTATTAAATATAAATGAATCTTTTGAGGAATAATAAATCATATAGTATTGTATATCATAAATTGTTTATAAGGAGTAATGAGAATGCATATATAGTTTGCGAAGGCGAGAAACTTCGTGGAATTCAATGATACGATTTGGCAACAACTCTTCTTGAATAAAAGAAGAGCATTGGAAAATGCCTTGCAAAGTAATCCAACAAGATGTCAAATTTTCTTGGCATAGCTCCATTTCGAGTAATCTTTCTGACTTAAAATACATCGAAAACAGATAAATGGAAGCTAATGTAAATGTTGTCAGAAAATTCCTTCGCCTACAAAACTATTTGATCAAAGTTTACAAAATAATAATAATAATAATAATAATAATAATAATAATAATAATAATAATAATAATAATAATAATAATAATAATAATAATACTTTTTTTCTTTACTTGGTGATACTCCGTGTAAGACTGTGTTCATAGTTAAAAATCACAGTTAATAAATATTCATAATCAAATACTAGAGTATTTATGATATCACTTCAAGTTAGAAATTATAGATGTTTTGTCTGATATGCAGGATTTTGAAACGATTATGCTACATTTCCTAAGCCATTGTTAGAAAATAATGGTTTTGGTTGATCCCTGACGAGTTGCCAATATTAGTAACTATCTGACTTGTATTCACCGTGTGAGCTTGGGCATTACTAACAGCATAGGGAAAGAGCATTGTGGCGTTGTTTTTATTTCTGCATTCCTTCGTTTATCACCTAGTACTTTAACAGCGCCTCGGTTATTTTTTACAGTGCAAAATGAGCATATTCGTCTAGTTTAAGCACCTAGCATCGACTCTGTGTGAAAACAATAATACTGGTCTTGCATTAACCAATATAACTAAAGCACCGGACCCTTGATTTTGAAAGAAAACCCTAAAGCGGTCGTCATGCTAGAACCACTATGTGTTAAAATTGAGTTGTGTTAACACAATAACTTTTTTCTGTGTATGTAACCCTATTTTATATAAGTAGATAAGAAATTGTATAGGGAGATTAGCTTAGGTAAGAGTAGTTACTTGGGTTTTAAGGCTAAATATTTCGAGCGGTTTTTCCTTGTTTCTTCTATTTTAATAACTCGCTGCTTTATTCTTTCATTCTCATTAGTAGAAAGGTAAATAAATTACTTTAATGTATTCATGAAGAATATCAATTGCTTTTTGCTTTCGTGAATGCGCATGGTTAATGCTTGTACATTCGATGTGTGCAGTCATAAAGCTATGACCAGAAATGATGGTGATAATAGCGAATGTACTGTTACATACTATCCAAATAAAACTTGCTCGACCGTACAATATTGAAGTACTATTTAGAATAGTGATTCGCCATGGTTTATTTTCTAAAAAATGTACTCCATGATGTTAATTTTGGAGTAAATTGAAGATTACTACCGGATGGACGTAATGAGTAGTTAGCGTCCTTGTTTTCGAATCGGAAGTTCCCGGGCTCTATTCCCTCTATGAGCTATTTTGAGTGGTCTTTTAATTATATATTTCCTGATATTTACCAGCCAAATGAGACTGTAGCCTACTTCCAGAATTTCTTCGAAATTGAGTGCGTCCCCCGTTATAGTGCGAAAAGGCTTTACGACTGTATTGGGAATTATGATAATGACATTTGCGAATCTGCTTACAATGCGAAGGTAATCCAGACACCATTATGCGAATACATTAGAAAACATTACCACATTCATTGATTGTTTTTCTTCTTTTTCACCATCATTTAAGGACACTACTTTTCACTGAGTTGATTTACTTGTTTCTACTCTAGATTTTATCTCTCTTATTTTTTGTATGTTCTATTCTTTGTCTTCTATTTTTTGTATTTAGAGATTATGTGTTATATTTTCAAATTTGATGAATATAGTTAGAAACAATAGCTTTATCTTTTTATCATGGTAGATGGCTATTGGAGAGTTTCCAAACATCCGATTGTTTGAATTTGCGAATGAAAATTCTCAATATATAAGTTTGTCTAGATGAAGAGTAATTTCTTCTTTCGTCAGTGAAGTAGATAATTAACCATTTTAACACGGAATAATTCAATATATATTCATTTGTTTCTTTCGATTTTAAGATTCGTTCTCAGGATAGAGATATTTGAAACAAAGGCCGTGTCCAAAAGATACAAGTGCACATTTGAAGTACGCTTATTTCCGGAAGTGACGTCACCTAGTGTGCGTCAAAAGGTCCAAGTTCACAAGTGTGCGAGTGCATAGTGCGTAGTGTGCGAGGATGTACACTACGTTAGTATACTTGTGTGCTTAATATGGCGATTTCTCGTAGAATGACTTAATAAAATTTTAATAGGCATATTCTTAATATTTTTGTTTAAGTAAATATATTTGTGGACTGATTTTATAATAATTTACTTGATAAAAATACAAGTTAGTGATTTTACAAGTCGAATATAAAAATATTACGCAAATAACAAATGTATTTACGTTATGTTCTTTGAGTATGCAATAGAATTTAAAATAGTATAGGGAAAACAAACAAATAATTTCTTTATTAATGCTATAAAGACATTTGTGCTTAAATATTACATGGTTTATGTAGCTTAACTGAAATAGTTGCACTATCGGTAATGCGGCTATTTGCACGTAAATGACAAATTTTAATGGTGTATGAATATATTAAGTTCTAGCATAGTATACATAGATTATTCATTTCTCTATAGCTACAGCTACAGCCGCAGCCGCAAAGGTTAATTCATAGACACATAAGCCTAATTTTATAGTTTTGATTCTAAACGAATTCCTTTCAACGATACCATATTTCCTTGCACTTGAGAGAGACTGTAATATACCAATTACCATACATTGTGTATTTTTGACAGGTACCGAAAAGTGAAATACAGATCAAAAATTCCTTTCTCCACATTTATCAAAGATTTCACAAATTACTCCTGGTAAGTCTTTACTATGGCCATTTCATTTTTTTTATTCTTCGATTTAGCGATTTGATCTCTTGGTTCCGGTTTTAACAACTTGCCTCTTCACCCATATACTGTATATAAGGTAGTAGGTAGGTTGGTTCCTTTTTATACCAAAGTATAATATTTAATTCACATAATATTGACGAGCGAGTGTTAGCGAGTGAAGGCTGGTTGGAACCCCGCAGAGCACTTTCTTTTCCGTCTTCGTTACGAATCGATTCATTGAAAGAAATGTCCAAAGTAAAGACTCGCCTTCCTCTTAATTCATATAATCCCATTACTGTACCCAGTATTAAAAGATTATGAACAATAATTTCTTCCGTATAGTTGAACAATGAGAGCCATTACATTACATACTGTATTTTTTCATAAAACCGTCTCTTAATTTTCATAAAATTCTTATTATATTTTTAGTAGTTTATTTTACGTTTATATTTGGACGAGAGGATTTGTTTCGTTACTGAATAACCATTTTCGCAGTGGGAAGCATGTAGGAGAGTATATTTCAAGAGAGATGTAGGGCGCCGAAAGCGTAGTAAAATGCACGTAAATGTTGAAGTGTATACAATATACAGAACTCCATTCAAGCAGGCTTATAAGATAGTAATCTCACTTTTTTTTTGTTGTTATTTTTACCATACTACTTTCATTAGGGTTATTCGCCTTGAGTATGCATTATCCTTATAAATTGGTATTTCATAGCGACATAATAGCTTTTTTCTGTAATTTTGGTCCTCATGTTGTTCAACTTTACCATTTCTTTCCTTGTCATCCTTCTATGTGTTAACTTTTGCTGTAGATTAAGAATACGGAGACACAATTTCGATGATTTCCAGGTAAAATCAATAAATTCACAGTGAAAGAATAACATCTAAGGAACTTCAATATTAGCGCAATATGGTAGAAAGAGTTCAATCAGTATGCCTGAACTGAAAGAATACAGTAGAACTACAACAATTATACTGTCATTGTTGTGAAATCTACCGTACAGGAAGCAATTATAATCAGTATCAACCCTCTCCCAAAGTAGTTTTGTGCCACATTATTGTAAATACCGCTCCCCTCGGTGGCCTAACGCTCTTGCACGTTGCCTACTTTCAGTTGCAATAAAATTCCTAAACTAATTCGCAAAAGTGTCTTCAGCGCCCTAATCACCAGTGCTACTCTTCTTTCGGGAGATTATTAAATATTCCCTCCGCAAGCATGCCTAATAAAGTAGAATATCGCCAATAGTTTAGTGTTTTTTATGTTGTCACGAGTTTATTGTGCACATAAGACAACGCACACATATATTATATATGTATTGCATTTATGCTCAGCTCTTGTTAATCTGCGCGTGAAATACCCAAAATGACAAATATTTGCAGGCACGGCAAAGCTGAAGCTGTTGGCATACATGAAAAAAACTCTTAAATCATTTTATGGTTACCCCATATAGTCAATCTGTACGGTTTATTTATCTTTAATATAACTGGAAAGTCATTCATCTAAAGAAAAAAAAGCATGCTAATTTTTTCTAGTACGCGAAATTCTCCCTTCTTTTGTCATCAATGTTCCATATTCCACCACAACGAGGCGCTGTAAGCAAGTGCTGATCAAAAGCTAATTTTACGAAGTGTACACTATTTAGTGTGCACTCGATTTGTAGACTTCGAGTGTGCATCCTCGAAGTGTGCACTATGCGCTTTTGGACACGGCCAAAGACTAACTTGGAGTCCGAACCCCATTAGCTCTCACCTGTAATAGGATCTTCGCTCAAAAGACTACAATCTTCGTTTCAAATGCTAATAATTTAGGAACGAAGACGCCTTTTAACATTCATGTACAGAAACTGTTGTCTATAGGTTATATTTGTAAAATACATTTTCGTTAACTTTCCACACAAAGAAATGATGCTTTGCAGTTAGAAGTCAAATTACAAAGAAATTTTATAAATTTTCTCTGTCAACTTGGATATGTTAAAAAGTATTTTACTTACCACTGCTGTGTGTTTTAATGTAAGTGACACTATATTCTTCAACCGCTGAATGATGTTAATCAATGGTTTATTTCCCCTTTATATACAAATTCAGAATTCTGTTTACTTCATTCATTGACTAAAGTCTATAAATTTTGTGCTTGATTCGTGAGACGAGTTGAAGTGTTTATAGTAAATATAGTGAAAAAAAAAAAAAACATTCATTCGTCCATGCGTTGTCATTCATGATAATTATTTCTCAATAGATGACAATGCCAATATTGTGATTGATTGGATAAACAAAATTGTGTCTCGTGCAGAGCTGGGTGAGTAATAATTTTAGGTTACTTTTTATGAATGAAAGTGGATTGTTCAATAACAGAGAGATAACGCATGTTCTTTTTTCTATCGATTGAAAGATAATTTTGGCAGTTTTTATGAAACCAATTTCTGCTCATAAACACTTATTCATGACAGAGAAGAAAAATTCTTAGAAAAATATTCTGATAATTCGTTTGATGTACGTTGACCTACTCTTTAAGGACCTTGTGATTTGTAAATATATATTTCAGGTATTGTTCAATAGCTTTTCAAAAAATAAGTTAATTTTTACAGTATACTATATATGAGTCGTCCATTTCCAAACGTCATTTTGTCCAAGAAAATTCGATTCTCTGATATTGGCAGCATTGTATCATTGGTATTCATAGCTTTCATATGGTATATGCTTTACGTTTCCAAAAAAAAATCAATAAGCCATGCAAATTGCGTTCAAATGTGAGAAATCTTGTTATATGGTCTTGTCCACGTCCAACGAACCAAAATAGCGGGTGGAAAATCCTTAAATTTACAGAAACAAACGGCTTCTTGTCCTTTAGATATCTGTAGTGTGTAAATAAAAATAATTTCAAAGCGATTTTCGTCCAGAAGTCACAGCTAGATACAAACAATTAAATTTTTCTCATAACACAGTAGTATCTAAGGACATTATGTTTATTCGTAACGTTTGGTAACCCTTCTATTGTTGTTACTGTGTAAACAAAACATATTTTCAACGATCAGTTTGAGTTGATTTTGAGTTTAACGTCCCTTTCAGCAGCGAGGCTGTATGAGACAGGACCTACTGATTAGCGTGGAATACGAACCACATGCGCTCCCGCCGGAAATCGAATCCGGGTCTCCCACGTCAAAGTCGCATACACTAACCGCTTAGCCACGAAGGAGCTCTATTGTCATATCCACCCAAATAAAAGGTTGGGTCATAATTTGCCCTGTGTCTTCCAACGTTTTCTGTTCTTTTAACGTTGTTGGTGAGAGATTAAAATTATATCCAGTTTGCTGTGTGTAATCTAATCTGTGACGGATAAAGAACCACAGACCTCGCTCGTAAATTATTCCACTAAAAAATCGTTAATGAGTAAGGAGTCTGTTGTAGAAGCAGATCCGGGTAAGCCTAGAAAGAAGGTAAGAAGGATATAAGAGGTCCTCCTTCATGGAAGAATATGAAAAAGAAAATTCTTTATTCATCAAAGTCATCGCCCACACCTTCGTGTGATCATTCTGGAATTAAAAACTTTCGTTGTAGTAACGTGTCAATGCAAGATATGAGAATATTTCATTATATTTTTTATCCAAAGTCAGTGGACTACAGCTCATGAAAGAATACCAGGAAACTTTAATTTTAAAATTTACCAGTTTACAAATACCAGGGCTCATTTTTTAAAAAAACTAAAAGTTACTTTTCTTCAAGTTGGTCACTAAAAGTTACTTTTTTACAAATTTGTCACTAAAAGTTACTTTTTGGGAGGTGAAGTGACCTTTTCGTGTGATTTATGTTTTGCATTGGCAGGTTTCTAAGAAAAATATAAAAGTAAATGGAAAAAGGCAGAAACTTGTAACTCATTACTCTTCTGAAAGCTTCAGTACTTGCTGCCACATATGCAACAGTCAGCATTATTCCCACTTCAGCTTTTATTCTTTCTAAAGCACAGTGGATGGTTGATGGATGCTTAAGCTCTCAAGGTGGGGTTGAGAACTCTTCTGTGTCTATTCTTTCTTTTATCATAATAGTCTTTTAGTATTCTCTCATAATAGTTAACGCTACGCTCAACGTTGTGTGTGTGTGTTTGTGTGGTTCATCATGTTCGTCTTGTGTTATGCTTCTTGCATGTTCTTCTTAAGAGCAGGTGATGAATTTGAATATTTCATGGCTTTGAGAACTCTTAATGCTAAGTTAAATATAATGTCTGGGATGAAGAAATTCTGAAATAGGCCAGAACTTGTTCTATCTGCTAAGTCTGCTTACCGTAACTACAAAGCATACTTAGAAAACCTAAGAAACGAAGAAGCTCAAAAAGAAGAAAAGATGAAACAAAACAACAAAGAGAGAGGTGATGGAGAAATTGACAAAGGAAAAAAGGGGCATGATGAGATTTTGGTCAGTTTTTCGTCACTTTTTCGTGTGCTTTTGGTCACTTTTTCGTATATTTTTGGTCACTTTTCAACTATTTACAAGAGACCAGACCACTATGAGCCCTGAAATACCGAATACCAGCAATGTAGAGCAGATCGCAGACAAATAACCAACGCTTGGAACAAATATTTCATGCCTGTATCATATGATGGGAAAACGGTACAAATATAGTAAAGAGCATTTTGCAATATTACAGGCTATGCTCAAAAACGGATTCAAAGGGTATGTCGTGAACATCTGAAATTCTGCAGTCGAAAATCGAGGTGGAGACCACCGTTCAATTTCGTCTGAGGAGAAAAATCATTCCGTCAAGTCCTACATTGAAAGCCTTTGTGCCTTTAGAATCTGATTATTGTCGCAATAAAGAAACCAAAAGGCAGCACCTGGACAGTAATCTTTCAATACAAAAACTTCATGATATGTATAACAATTCATGTTTAGTCGCTAAGTAAACTACGAATATTTTTGTAGCATCTTTGTTTCTGAATACAATGTATTCCTTCCTTGAAATTCTACATAGATATGAAATGTGATGATATCGTTAGAGAGGAAGAATGGAGCATTTGGAACATACAGCATAAATACAAGATAATAGTTCACACACATAATCTTCTTTAGAAACTGTTGTTTACCATGCAAACATGCTTTGATCACGCGATTTTTTTTATTTTTTTTTAAGTTCAGTTTCGTGACGTTTTAAGAGGAGTTGTCGTTTGCTTTTAATAATATTCCTGCTTTGAAGAATGTTTCAAACCAATCGTTGTTTATTCACAAGTTGTCGTCTTTCAGACATTACAATAATTTATAGCTATCACTTTTATCCTGTTTTCATTATAATAAACAAATGTAGACTGAATATAAAATCTGTGCTAACTGCCAAAAATGAAAAAGTTTGGTCTAATGTAAAAATGTGACCTTTGTGCCTAACGCTACTCAGTGAAACTGGCTATCTAGTATTCACTGTGGAAGTAGTTCAAATAATCCCCAGAAGAATGCCCATGAATATATGTCCCATCAGTTCTGAAGTAACATCTTGGCTGTTTATTCAGTATTTTCGTTGTGTCACTTAGCACGGATTTTATATTCAGTCTACATCATTATATTACTTTTGTCTCCGAAACGTCTTCGAAGCCGTACAAAATGGTTTCGTGCAGTCCTAAAAGGTAGCCTCTCCTTCTAAGAGTTCCAAAACGAATCTTGTCCAAATCACTTTTTAATATTTCCTTCAAACTATCGCATAAAAATATATAGTTTATTCAATTTTTTAGAAAATATTTCTTTGCCCCTGATCAATAATTCTGTAAAATAGCACATATTAGCGAAATTTTGACACTCCAGAGCGGTTTTTTCGATTTCTGAGAATTTTGTTCGGTGGACAAGATGCCGTTTGGAAATGGACGACTCATATATATAAATTTGTATGCTTGTTCAGTAGAATATATTCTCTTCGTTGCAACAATATTTTAGTACAGCTCGAAAGTTTGGCTAACTGATTGAATATCAAGTTAAAAGGAAATAATAGTAATAAAGTTAAGAGCGTATTAATATTACTTATTATTCAAGATCTTAGGTTATGTTGTTGTGGAGATGCATGCGTACAAGTTTATTTGTTCCATAAGAAACTCGACTTCTTTTGTTTCTTTCCCATTTACTAATTTGAAAATAGCTTATGACTTAACTGTAGTTGTTTTATCTTAATAAACACACTAAACAAACATTTAGTTTCCACTGGTGAACATGTATTAATTATTTTTAGGATTTAAAAAGGATATAGTGGTAGTTAGATTGGTTATACCCGAACACTTCTGTTCCGCATCGGATCTCTTGTAATATCGTTTCTTCGAGTGGGAGAAGAAAAGTCATATCAGATTCTGAAGACATGTTATTCTTGTCCAAAGAGACGGACCGTTCTGTGACCAACTTATCCTCTGTTTACAATCCTTCATTCTGTTGTTCGGTCTTCCTCTTCCGCATTTCTCTCAACATATTCGTCATTCTGCACAGTAAAAAATTGCCCCAAAATGCAAAAACTAACTAGAATATTTCAACTATGTAACTAATCACACGTCACGGAAACATCAGGTTCTGCACTACATTTTTTGCTGGTAAACAACTCAAAATTTCATGTTCCCACAGAAGGTATACCACCAAAAGATTAAGAACAATATCCCAACATAACTGCTGATATAAAATATTCATGCTGCTAAGTGGGCACTGGGGCTGGTGTTTGGTCGATAATCGTGAAAGCAGGTATGTTTACATGTCGTACGCTCGAACTTCAAAATTTATTTAGTACGGAAGTTGTATTGAAAAATAATTTTGGTTGGAAACATTGATTAAGCTTTTCTAGATCGTTAGAGGATAATTGAGCAGGAAAAGTATGTAG
Source organism: Thermobia domestica (assembly GCF_964235325.1). NCBI lineage: Eukaryota > Metazoa > Arthropoda > Insecta > Zygentoma > Lepismatidae > Thermobia > Thermobia domestica. The sequence continues at coordinate 88,890,412 of NC_137461.1, forward strand.
AAATACAGGTTCTGTATACTCGTTCTCTAAACATGGAAAATCAGATCTCAGAAATAAATTTCTATCTTGATAATTTCGTATGGGACGATATTTTAACTGCTCCATTTAACATTGACGATTCTGGTACGTTTGTAATCGAAGTATTGCCTTTTGTCTGTACTGTTAATGTTCGTAATGAGTGCGTAATGACAAATTCGTGTGATCCAATGTCTATTATCTCTATTAACTTCGATTGTATGCATGTATAGTCAGAAAAAGCAATAACTCCACAAACTGTTTGACCCATCCAAGATAAATGCAGGCATTTTACAAGTCTTGAGTTTGATACAATATGAGGTGAGATCTCACATTACTTCGCTGAAGAGTATCTAGAAAACAAAAGGTAAGAACCAACTATCGAGATCAGGTGTTTCCCATTTTCTACCACAGTAACCGAAGGTTGTACATCAAAATTACATGTCTGGTTGAGGATTACGGAAGGTATGGGTTTAACATCATACGATTCAAAAGAAGACTGTACCTCCACAATAGATACTTTTAGTTGCAAATAAATATAGGATTCCGTTATGGAACATGACAATATATTGATTGCATAATAAATTTCCAATAATTTCTTATCTATTGCCAATCGAAATCCGTTCCTCAAAACTCTATCTTCGAATTCTAATAGGTGTGCGTACAATACTTTTTACAGTACAATGTTGTGATTAGCTTCGAGTCTCGGCACATTTCTAAGATCAAATCGTATCTGTGGATTTGTAAAAATTGCGTAAACTCTAACAAAATCTGAAAAAATTCTGACACAAAAGCAGTGTCCTCTTGTCCCACATTGTTAGGCAATGTATTCAGATGACCGGCCATCAACAATAATTGTTTTTTTTTTTTTTTTTTTTTTTTTTTTTTTTGTAATTCCAATACGATCTTTTCAAGTTTAAACTCTTTTTTGTTCATATTCTCAACCGTAGAACCAACAGCTACTCTACAACAGTAAGACAGAAAGTCGCCGATAAGGGTAAAAAGTCTCTTGGTGGTCTCATAGCGTGAAATTTTGGGTTTGGTGACGTTAAAAAATCATTGATGTTCGTATGAAGATCCTGTAACTTTTCCGCTGATTTACAAACAGCTTCTGAGAATGTGACGTTGCCTTGGTAGTGAAGAAATTGAAACAAAGAATAAACTGATAGGTCATGGGTAAAATAAAAGATCAAATTGAACGTGATTGGTAATGAATGTTGATACAAAATCACATCGGTAATTTTCTAAAATGTACCCCAGAAGTGATTCTAAAATCTATTTCGTTGCTTTTGGACCAAGGTAACAGGATGATAAGGCAAAAGCAGCATAAAACAAGATTCAATATCTGTAAGCAATTAAAATGTAAGCAATTTCCAATTTTTACACTTTTGATCAAGGCATAAATAAATTGACATAAACACTGTTACCTCTTTCCTAGAGCATTATCATGTTTACTAATTGCATTTTTCTCTTTTCTTTCCAGGTAAGTCCAAAATTCTGAAGTTCACATACTGAATACTATGGCGGATTACAAACATGGAAAGTAAATAGAGAGAAAAAACGTCTTCAGATAATCGCTGGAATATCCTTTTTTACTGTGCACACAATAATAGTTGTAAGAAGGTATTAGTATTAATGTGGTATTACGTCCACTAACATATAGACTAACGCCCGTGATAAGCCAACCTCATCCATTGTGCCCTTTTTTATTTAGGAAAATGTAGGTACATAATTTTCTCATAAATTCTTTGATTTTCTTTATCATATTGGACGAACGCTATTCTCTAAATCAAGATTTTCTTTTAGAAAAGGTTTTTCAGTTTGCAAAGCTATTCGAGCTGTAGTCTTCTTTCAAGAATCCAAGAACTCCTGTACTGATGTTTGGAAACGCGATCGATGTTCTATCGTTATCCACAGCTAATTGTAATGCCTTCTTGTAACACATCTTCAACAAGAGTTCTGGTCGTCAGGTGCACTTACATGAATAATATAGAAAGCCGGTAGATTATAACCTTCCGTAATGCATATGTTACCCTGAGGAATGTGCGAAATCTTGCAGTATTCTTTGTGCATCTCCTCTCGTGCGAGACTTTTGTAGCATGAACCACGCCTCCTCGCGGTTCAAGGAAACAATTAGATGAAATAACTATACAATCTCCAGCTAACGTCGTAATCGATCCGTGATATAGCGCTGCTCTCCAATAAATTTTGTGATTGCTGGCAATTTTCGGCTTCTCCAAATTATTCAATGAACTAGTGCTAGGATCATGCTCATCCCGTGATAGTAAGTCCATCATAAATATAACATTCCGAATAAACAACGATTCTAATAGTGACTCATCCCCTGTTTCCTGAATTTATATTAAGAAGGAATCAATCTTATCCACTTCCTGTAAATCCTTGTCCTACATTCCCCTCACCCAGCACACCCAGAACTTTGTTATCTCCAATCTCTGTAGATCTTTCAGGAATTTATCTGCAGGCGAATAATATTTCTTCATTCTATCTACGGCAATTGAATCGATTTTTATTTGTTCTCGTAGCGTTCGATATTACACGTAATAAGCTGTTATCGTGTTTTTGGGATTCTATTTCTCCTGGTCCATTTTTTTTTCATAAAAAGTATTACAATCATCTTTCCGTTTCGTTGCATCATAGATCTATTCTGACTGTGCCTTATTAAACGTATGCTGTTCTCGTTTCTTATTAAACGACTTCAGTGACGTCAAGGTGTCCTGGGCCTTATCTTTAGTATACTGTAGCTGTTCCTTTCTGTCTTGGTTCTCAGAGAACTGACATTGCGCAACAAGCATGGCTGAATGTACAGTCATGGGGAAAAAGCCCTTCAGTGCCTCGAATGGAGAAAATTCCATACTCAGATTACACGTAACGTTGTAGAAAAACTTAACTTGAGGAAATAGTTCTATCCAATTAGATTGGATAACTAATTCTCGGCAGACTCTCTAACTAGTAGACTAGAATCTCTTGATAGACTGACGGACAATATGACTTCTCGCAGTTGGCTGTAACGACTAGTCAATAATCTTCCGGTTGGCTGTAACAGCTAGTCTATAATCTCCCGGTTGGCTGTAACAGATAGTCTATAATCTCCCGGTTGGCTGTAACGGCTAGTCTATAATCTCCCGGCTGGCTGTAACGGCTAGTCTATAACCTCCCGGGTGGTTGTAACGGCTAGTCTATAACCTCCCGGGTGGCTGTAACGCCTAGTCTATAATCTCCTGGGTGGCTATAACGGCTAGTCTATAATCTCCTCGCCGACTGACTTCTTCCGGGTTGCCCTGGGCTTTTAAAGAAAATGCTCTCGACGTGTTATTGATGTGGTCAGAAAATCTTGTGTTGACCGGCACTTGACGTTAGAAAGGTTAGATCATGGGAAGAACTCTCTCACACGGGAGGGTCCCACAAGTTGTCCCTAAAATCTGATTTCCACATAGCACATCGGATAGAGCATCATGAGAAATGAAAATAAGCAAAATTTAAGGTGCTATGGACCAGAAAGTTAGGAGCTAGGGGGATACAAAATTTCAATATCGAAAGAATTATATCATGGAATCATGTACGTTTAAAGTAATTATCTTGAAAACCGTTAAATCAATCAAAACAAAAGTTGTAAAATATAATGAGAAGAAAATTCCCTATCGAAAACTATAAACAGTGTTGCCATAAGTGAAGCAGTGTTGCCAACTCAGCATAAAACATTTTATTATAAATAGCACCATATACAAGTTTGCAAAGATTTAAAGTGCACTATTATCACTAAACATAAGAGTGAAGTGTAGTAGTACAGTGTTGCACACTATTGGAGCTACATGTGCTGAAAATTTACAATGGGAACAAAAGGTAATAAAGGAATGCATTAGAAAAAGTGAAGATTTTGCAATATACTTCTGTAGCCCGATGAATAAGCAGACAACTCGCGAAAACAAAACGATACACGCGAGGAAAGAAACACGTGTTTTCTAATTCTGCAAACTGGTTTTCCAGGTTATCTTATCAATATTTGGAAGAGTACTTTCTTGGTTTGTGTCTTTCATGTTAAATGACATATTCTTTTACTTCCTCTCCTACATACCGTATGAATATGTTTGTACACTTTAATATTACCATATTCACATTGGAAATATAATTGTATTATTATTACCTGATTTCGTTTGTAGTCGGACCAGATAGCAATGTAGTCTATAAAGATACCACATTGACTTGATATACTAGCCTTCCGTTGCAAGCGCTGCTATCGGCTGAAGGAATTCCACTCACTTTCTCTCGCTTAGCAACAGCTGAACCCTTATTGGCTCAACGCGTGGGTGTGTGAGGGTGTGAGCTTTAGTTCGCATTTTTGCCACGGCTCAAGACATTTTGGCAGCACAATAGAAGGGTAGACAACCGACATATTAGGCATCACGGATTCCAATCCCGCCTCGGACATGTTTTTGTTGTACTTTTCACCTTACATTTCATTGTTATCTTTCTCTTTCATAGTGATTCGGATCCCACTTTGCACACCTATATAGCTTCGAAGCTGACACAGGACGTAAAAATGGCATCACTCATTTTGGTTTTTCTAATGCATCAATATTTTGTGACACTGCTGACATTTTGCTATGTTATACTATCTGTGTTATGCATTTGAACTAAATTCACAGTATGAGACCCAGATTCCTTTATTACCATTTTTATTTTGATTGCTTTAACGGTTTTCAAGATATTTACTTTAAACGTACATAATTGCATGATATAATTTTTTGGATATTGAAGTTTTGAATCCCCCTAGCTCCTATCGTTCTGGTCCATAGCTCCTTAAATTTTGCTTATTTTCATTTCTCATGATGCTCTTTCGGATGTGCTATGTGGCAATGAGATTTTAGGGACAAGATGTGGGACCCTCCCGTGTCAGCTTTTATTCCATAAAAAAAGTACATTGACATAACTAATTACGTAACACACACAAACACTTATTCACCTCTGCAAGAAAACATCAAAATGTGCGGAAGAAACATTGTTTGAATTCCCAGATTACGATAAATTTATTACTAGGTCTGTTCTTCCGTGTTTTCTTATCCTCGCGTCTGCTAAACAGTTTTATGGAACTTAAAGAAAAAAAAAAAAAAAAGAAAGTCCCACAAAAATAATGTCAATTTCCTTACACTGAGAAGATTCACATCTACCAATCAATCGATAGTTCAATAGGTTGCGAATTCAATACTGATCAAGAAACGATACCTTTGATATCTTCACAGTACTGTGGACTCTTCAAGCAGTGTTGCAAATTAAGTCATTTTATGACTAAATGCAGCAAGTTTCTCATATGTATTATCTAGTAACAAGGTAGTTTACTTATTTGCTATATCATCATCATCATAGGTATTCTGCCTTTATTGTCAGGTCACTTGCCTCAGCTGAGAAGCTTCCATGCTCCACAGTCTTCCGCTAACCTCTTCCATCTTCACTTATGATCTTTCTATTTCTATGTCGTCCATTAATCGTAGCCTCCTTCGCCCTCTAACTCTCTTTCCTGCCACCATACCCTCTAGCACGTCCCTCATGATACAATTTCTTCTCAGGCAATGTCCCAACCAGTTTCTCTTCCTCTTCTCAATAATATCTAAAAGTGTTTTTTTTCTCCCCAATCATTTCTAACACCTTCTAATTCGTTTTCCGCTCGACCCGACTAATTCTATCCATTCTTCTACACACCCACATTTCGAAGGCTTTCAGTCATTTTTCATCTCTTTTACGTACTGTCCATGTTTCCGCCCCATACAGTACAACACTCCACATGAAGCTTTTTATGTCTTTTTCTCAACTCTTTATTCAAGGTCCCACAAAACATAGCTTTCTTCCTCCTAAACGCTTCTTTTACCATTCCTATCCTTGCTTTTATTTCACATTTGCGCTTAATGTCATTACTAAGAATACTACCCAATCATCGAAAACTATTCATTTGTTCTATTTTCTCCTCTTCCACTTTTATATTTGACACACACCGCTTCGTTTCAATCACCATGGCTTTTGTCTTTCTAAAATTTATTTTCATCCCATATTCTTCAGAGCCCTTCCTCAAGTTTTCTAACATCCTATTTCTTTTCAGATTCTGCAACAAGTGCCATATCGTGTACAAATCTTATACATCTAATCAGTGTACCTCCTACCGAAATGCCGTCTTCATCTTGTATTCTGTTTTTCACTATCTCTTCTAAATAGATATTAAATTATGTTGGAGAGACACACCACCCTTGTCGAACTCCCCTTGCAATTGCACTTTCCTCTGTCAGTTCCTCCCCTATCCTAACACTTACTTGTTGGTTCATATATAAGTTTCTTATGAGTCTTCGAACTTTCCATTCCAACCCAATCTTCGTTAGAACTCCCAACAACAATTTCCAATTCACGCGGTCAAAAGCCTTTTCTAGATCAATAAATACAACATACACCTCTTCCTTTTTCTATAAACCTTTCGCCAATCACCCTTCATAATCCAATTGCATCTCTTGTATCCTTTCCTTTCAACACGAACTGTTCCTCCTCAGCTTTTTCGTTTTTTCTTCTACACAACCTTCTGTTCAGTATTCGGAGTAGAATTTTAGCTGCATAAGATATGAGACTAATAGCTCTATAATCCTCACATCTCTTTGAGTTCGATTTCGTAACCATCGATATCATGATCGCCTTCGGGGAGTCTTTCAGCCACTCTCCTGTTTTATATGTTTCATTGCAGGTTCGGAACAATTCTTTCTTGCCCGTGTCTCTCATATTTTTAATGAATTCGATTGGTATATTATCTACCCAGGTTACCTTTCCATTCCTAATCTTGGATATAGCCTTTCCAAACGCATCCCGATGAATCCTAAACCCTTTATCATCCTCGCCTATTTCATTTTTTACTTCAACAATTAGGCTACATGGTCTATCCCTACTCTTTCCATCTTCCTACGACTTAACTTCTCTCGCTGACTACCTTGCGATTCTTATTTTCTACTGCCTTCGTAATGCTCCTTGTTTCCTCTAAAAATTCCATAGATTTTACCTCCTTGTACATTTCCTCATATTTCCCAACTCTTTTTAGTTCTAATTTAGACTAATTTTGTACTCATTATTGCCAGTTTCTACCCATTTGTCTTTACTGGTACTTTACTATTTTTTAAATCAAAATTTCTTGTAAATGAATAAAGACAAAATAAAATGTGACTTCCCAATTGGCAGTAGTGCTTTTTTACGTTGCCAGCACAATTTATCTTAAGAACTGTAGCTTGCTAATGTTAAGTATCAAGATCTAGTAAAGAATCTACATATCCCGCCATCCAATAGGTAATTTCAAACCTTAGTTAATTTGAGTATGAATGTTTCGTGTATATTTTGAATTACAAACGTGTATTATTAGCGGTGTGCGGTATCAATAGTGTACTGATAGACACAACCACCATAGGCAATTACCGCAAGAATTGGAAATGAATTAGAGAATTTAAGAGATGTTTAACATCCCTGGCAAATAGGTCTGTAAAATGTACTACGAATAGTTTTAAATATGAAATATCTCAGGAAGAATATTTCCCTACGCTTTTGATGATTACAGCAAATTATGAAATCTCTACTGGCTGTATGATTGTGTTAGTTATCAATTTAGCCGTATTTTTAAAACAGTCTAACCATTTTTCGTTAGATTCTGTGTATTATTTAGACATTTTTTGAATGCAGTTTTTGACAACAGTGTTTACAATTGCTCGAGAAGCTGTTAATGTATCTTAAAAAAAGAGGACAATTCTAGATGGCTAAGCAAAAATAAGGACTGCTCATCTAAAGTTGTATGTATTTTGATGCAAGTTATTGTGAACGATTCTCTTGTACAGCGTCTCTTCTGAATATTGTCAAGAATGTGTTCTAATGTGACAGTATTCACGAGTATTGAAATGCCATTTACATTAATAAAAGTTAAATATTAAAATAAATATAGAAGTTTGTCCCAGAGTGAAAAGGTAAGTGATTACTGTAGCGACCCAACAAATCGATTGCAACAGTTACATGCATTTAGTTAGTTGCCCTTAAAATTTTAGAAACCAAGGCATATACAATTCATGAGATTATTCTAAGTACACTTAACACTTTCTTATGATCTTTTCTTTAAAGCTATTCTGTATTCCCTCGACAATAAGAACACTGGATATTGTTAATGCCTCTACAATCTTCGTTGTTGTGCTTCTAATCCTAAGACACAACAAACTAAGCAGTGAACTATACCGAGTTGAGTTTGGTTGAGTAGGGGGTAGGTGTAGGGGTAGGTGTTGAGTAGGGGGTACAGCCGCTGAACATGAAGATTTTTGTTGTCTGACATCAATAGTCTCACTTCGTTTGGATTTCACATAAGAACAGCTGTTTCTCTGTAGCGTGTAATAAACGTTGCTAGCTTTCGTGCAACACGTGGAACTGAAAGAATATGTGTAGGTGCAATTCCAAACAGAATATACCGTTATTTTTAGCAATTAGCAGAACATAGTTATAATACCATACGCATGCCACCTTTCGATGAGTCTATGTGTTTCCTTTAAAATAATAATAATAATAATAATAATAATAATAATAATAATAATAATAATAATAATAATAATGATAATAATAATAATAATAATAATAATAATACAGAAACTCTGAACTTCCATTCTTCTGTGCATTAATGATGAAATATTAACTTTGTGCATTAGTGATGGATCCAGAAGAGGTTGCGCCTTTCCCTTAAATATATAGATATATATTTGTGGTTTTTCAACAATATGCGACTACAGATTTATTTTGTTCTGTGAATATGTTAGCCAAATGATCTGCTCTGAATTTATTTAATACAAACTGGCTAATATCTCTGAGTATTGCAGGAGGTAATATTGTGCGTCCTCTCCAAACCTACCATCCTTTTGTGCAAGAATAATGAAATATAAACCTTCTTAGGTCAAATGTCTGACTTACTGGTAAAAAATATAAAAGTTATTCGAGACAGTTCTTGTGATCTTAAGCTCTGGCACCCAAATGATCCCTGGCACCAAAATGAACATAAACCTTTCCAGACTGGCCAGAGATACATTAAACAAAAATAGAAATCTGGACTTCAAATTGAATTATACGGAGGTTTTTAACAAGTCAATTGTAAAAAAGTCAATGTAGCCGTCCTGCCATTGCTTACTAAAATTTTACAATCAAGTAATACTAGAAATTATATTCTGAAAATATACAAATCACACTTATTTTCTCTAAGTTTGCCACTTTTCAATGGAGCTGATGGTGGCCAGCTCCATACAGGTTTCACTGTATTAGAAGAGAGTTTCTAAAAGACAAATGGTTTACTACTTTGAAGTGCTTTGAAATTTATTTTGTAATTACCGTTTGTAATTTAGGTTCGTTTTCACAACGCTAAAGATATACGCATGCATCTTACCAAATGTACTCCTTCATGAAGCAGTGAGTCAACCCTGGTCAAATAATACTTTATCCTTCACAAATTCTCGCCTCAGTCTCGGTAGATTTTAAGCATGCAATTGTTGATAATTTCTGAGGTTAAATATAAAGAATTATTTCTAAATGTAGAGGTGTAACGATTTATGTATACACTTGAATTAGAAACACACTGAATCTTCTTTTAAGACCTTTTTATTAAAATAAAATAAATACAAGGTATGTTACCCAGTATTTTAAATAAATAATAGTGTACAATATATATTTACATAGCTTCTATAGTAATATATACAATACTTTGTATAACAAAGAATTGTATACAATATCGCTAGTTAACGGACATTTTAGTGATGTTTATACAATATGTACAGGTACTGTGATGTTGTCTTGTGAAAAAATAGTTTCGTTTTTTTCTATTTCCTTACAATGATACATAAACGTATACTTTAATACTTGTTTTATCTTTCAATGTGTATTGCAGTAATAATTGTATTAACAATATTCTTAAAGATTGTTGTTTCTGCGTGTATCTACAAAATAGTTTGACTGATACGAACTACTTAAATTTAATGCCAACGCTTTAAATATTCAACTTTGTGCATTATCGAAATGTTAAACTTGTACCTTATGAACATGATTTACTTGCAACGATTACAATCTTCATTTGACCTTCAGACTGTTCTGAGGAAGTAAAAAAAATGTAAAATTATATCGAAACTGCATAAATATTATGCAAGAATATGCTCATAGTACAATATATGCGTAGAAAACTAGATGCAAAGAAATACAATAGACCTATTACTAGTGTTAAATTTAGACATTTGTACAAGGGGGGGACAATAAACATTTAAGGGGGGCTCTGTTATAATTGCAATAGAGCGGCAGGAATTTGTCGCAACAAAACTCGCGACTTGTTGTTGTCTGGTTGGTTGCAATAACCAACATACTGCCAAAAATATTTGCTTTTAAGACTTTTATTTCCGAAAAAATTAAACGAAAAAAAAGCAAATATTTCAATGCATGTATATAGATATTTTAGGGTGGGCGCATACATATTCTAGGGAGCTCAGCCCCCCTTGACCATTCCTGAATTCAACACTGCCTATTACAGACCAACGTTCAACACAAAGTAGATTTTTTTTCACTTATACTGGCACCATCTTAACACTTCTAACTACAAATAAACTTTAATAACATTTTCAACTCGCTAATGAACGTGATTGTCATATTGCATGGTAGAATTTTTTCGACTAGTAAACACACCCACTTACACCACTAAAATCAGTATTAACAGGTTTATGATAATCGGTCTTAATAAAATCTACACCTCTTTCAGCCAACATAATTATTGAAGAAATAGGATTAGCACGGGGAACGAATGGAAAGACGGACGCATCAATAACTCTGAGATTATTCACTCCATGAACTTTGAAATCAGTGCCAACAACTGTTGTGGGATCAGCTTCTGCTCCCATTTTATTTGAACCACTCTGATGATTTTCGGGATAGGTGTCTCGTTTGATAGCACAATCTATATATTCTGTTATGTTGTGTGTGAGATCTTCACATCCAGGGATGTCCATTGATGTTGAATTATCTAATTGAAAGTCCCAATGCTTTAGTGCCTGTGTACGTGTTAAGTTCATAATAATATGAACTCCTTCTTTCAAAATCTCTAAATCTGTCTCATCTTGAAAGTAGTTACCATAAATGAGGGGTGGATCAAATGGATCTGAAGATTTGAGTGTTAGATTTCCTTTGCTACGTGGAGCGAGAAGTGTTGGTCTAAGAACTATTGGTCGTCTTGAACATTCAGGATCTTCTGTATCTAAACATTCTGTTGGACACCCGCTGACATAGCCATCGATAAAGATCTGTAAGTCTGCATGTCCGGGTTCACCATAGGAGGAAGTAAGGAATCCTGTAATTTGTGTAATTCCGTTGGTACCTAAAGATCCTGTGTTATTCGTAACATATTGTAAAACCGAAGTATCATTTAATTCCATTTGAAATGTATCGTTGATTGTGAATCGCACCCTGGCTCCTACATGATTTTGAAGATTTTGTCCAACAGGAAGATCTTTGATTACTGGTATTCCGTGAGCAGTGAGATCTTCAGTTATTCCAATGCCTGACAGCATAAGTAATTGAGGAGAGTTAACTGCACCAGCCGATAAAATAACCTCATTTTTAGCTTTTACAATTTTCGAGATTTGTTTTCCGTTTACCGTGTATGTGATATTGACACCAGTAGCTGTTTTAGTATCTGGATCTATGATAACTTTAGTAACTCTTGTGTTAACAATGATATTAAAATTGGGATTATTTCTTTGTGGTCGAAGATAAGCTCTAGCTGTTGAAAATCTTGTTCCGTTTTTCGTTACGAATTGTGCACGGGTAAAACCTGTTACTTGTGCTCCATGGTTAACATCTGTGTTGTGTGTAATTCCCAGTTCTTCTCCAGCCTTAATGATATCTTGGGCTAACTGGGGTTGTTCATCGAACCAATTAATAGGTAAAGGTCCTGAGAAACCGTGATAGTTACTATCTAAACTTTTCCCTAGGTTCTGTTCCGACTTTTTAAAATAAGGAAGAGTGTTACAATAATCCCAAGTGATATTTTTATCACTGGGCCACTGATTGAACTCCTCAGGATGACCTCTTGTGTACATCATCCCGTTAAACACTGATGTTCCACCAACTGTCTTTCCTCTTGGCCATGCACATCTCCTGTCCACATTATTTAAACATGCTTTTTCTTCTGGCTCTGTAACATATCCCCAGTCCAAGGAAGAGTTGACAAGAAAACCAACAAAATATGGGATCTGAGTCAATGTTGGTTCTAGAGGCCCTGCTTCTATTAGTAGCACTTTCCATTCGGGAACTTCTAGTAGTCTACTTGTTACAACAGCTCCTGCCACACCAGCGCCAACTACGATGAAATCATAATGATCATCTGGTTCATCCAAGGGAATTAGTCTATTACATGAGTCTGATATAGTGTTGGTGACGTGAAAGAGAGTTTCTAAAGTGAGCATAAAGGGCAGAGGGCACACATTGTTCCATAATGTAGTATCGGTGAAGTCACAGTGACAATTCTCCATTTTATGAAGATTACTAAAATAACGTAAATTATTTTGGAACCTGAAATGAGAAAAGATATTTATTTTTAGTTATTTAGTACCACCACCGTATGGAAACATACAGTAATATTAAATGAAAGTTGTTTTTTTTTTTTTTTTGAAATCCTTAATACTATTTGTACATGGTAACACATTTGTGTATTTTCCACTTTGACTAGTATTTGATCATTTTATGTAGTAATTAGGTAATGACCAACTCATTCGCTAATACGTTTCTGCTGGTTCTGAGTGATAGATCTATCTTTTGCATTCTATTTGTATTACCAGTAACAAATAAGGAAATATTAGAGTACATTTTTGGTATGGTACATTATCAATGCGGGTAATTAATCTTTTATGATCCGCATTTAAACTGTATGATGATTGTTCATGCGTATTTCCTGGTATTGGTTGTTTAATTATGGCTATTAATGCGTGATACATCTTTGATAGTTGTATTTAAATGCTGTCCCTAAATACCGGAAATATAAATTTGGGTATTATATAACGGGAAAATAACTTATAAATTAACTTGTGTGTCAAAAAGTAGCAAAATAGATATACTTTATATATTGTTTTTGCAATTTTCCGGTAATGATTTAAGTTGTGTCAGGGGGATTTGCGAAGCTTTCAATTGATTAACGCATGAAAGTGAAAAGAAAGTATATCTTACAACTATATACTTTGCAAGAATTTTTACGAAATAATAGCATTTTTCGAGATAGATTGTTTAATAATTGAGTCTTTTTTTGTAGGTATTCGTTTGATATTGGAGCTGAAGGTATTGGTTATATCAACACTCCAGCTAACCATTTAATTTAGGAAATATTATTGGTATATAGTAAAAAATGAAGAGAACAACTACTTTTATTTCGAGCATGAAATAGAGATAATATTTAACGATGTCCTCATTTCAAGATTTAGTTGTGTGAATTCTGACTGTGAATAAGTCAAAGATGTTACCATAAGTCCATTTTATATAGAAATGTTCTATTAATAATAATAATATAAAATATTCTGTAGATTGCAATACTGAATCTTGTACACAGTCTACAAAGGGATCTATCCAACCATATAACTTATTGAATGGTGTGAGGTGAACGAAACTATTAACATTCTTCTTTTCTTTGGCTTGTTAGACAGGAGTTTGGTACTTATTTGTTTAAATAGCTCCGCCTTGCCTCATGCTACCAGTTTTAACACCAAAATTCCTAATACGAAAGTATGTAAGGTAGCAATCGTGATTAAAATTGTGACAAAGAAAACAATTAGATCTTAATAAAGATAGCATTTCTACACAACAAAATATGGCTGTGTTTAGTTCACTGGCTCTGTGTTACCATATTCATGTTAATTTTTTACACATGCCTCAAATCCATTGGTTTTTACAGGAAGTTCTGATAATGGTTTTATATTCAATGTGCGCACTCATGAAGCAATGGAAATGCTACGTGAACTAGAATTAAACTTAGATCTATAAACCAGAAATGACGGTGATTTGAGCGAATGTGGTCGAAACGTGGTCGACCGTACAATCTAGTATATAGAGTTGGAATTCGCTATGGTTTAGTTTCGAAAATGTATACTCCGTCATTTTAATTATTGGAGTAATTTGTGTATTACTACTGGACCGGCGTAATGAAAGTTCGCGTCCCTGTTTTGAAATCCGAAGTTTCCGTATTCTATTCCCTAGATCAGCTATCTTTATTATTTTGTTTTAAATATATATTTCATGATATTTAGTAATCCAATGAGGTTGTAGCCGACTTCCAAACTTGTTTCATATGTGTCGAGTGCGTCTCACGCTACAGATCGATACGGCTTTACTATTGTATTGGGATCTATGTCAATAGATTAAATAAATGACATTTATGGTTCTGCTTACAATACGAAGATAATCTGGGATACTACTGTGCAAATACATTAGAAAACATTACTATATCCATTGATTGTCTGTCCCGATTTTTCACCATCATTTAAGGACACTATTTTTCTCGCTAAGTTGTCTATCAGCTCTAGACTTAGTGGGCCTTATGCAGAGTCGTTCTGACGCGTGATTAGTACCAAACTAAAAAGTTCGACTAATATATGTTTCCTGCAGTAGTCAGGCATTTAGTATGACGCTAATCATACGTTAAAACGACTCTGCGTAAAACGCAGTGTGTTTTGTATCCTATTTACTAATTTGTACAATATAGTTAGAAACAATAGCTTTGTCCTTAAATTCTTGTTAGATAATTTTTGGAGAGTTATCGGTACAATCGATTGTTTCAAATTGTGAATAAAAATGTTCATATCGTAAGTTTCTCTCAATGAAGAGTAATTCCTTCTTTCGTCTGTGAAACTGATATTCAGTCATTTTCATACTGTAAGAATTCAGCATATATTCATTTGTTTCTTTCGAGTTTAAAATCCTTTTTCAGAACAGATATATTTCAAACTAGCAGCGTTCACCCCGCTTCGCTGCGGTCACCCCGGAACGCAATAAACTTTGTTACTTAGATAATTTTTACTTTTTCGCTTTCAAATTGCAGTAAATGTTAACATTATAGCGCCTGTCATTTATGTTAACCCGCCGAGTGACACGGTCATGCGGGTTGCATATAAATACGTTTATTTTTATACCTATGATGAACTAACAAAGGATTTGTACGTTATGGACACTTGAATGGTCAATTATCTCAAGACACTGGTAATTAAAAATTAAAGTGATATGATAAAAACCATCTAGGGTCCAAATCCTAATAACCCCCCAAAAATGAAAGAAATTGGTTCAGCCGTATTAGCGTGATGAGCTAACAAAGGATTTGTGCGTTCTCTTTTATATAATAGATAAGAACTAACTTGAAATTGGAACTGTATTATCTCGCATCTGTAATTGAATCTTCGCTTCAAAGACAAGAATTTTAAGAGCTAACCGTTTCGGCACAAGAACACTTTTTAACAATCATGTACAGAAAGTATTGTCTAGATATGTTATTTTGTGAAAAATTGATTTAGATTGATTTTTCACATAAAGAAATGGTGCTTTACTGTTAGTAAGTAAGTTAGAAAGAAATTTATTAAATTTTCTCTGACAAGATATACTTTTATCAGTATTAGATAGTGTGCAACTCAAAACCTCAGAATTAATACTCGATATTATTTTTCTCAACTTGGATATGTTAATAAGTATTGTACTTACCACTGCTGTGTGTTTTAATGTAAGTGACACTGTATTGTTCTACTGGTGAATGATGTTAGTCATAGGTTTATTTCCCATTTATATACAAATCCACAATTCTGTTTATTTCATTCATTGACCAGTCATAAATTTTGTACCGGTACTTGATTCGTCAGGCGAGTTGAAGTGTTTATAGTAAATATAGTTTAAGAAAAAAAAAACATTCATTCATACTTTCGTTGTCATTCACGATATTTTTTTTTTCAATAGAGAACTTTTGCCAGTATTGTGATTGATTGGATAAACAAAATTGTGTCTCGTGTAGAGACGTGTGAGTAATAATTTTGGGTTACTTTTATGAATGAAAGTGGATTTTTCAATAAGACTGAGATAACACTCATTTTCTGTCAACTAAAAGATAATTGTTGGCAGTTGGTCTCAAGCACTTATCCATTTGAGAGATAACAACTCTGATAATTCGTTTGAGATACGTTGTTCTACTCTCTAAGGAGCTTGTAATTTTAAATACAATTTGCATACATCAGGTATTGTTCAATAACTTTTTAAAAAAATTGATTTTTGCAATATATTGTGTACGTTATTTGTATTTTTGTTGAATAGAATATATTCTGATCGTTAGAGCATTATTTCAGTACGGTTACTCAAATTTGGCTAACTGATTAAATATCAGCTTAAAAAGAAATAGTACATAAAGTTAACATCCATTCGTATTATTCAGCAACTTAGTTTATATTATTGTATAAGTGCGTATGTACTTGTTTATTTGTGCCAAAAGAAACTTGACTTATTTTGCTTTCTTTCCAGGACCTAATTTGCAAATAGTTGATGACTTAAGTGCAGTTGCTTTCTCTTAATGAACATTGACCAGGATTTAGCCTTCACTGGTGAACATATATTAATTACTTCAGGATTTATATAGGATTTGATGGAAGTTAAACTGTCGATAGCCTGCCTCTCCTACAGATTTAGTTGTATGTTATAACCCATTGCATATGAAGCAATATAATTCAACATTTTTCTTTGATCTCTAATAGATTGCAGATGGCAGACGTGGTGGCAAAATAGGACCACGTTGTTTGTATTTAATACTTTCCTCCTAGCCTTGTTATGGAAATTCCAGCTTACTGTCAGATTAGTTCGTTTATAAAGGATGTAGAATATCAGGTGTCTTAAAAATGGCGCCCATAGACCACGGAACACTATTCTACAGGCCAAAATAAAGCGAAACTGTTATATGATTAAGTGGTTTCGAGGTCTCCCTCAGCCGCTATGGGGAATCAAATTTTCGCAATGTAACAACATCGAAGATTAACTTGGTTCCATTAGCATTACTCTACGAACACAACAAGCAGTTGAATCGATTTCTACACTAATAAGTAATGCTAGTGCCAATGAATATCGAATTTAGCTACCATCTGGAAAAATTCGATATAACTATTTGATAGATTGATAAATCTAATCTATGGTTCTTTGTTTACAACATTGCGACATAGTTCAATTTGTGTTTCCAGACAAGGACTTAAAAGGTATATATATAGCTTTATTTTGACTTGTAGAATAATGCTCTGTGGCACGTGGGAGCCATTTTTAGAACAACCAATATAAAATGTTACCCAATGTAAAATTATTTTTAAATGGTACTACTCAGATATATATAGATATATATATATTACATAATCAAGTCTGCGTGCGAAAATGAAACTTACAATACTACATTTATTATTCAATATGAGAAACTAAGTACGGTAAAGTGTCGAAGACATCCGTAAACATCCAAATCATTAGAAGGGATTGAGTACTTCATTTTATACTAGGTGGCACGGTGGCTCAGTGGTAGAACATCAACTTCTGGTGCGTGGGTCCCTTCTTCGATCCCCGGCCAAGTAAGTTTATAGTGGACAACATCGTGCTCGTGGGTTTTCTCGGGGTACTCCTGTTTCCTCCCAATTCCTCATTCCACCAAGTCATCCATCACCATTCACTAGCTTTAATCATCAGTCTTCCTTAGCCAAATAGGCATAAACGTGGGACGTTAATCTCAAAAATTTAATTTCATTTTCATTTCATTTGACCTTATTCTAAATATTATTTTATTTCGAAAAAGTGCTTAGATAAGTATTACCTAAATGGCTTACAATAGATCTGAAGACTAGAATGATGTTTACATCAATTCATTATATTAACTCACTTCAGAGATATGTTCAACATTGTTAAACTTTGCAATACTGCTTAAAATTCTGTATTTGCTAGATCTTGCTGTAATTACAACTCTCGAAAACTATTGCTGCAATACTACAGAAGCCGTATAGCAATCTCTCCTACATATTTGATATGTCCAGAATGGATTGGGGTATCAAATTGCTGTAAACGACATTATGATCTTTGTGTTTACTGAAAATCATTTACGTGATTAAATTGATATTTAACTAGATTCTTTTTTATATAAATGAATCCTTTGGAAAAAAGTCAAATTTTCAATCACTTGTAACTTCGTTCCTATTTGTTAGAAATTCGACATATTATGGTCATAATATTTCATACTAAGGTACTTCCGATATACATTGACATTTCCATTTCACTTGGATTATTATTGTTGTGAAAGCCTTCAAAATTTTTATGTTTAGATATATTTGTGATACTTAATGTCTTTAATTTGTAACAGTGAATAATAAATATGGTATTATGAGTTTTCCTTTGGAATGTAAATTTCAAATATGTAATAAAATGTTATTATATTGTTAAAAAGTAAATTTTATGCTCAGTTGACAACACTGTTAGTCTTGTGGTATTACATATTTTGTCAAACGATGTCCTCTGTCGATGTTTGCATCGTACAAAATATCGTGAAGTTTTATTAATTAATTTAAAAGTTACAAGGACGCTTGGATACCTATGGTTTGAATGGTCGACCCTATATATTATTTGAATTTTTGTGAATATTTGCCTTCGGTGCAAATGTATTTTAGTTCCTAAAGTTCTGGCAAATAATTGAATATCAACTTACAAAGAAATAATAATTATAATGATAAACATTATTATTATCGTACTGTAAAATATGGTCTCATCACGTCTTGTAACTCGACATGACAGAAGTAAAATTAAGAATTTGGGGATTTAGAACTAACAAGCCTATCCCAGGAATTCGTAAACTGAAATCTTTATTGCAGAGGTATTGGGTTCGGGACTTGGATTGTTTAACAAATGAATTTGAATACTTTTCAATTGGAAACAGATTGTGATTTTAGAGAGTGAAAAGAAGGTGAAAGATGAAGGATGAATTTAGGTTAGGTAAAAGTCTATATAGCACTTGCCTGGAACATTCGGCGATTCTCCATTGACGATTCTCTCGGTGTACTGTCGTTTACTTTCAGAAACATGGTCGGCCAGACAGGTCAAACAGAGGCCCGGAAGCGGCAAAATTTAAATAAACTTTTATAGCGTGGAATGACACAGAGTACGAACGCTTTCTAATAACAAAATCATTGTTTCTATTAACAAAGGAATAGGAAACTATATGCGTTACCGTTATTAGCATGGGTAAAGTTTAGGTTCCAAAATCAAGAGTCGACAATTTCTTTCTACCTCGTCGCCGTTAACCGCCAACATTATAGCCAAAATACAGTTAGATGTTCAACTACAACAACGTGCTCTCTCTGTAGTTTTGTTCCAAGGCATCGATCTTTAAATTCCTAGTTCATTGAATGGATGGCAGGCTGATGAAATGCAAAATATGTAGGTTGAAATCAGATACGGTGATTTTAAGAAATGCGGACAAAAGAACAATCTGTATAATTATTCATTAAGAAAAAAATAATATAAAACACTCAACACAAAATAGAAATTCTTTTATGTCTCAACATGTGTATGAACTTAAGTAGTGCTGAAAGAAATGGGAATTAAAATATAATCTTAAAATCCATCTGATAATGAAAATTCACTATCCGAAATTTCAAATAGGAGGGGTATTCAGCAATTATTGTTCCTGACATAGAAGATCTGTCATTTTCCTATATAATCCCCTCTCACTGTAGTGCACTTCTCGCACTTATGTTCTAGAGCACGAATATCAGTTTCGAAAATAAAGAAAAAAAACTTTATGGCTATGCTGGAAGTTACATAACATGATCCTTGATGGCAAACTGTATTCCTCGCAGGTGCTGCTTAAATTTCGGGATCAACTGAAAGTCACTTGGGGCAAGATCGGGAGAGTAGGGAGGATGCTGAAATATTTCAAACCAGTGATCAGTAATAGCGGCGGCGGTAAAGTGACTTCTGTGAACAGGAACATTGTCCTGCAGCAGCAACACTTTGCTGTGGAGCATTCCTCTGCATTACTCTTAGATTGCCTCCCTAACTTTCGGTTTCAATTTTGAATAATAATCACGTGTAGTTGTCTTTTGACCCTAGAAATGATCAATTGGACAGTACGCCCTTACTGTCCGAAAAAGTCGTGGTCGTAAACTTGCCACACTGTAAAAAATTTCGCCTTAAATTTACTGACCGATTACCGTCAACTCTCGCTGCCATCCGATTACCCTAAATTTTACGGACCACCGTTTTTTCATAAAAACGGCAGACCGTATATTTAGAAGCAAAATAAAATATTGACCGTGTTTAGAAACAAATTTGGTACCGTATATTTTACAGTAATTTACCGTAATTTTTAGGGGTCGTTTTTTAAAAAAAAGCACAGGTGTGTTATTACCGTACAAGGTTTACGGTAATAACACACCTGTGCCCTCTTGCTAAATCCAGTAAGAATTCTTGCTGGTCAATATATTGACCCAATTTTCATCGAATTGCTGGAAACTGTATCAGTACACACACTGGCTAGCAATAGTTTTTCTGGATGGATGCAACTAGAGTGCACACTGGTCCACTGCTGTTAAAGACTACTTAACTAAAGAAAACAAAAGTGAACGAAAGAAGCGTTGCACCTAGGACTACATAATATCCATAAGAATAAAAGTTCAAATTAATTCTTAGTTTGTAATATCGAACCCTTTTTCTGATATCATCTTGAACATACATTGCTTTTTCTTTTCAAAATTACTAATTTTGTCATGTATTGAACAAAACACTAGAAGAGGATTCGATATTACATACAAAAAAAAAAAAAAAAAAAAAAAAAAAAAATCTTGACTTTTATAGCTGAGTTTTTGCACGCTTTGAAGATGTATTTGGAACAAACATCCATGCCCTTTTAAGATATTCATAAATCGATATTCTGTTACAGTGTTAAGACTAGCATTATTGCATGTATTTTCGCTATGAGTATCAGTAGACTAATAGACCTCAAATATTCTAATCAGCGATTCGTCGCATTATTACGGTTTCAGATAACCAAGCAGGCACTCGACAACATAGCTTAGAATGACCAGAAGTACGACTAAACAAGTGTAAAACCATATGACTTCTCACAACACTGCCTACAGTATTCAGTATCCGCTATCTCAAATTAATAAATACGTGTTTGCATAATTGTGTAACAGTGGCATCAATGCTAAAAAAAAAAAAAAAAAAAAAAAAAAAAAAAAAAAAAAGTCACCAAACTTCCAGAGTATCGAACTTTTGCATATTTAGACTACTAAACGCTCAAGACACCAGAACAGATTATAGGTACTCAGAACAAAATTAAAGATAAAAACATTTACAGAAATATTTTTCAAATCTAACAATTTATTTATCCAGAAAAAATAATGACAGCAAGGGCGCCCGATGAAAATTTTCTAGGGGACTCAACTCCCTGGTTACTATATACCCTGATATTTTTTATTTGTATTAAGAAATTTAATACGTTTTCACTAGCTAGGGGAGCGACCCCCTGCCCCTCCTTCGGGCACACATGAGTGACAGTATACTTTTGTTTCTGTAACATGAAAAATTCCAGTTGATGCAACACAATTTATGTAATGCTGTTGCGGTAAACTACGAAGCACTTTTCCTAAAAGTTTTTTTTTCTTTTTTTTTTTTTTTTTTTTTTTTTTTTTTAGGTATTTCAACATTGTGATTTTAATTCTTGCTTCACAAACCACTCGTAGTTGGCTACATTATCATAAGACTTTATACATCCAGCAGCTTCTTGGTTTCGAATCGTTGCACTTTGGAGCGATCTGCTTGCCACGATAGGCAACTAAAGTTTTGTTTGTCACTGAACAAAGTTCAAATATTAACATGGTGCTTTCCCATACATTACCTTGCTTAATGTTGAATTTCCAGGATATCTTCAACAGTAGAGTATATCTACTGTATATATCACACCACAAAACTACACACTAAACAAACAAACAAACAAAAGAAAAAAACAAAACAAAGCACAACACATCCGAACCTACGCGCCACCAATCCTCGCTTCGAACATGTGCTTTTTCTCTCCAATGCGCATGCCCGACACAAACATCTGACAGGAAAACGGTCTCCTACCATTATTTTAGAAAAACGGTAAACCGTATATTTTTTATGGTAGGAGGCACTTATTTTCACGGTTATTGGTTACAGTGCAGATGATGACATTGTCTTGAATTTTTATGGGGCAGAGAATAGTGGTGCCGCCACTGCATACTCTGTTGCTTGGACTCTGGATCGTAATGATGTACCCAGGTTTCATCTACGATCACACATCTGGCAAGAAAGTTACCAGGGTGTTTCTTCAGCAAGGCCATATTTGTCTCTGAACAACGGACTCGTTCACGCTTTTATCAGTGGTTAACATTCGTGGTGCCCAACGAGCTGATACTTTGTGCCCTCAAAGTGTTGGTGTAAAATTGCGTTTATTAAACTGAGTTACAAGCAAATAACTTCAGCTAACCTTCGCACAGTAAGCCGTCTGTCAGTCATTATCAAGTCGTGAACCATGTCAATGTATCCTGGTGTGCACGGCTTTATGGGGAGTCCTGCAGCTGATGCATGTTCACAGCTCTTCCTGTCACACGGGAAGTCACGTGACCAGTTCTTGATGATTTGCTATGTAGGGGCTCCCATCACCTAATACATTCAACATGTCTTCGTAAATTCCCTCGAGTGCTAATCCCTTCCTCTGGAGGTACATAATGACTACTCTTTGTCCAGATTTGTCTATTTTCGCAATCGACGCTCACCTTGACCTGAGACACAAGGCAGAACATTAACATTATACACCTGATATGCCTGAAATTTTGTCTCTGAACTTCAAAGGATACATTATGCTGCATGTACAATTTCATCTATTTTGACTGATGTCTTATATAAGGTACTATAATTGCTGATCACTCCTCGTAAATAATGTTTGTCGTTTTTACAGTTCAATCCAATATATCACATGTCCAAAACTTATCATTATTATTTAAATCATACCATTAATCGTGCTAGACACGGTATCTTCACAGTAGGAGCTCATATGTACAAATTTAGTAGTCCTATAGGAAACTTAGTTTCTTCTATTTACCTTTCCAGGTTCAGAAATTAAAAATGTTATCTAGCTTTTACAAACACCTACTGAGAAACAATAATTGCTAGTGACAATACTTGATTTTCAGTATTCTACTTCTGTTCTGGAGTTTTGGTTTTCCTCCCTTTGTTTTCAACGAATTAAATTTGAGGACACACATCTGACGCTACACAGAGCTACAAGCACATTCAATGTTTCAAACAGCGATAAACAGGGTCACTGAACTAGAGAGTATTTTCATAGTTAAATTATTAGATATTACAACCGCCATATTAATTTATATTTGAACACTTAGTTTTAAGTATATTGAAATACTTCTTAACTTAAGAGCATTTACAAAACGGGAAAGTGTAGAAATGGGAGTATTTTTCATAATTACCGAAATTGCTGTAGTGTTAGATTCACGAAATAGTGTATTAGAAATTATTCTAAGGAACATACGAACACTTTATATGTGACACCACATTGAAAAATTGGTATATTCCTCATCATTACTGTCAGTGAAACACAAATTTAATCTACTATAGATCTTTGCGAACATGACGAAAAGGCGTAAACAATACAGTTATTAAGATTTCCAAATTATGCTATACATAAGTATCAGAAGTTTTATAGAACGGCTGTGTCCATCCGTCAGGCTGGTCATATATATCAGAGGAACAGCGATATCAAGAAACGATATTTTGGAATCAATTGAAATTTCAGTAATGGCTTCATCTCATCCGTTTACCCTCTATTCAAAACGGAAGTGATAGAAACGAACCATTTCCGTTCTCAACGTTAATCATCATAGAGCGGAAACGGTAACAGATAGCGACAAGTAGGTTATTGAAATCGATTCAGTTTCTGAAGAAAAGATTTCACCTGTATTAGTCTCCTAGAAGTCTCCAGAAGCTCTAGGAATTTATTACTACTTCTGGTTTCAATTTTCATTGAGCAAAAACGGTGAACGATTGCGACAACTGATTGTTTTCAGCGTCTCAAGTAAAGATACTACCTCTACCGTAACATTCTACTAAAATCAGGAGTGGTAAAATTTTACTACTGCTTTCGATTTCAGTATTGATCTGCATAAAGCAAGAACGATAAAGGATATCGAAAAGCGCTATTTTGGAATCGATTCAGCGTCCCAGGAATAGGTATCGTTTCTTCTTTTAACCTTCTATTCAAACTAAAAATACTAAGAATTAACTTTTCCTGGTATCAACATTGAATACCATAGAATGAACATAGTAATAGATAGCGAGAAGCGGTGTTCTCAATAGAGTTAGAGTCTCAAGAAAAAAAATCCATCTCTATCCGTATTAGTCTTCTAAAAGCAGAAGGTATAAAATGTATTTGTACTTCTGGTTGTAACCACCTCTTGTTATTGATTTTCATAGACAATAAGCGGTATGAGTGATCTGCGGTCCAATTCCATTCATGGGAGCATGGTGGAGAACATGATTTCCTGTAGTCTACAAAACGTTCCAGAGTGACGTTAACGAAAATTTTCATTTCAGTTATGCGACGTGTATGACATAATACTAAAACATTCAACTTATTACTTGAAAACAGCCATGTCCAATATAAGTCAGAATATTCTTATAACTCTTTACTTTGCTAAGGCTCTTGAGCGACTGTGTAAACAGTTACAATCATACTTTTGATTTGAGGAACTAAATATAATACTTACATTTTAAAAAAATGATCCCTTTTTTAAAATGCGGAGGTTTTATCAAACACTTGAAGGGACATGGGTTTAGAAGTAAATGCAGAAAAAACTAAATACTTGTACATGGAAGTTCCTTGGGATCGTAATACGACAAATTATGGATGCGTTAAATTATCAAACAGTGGATACTTTGAAATATCTAGGATCAATATTAACAGACCAAAACCATATTCACGAAGAAATTAAATGTCGACTAAAAGCAGAAAATTCATGTTGTTATTCAGTTCAAAATCTCTTGTCGCGAATTCTGTCGTGAATTTTAAGCTTAAAATATATAAAACGATAATCATGCCTATTGTTTTATGTGGTTGCGAAACACGGTCGCTTACTCTGAGGGAAGAACGTAGGCAGAAAGTATTTGAGAACAAGATCCTGAAACGAATATTTCGATCCGAGAGGAACCGGAATGGGGAATGGCGAAAACTTCATAACGAGGAACTACATAATTTGTACGGTTCATCAAACATTGTTAGGGTCATCAAATCTGGGAGACTCACTTGGGCAAGTTATGTAGTCAGGATGGAAAAACGTAGGAACACTTTCCAAGTCTTAACTGGAAAACCGATCGGTAAACGATCATTAGGAAGGTCTAGGCACAGATGAGAGGACAATATTAAGATGGTAGAAACTGGATCCAGTTGGCTAAGGATAGAAGTCAGTAGAGAGCTTTTCTGAACGACGCATTGAACCTTCGGGTTCCATAGGCCACAGAGTTAGTTAGTTAGATCCCCTATTCTAGAAATGTACTAATCTACTACTAGTATACAATATTTACTGTTGTAATTTTGATATCTAGATTAACGAAATTTATTAATTCCTATAATGGAAAATTAGAAGCATATGAGAATGCCTTAAGCTAGTGATTCGAAACATTTTAGGTTCCGGGCATTGTTAATACGTCAGAGCTTTCCGCCGCCTCCAGAGACAGAATATTGACCTAAAACTCAATTTAAATCCTAACATTTGCTTCAGTCCCTAAGCCAAGATCAACGAACAAACAATTATGGAACGTATGTGAAGAAGTGACCTGTGATCAAACTCTCAACCCCTATAGAGTAGAAAGAATTCTAATTGAAGTTATCATGGTATGCAAATCTTTCAAATATGCTACCTTTTTTGAGTTGATGCTAGTAGATCTCTTATCTGCCCTTTCTGAGATTCCCTAACTTGAAACTTATATATTATACAACAAACATGGCGAATGTTACATCCTTGTAACTTCTATAAATACGGTTCCGTGTGGTGTATGTTTTTATTTCTCCCGAAAACGATCGACCCTCAGCCTTCTGTTTTTGAGTTTTGCTGCTAGACTGCTATGCAAAAAGAGAGGAAGAAAAATGAGCAAGACTTGAGAACAGTTTTGCTCATAATAGTAATTAAATATTTTGGTTTTTTGGTTTCCCCTGTCGTACTTTGAAAACTGTTAATGTCTTAAACTGCATTTGTTTTCTAACAAACATATCAGACAGAAATTTGGTCTTCATTGGTTAACATACTTAATTACTTTTGGACTTTATAGATCTAGTAGTGTGATAAAACACATTGCTCGTAGCAGAACTTATATCTGTTCTTCCATCTCTGATTTAGTTGCAAAATATAACTACATTGCGTGAGTTTAATATTTTTGATTTGGATTTGTATAGTACATACCACCCCTTCAAGAAATGTCCTTATTCGTCCCTGCTACCAAGTCGTAGAGTTTCTGAAAGGCACAGGATTTACTTCCATGCAGTGCTATGGAATTTATTGTATTTTAATGGCCATTTGTAGTTCACGTTCGTATCCAGCGCTCAAGCTATACGGGATATGGAAATAAGCCGAATGTACTCCTTCATGTTATATGGAGTCAACCCTAGTCAGATAATACATTCAGGAATTATCCTCTGAGTCTTGGTAGGTTTTAAGCATGCCAGCAATTGTTAATACTTTCTAAGTATATATATATATATATATATATATATATATATATATATATATATATGTGTGTGTGTGTGTGTGTGTGTGTGTCAAGAATAATTCTATATAGAAATGTAATGATTTATGCATACACACTTGAATTACAAACACCCTGACTATTTTTATAGAATAATTTTATTAACTTAAAATAAATACAAATTACATAAGAGTTGTATAATAATATATACAATTTTTTTTACAATAAAGATTTGTATAATATATACAATATCGTTAGTTACTGGACATATTAGTGACCTTTATAAAATACGTTCTGTACTGCGAAGTTGCCTTGTGAGAAAAGAATTACAATTTCGGTCTTCTTGTAATGCTATATAGACTCATACTTAAATTATTGTTTTATCGTTCCATATATATTTCCAGTAATAATTATATTAACAATACTGTTAAATTTTGATATTATATATATATATTAAATAGTTTGGCTCATACGGATTATGTAAATTTAATGCTAATATATTAAGTGTACATTATCATAATTCAAAATCGTACATAGTGAACATGATGTACTTCCAAGCAAACGATAATCAATAAAAATTCTTTTTAAAAATTAATAAAATGACTATAATTGTCATCCTGATTTCATCGTCAGACTTACAAGGCAGTTTACAATAAGATGTAAAAGAATTTTATTTACATTCAAAATGCATAAATATTATGCGATAGTATGTTCATATTACAATACATAAGTACAAATGTATATACAATCAAATACAAAAGTGCTATTACAGAGCAAGATTTAACACAGAAAAGAAAAATTTTCACTTTTTCTAGTTTCATTTTTAAACTTTATAATTACAAATAAAGTATAACGCCATTTTCAATCTGATAATGAACGTCATTCTCATATTGATTGATATATATATATATATATATATATATATATATATATATATATATATATATATATATAGGCTTCTAGTAAACGCACGCACTTAAACCACTAAAATCAGTATTAACGGGTTTGTGGTAATCGGTCTTAATAAAATCTGCGCCTCTTTCAGCCAACATAATTATTGAGGAAATAGGATTAGCACGGGGAACGAATGGAAAGACGGACGCATCAACAACTCTGAGATTATTCACTCCATGAACTTTGAAATCAGTTCCAACAACTGTTGTGGGATCATCTTCTGCTCCCATTTTATTTGAACCACTCTGATGATTTTCGGGATAGGTGTCTCGTTTGATAGCACAATCTATATATTCTGTTATATTGTGTGTGAGATCTTCACATCCAGCGATGTCCATTGATGTTGAATTATCTAATTGAAAGTCCCAATGTTTTAGTGCCTGTGTACGTGTTAAGTTCATAATAATGTGAACTCCTTCTTTCAAAATCTCTAAATCTGTCTCATCTTGAAAGTAGTTACCATAAATAAGGGGTGGATCAAATGGATCTGAAGATTTAAGTGTTAGATTTCCTTTGCTACGTGGAGCGAGAAGTGTTGGTCTAAGAACTATTGGTCGTCTTGAACATTCTGGTCCTTCTCCATCTAAGCATTCTGTTGGACACCCGCTGACATAGCCATCGATAAAGATCTGTAAGTCTGCATGTCCAGGTTTTCCATAGGAGGAAGTAAGGAATCCTGTAATTTGTGTAATTCCATTGGTACCTAAAGATCCTGTGTTATTCGTAACATATTGTAAAACCGAAGTATCATTTAATTCCATTTGAAATGTATCGTTGATTGTGAATCTTACTCTGGCTCCTACATGATTTTGAAGGTTTTGTCCAACAGGAAGATCTTTAATTACTGGTATTCCGTGAGCAGTGAGATCTTCAGTTATCCCAATGCCGGACAGCATAAGTAATTGAGGAGAGTTAATTGCGCCAGCTGATAAAATAATCTCGCGTTTAGCCTTTACAATTTTCGAGATTTGTTTTCCGTTTACCGTGTATGTGATATTGACACCAGTAGCTGTTTTAGTATCTGGATCTATGATAACTTTAGTTACTCTTGTGTTAACAATGACATTAAAATTGGGATTACTTCTTTGTGGTCGAAGATAAGCTCTAGCTGTTGAAAATCTTGTTCCGTTTTTAGTTACAAATTGTGCACGGGTAAAACCTGTTACTTGTGCTCCATGGTTGACGTCTGTGTTGTGTCGGATTCCCAGTTCTTCTCCAGCCTTAATGATATCTTGAGCTAACTGTGGTTGCTCATCGAACCAATTAATAGGTAAAGGTCCTGAGAAACCGTGATAGTTACTATCTAAACTTTTCCCTAGGTTCTGTTCCGACTTTTTGAAATAAGGAAGAGTGTTACAATAATCCCAAGTAATATTTTTATCACTGGGCCACTGATTAAACTCCTCAGGATGACCTCGTGTGTACATCATCCCGTTAAACACTGATGTTCCACCAACCGTTTTTCCTCTTGGCCATGCACATCTCCTGTCCACATTATTTAAACATGCTTTTTCTTCTGGCTCTGTAACATAGCCCCAGTCCAAAGAAGAGTTGACAAGGAAACCAACAAAATATGGAATCTGAGTCAATGTTGGTTCTAGAGGCCCTGCTTCTATTAGTAGCACTTTCCATTCGGGAACTTCTAGTAGTCTACTTGTTACAACAGCTCCTGCCACACCAGCGCCAACTACGATGAAATCATAATGATCATCTGGTTCATCCATGGGAATTAGTCTGTTACATGAGTCTGATATAGTGTTGGTGACGTGAAAGAGAGTTTCTAAAGTCAGCATAAAAGGCAGAGGACACACATTATTCCATAATGTAGTATCGGCGAAGTCACAGTGACAAATCTCCATTTTGTGAGGATTACTAAAATAACCTGAATTATTTTGCAGCCTGAAATGAGCAAAAAGAATTGTTGTTTAGTTATTTAGTGTCACCACCCCATGGAAACATGCAATAATTTTAAATGAAAGCATTTAAAGTCCTTAACATTAGATGTAACATATAGTAATTAGGCAATGACGATCTCATTCGCTAATACGTTTCTGCTCGTTCTGAGTGTTAGACCCATCATTTGCATTCTATTTTCACTAACAGTAACAAATAAAGAAATATTAGTGTACATTTTTCATATGATCCTTTGTGAGAGCGGATTGTAAATGTTCTAGGGCTGAATTGTCAACTATATGTTAATGAATTATGCATATATTTTGCGTTTAATTACGTAGTCGTGATTAATGATGTGTGATACAATTTTGATAATGATCTTGAAATATCGAAGTTCGTACGTACCGTAGAGATAAGAGTGAATTAGATGGCGAGTAAGTAACGTTGAGTTTAGTTTCTTTATTTATAGTAGTAAAATAATAAGTTCATGCTATTTTATTGGAATCATGTACTGGACTTACATGCTCCTTTTAGTAACGTTCTGAATGATCATACCGATATCTGTGAGGATTTTAATTGTTTGTCCCATATATAGAAAGGGGCTATATCCTGTATCTACTTTCTTTTAAGAGCGTTATTAAACAACGGCTTTTATCAGAATTGATTGTTAATACTGTCTTTGTTCTGTATACTGATAGTGTGCCAAGTTACTGGATCATCAAGAGGCTAGTGAACTGTTTCATTTGGGGAATGTTACTCTAGTTAAGAACTAAGTGTGCGACTTCTCAAAACTTAATTTTATTTGAGGGTGGAAAAGGTACAGAATTTAACTATCTGCTTATTTCCTAAAGAATATTACTGGTGTAAACTGTAGCTATGAACAAGTAAGAGAAGTTAAATCCAATTTACATTGAGAAATTGACATCATTTGAATTTAAAATAACTTGTGATACATAATACTTAAATAAATTTCATGTTAAAGTTACCGACACTTAATTTTTTCCAATTTTTCGAACTTTGAATCTAGTATTTATATTATTTAGTACAAAATATTTAAGTATTTATATTAAGAATATATATATATCTTAATTCTTTGATAAAACATAATTTCTAGATCTTCTGTTTGTTAGTACCCATGCTAGTATTCCCTGAATAGTACGTTGTATGTTACGGTATTACGGCTTACAAACAACCTAGAAAGCATTTAAGACCCTAAACAAGTTATTAGATAATTTGAGGATATCTCAACTATTAGCATTTTTTTTTTTTTTTTTAAGAGTTTGCTACCCATTAATTTACTTATCTCCTCAGTTAGCTCACACAGGTATGTTAACATCACAATTTCTAGCACAAAAAAAGGAGGCGTGCCAAAAAAGGTTAATGAGAAACGAAGGTTTCCTATCTACTTGAACACACCAACTGCTTGAAATATTGTTTCATTTTCATTAGCAGCAAAATAAATCATTTACGTAATCGTTCATGAAGATTCCGCTTCCGCGGTTAACGCTAATGCGTTCAGTGTGCGGAGTTATGAAACAATGGAAGGGCTATTTCAATTAAAATGAAACAACTTTGAAATTAGAAATCAGAAATTACAACGATATATTGGTCATATAAACATCCAAATAGAAACCTTCTGGTCGGTGATAGTTTCTCGTAGACAGAATTCTGGGCAGTTATGTTTGTTGTAAATATATTACATCAAAAAAACTCAAATCTTCCATAAAGTGTTACTAGGCATTGATCTTTTATACAATGTCATTACACTAATGACTTCTACTGCAGAATATCTACGTTGCAATGTTGGAATATTAAGTAGAATGGTGATTCGCTGTGGGTTTATTTCCAAGACATATATATTCCGTTGTGACTACCAGGTGAGATGAGGTGAACAGTTAGTGTTCTTGTTGTGAATGTTTTTGTATTATTCCCGAAATTGCTCTTTATAATTCATTGCTACCAGTATTAAATCATTTACTGCCCTGTATTCGGAGCAAATGGCTATATTAGGACTGTATTTAATTGATAAAATAAATGAAAATGGCGATTCTGTTTATAATGTGGAGATAATCTGGAACACCATCATGCAAATATATTAGAAACATTTTACAACATCTACCGATTGTTGGTATCTTTTTTTTATTTGTTTGTACTCCAGTTTGCAGAATACAGTTAGGAGCACTAGTTTCATCTATAAAGTCTTGTTAGAGAGCTATGGAGAGCTATGCAAATATGAAATACCCCACTGTTTCAATTCTGTGTGAAAATTATATATAAAAAACTACATCAATTGTTTCTACGGTACATGAAGAGTAATGCATTTTCATACGGGTTGAATTCACTATTGATTTATTTGTTTCTTTCGTATTAAACGCTCCTTTCAGCAGTAGCGTACCCAGGAATTTATTTCGGGGGGGGTCCAAACTAAATATGAAGCTATTTTATATTAAAATTGCTAAAATTGCCCCTAAAATTAGGCTAAATTTTTAAAAAGTCGAAATTTCGGGGAGGGTCCGGACCCCCGTGTCCCCCCCCTTCCGTACGTCCCTGCCTTTCAGAACAAGAGATATTTAATACAAGGAGTAACGTGGAATCCGAAGCCCATTATCTTCCACCGCAAATCAAATTCGGCTCAAAGGCAAAAATGCGAAGTGCTAACCATTTCGGCACAAGAACACTCTTCAAGAATTATGTATAGGAACCTCTGTACAAATGTATTATTTTCTGAAGTTCGTTGCTTGTAAGTTAATTTTTATCATAGAAAAATTGCACTTTACGATTAGTTATAAATTTATATTTTAAGAAAATAATAAATAAAAATAAAAAATAATAATATAAAAAATAAAAATAATAAAATAATAAAAAAATGTTAACATAGGCTTTCTAGCGACGTTCGGTGGCATACAACTCTAAACCTCAGAATTAGTATTCGTATTGTTCTCAATTTAGTATTTTACTTACCACTGTTGTGTGTTGTGATGTGCAAATTACACTATATTCCTCTGCTGTTGAATGATGTTAATCATGGGTGTATTTCCCCTTTATATACAGATTCAGAATTCTGATTATTTCATTCATTGACCAAAGTCTCAATTTTCTACATTATTCCCCAGATCAATTGGAGTGTTTATAATAAATTAGTTAACGAAAATACTCATTGATCCTTGCGTTGTCATTCATGATAATTATTTCTCAATGGAGGACAGTTATCAGAATTGTGTGATTGGATAAACAAAATTAACTATGTCCCGTGAATGGAAAGATGAATAATTTGTTTTATTTTTATGAATGAAAGTGGATTCTTAATACGAGAGAGATAATTTATATTTTCTAGCTATCAACTAGAAGATAACTGTTGGCTATTTTTTTTTTTTTTTTTTTTTTTTTTTTTGCACAAGTTCTGATAACAAATACTGATTCATTAGAGAAAGAAATAAATATTTTTAAAGATCTGATACTTCGTTTGATCTTCGTTGATCTCTCTACCGAAAGTTGTGATTTTGTACATATTTGTGGTATTGTTCAATAACTTTATTTAAAAATTTCTCTGCAATATACTATATACAGAATGACCATTTATGTTGAAACGCTCTTGTAATTTTTGAGATACTGATAAAATTACTGTTAGGGTTGTTGCAAATATATGCAGAACACATTGTTTGACATACTCGGAAATACCGCCAGATACACATTGTTACCAACTCAACATCAGCTTAGAGCTCCTTCGTGGCTACGCGGTTAGCGCACGCGCCTTTGGTGTAGGAGACCCGGGTTGGGTCGGATTCCAGCTGCAAGCTCATGTGGTTCGGATTCCACTTTAATCAGTAGGTTCACGTCTCATATAGTCTCGCTGCTGAAAGCAACGTTAAACTCAAAATCAACTCAACTCAACATCAACTTGTATTTTTTAAGTTGCACAACTTAGTTTATTACATATTTTAAGTTTGCATGCTAAACGGAAACGTACAATACAACATTTATTAATTTGTGTGAGAAGCTAGGGATGCCACAATGCCACAAACATCCGTAAACATCCAAATTTTGGGGTCCTCTACAGCAGTAATAGCGCGAGTGTCAATGATTTTCGGAAGTAACTTAGCGTCGAGAACCATTAATATGATATGACGTATTTTTCTAGGAAGTAGTAACGAAGCTGCAAAGGTTTGAATACTTAAGTTTATTCTAAAGATTTTATTTCGAGAAGGGACTTAGGCAAGAATCACATCCAATCACATAAATGGTTTACAATAGATGTGAAGATTATAATCATTGGCGTCTCTGGCATGTAAAATTTGGGGGGGACATCAAAGGAAATGATCTAACTGCTAGTATCTCAGCGGAATTTTAGATTATGTCACTCAAAATATTGGGGGGACGCGTCCCCCCCGTCCCCCCCGCCAGAGACGCCCATGATTATAATGATGTTTACTGCAATTTGATTTATTACCTTGTTCCAGAGATATGATGAATGTTTAAAGTTTGCAACGCTGCATAAAAATATGTAATTGCTGTAATCACAGCTCTCAAAAACTATTGCTGTAATGCTAAAGAAGCGGACGCAAGCAATATTTTTATAAACAATTATCCACAAATACGTCACTTTAAGGAGCACAACAATCTCTGCCGATATGTTTCAGTACACAATGGATTGAAGTGTCAAATTGCTGTAAGCGACATTTTGAACTTGGTGTTGTTAGAAATCTGTCATATCATAGACATAGTAATCGACACTAAGGTACTTCCGATGTACATTGACATGTCCGCTTCGTTTGTGTTATAGCTGTGAAGACCTCCAGAACTTGGATGTTTAAGAATATTTACGATACTGTACCGTGTTAGTGGTATTGTCAGTGTTCCTTTGGCAAGTAGATTTGAAAGATGTAATCTAAAAGAAAACATTTAAGACACACTGAGTTTATTGGTGTGTCCAAAGGCACAATAATTGGAGAACCTCGCCATAATTCTTCATTGGGAATGTAAGTGCTAGGGACAGAATATACTAAATAGTACGGTTCACTACACAGAGTAGAGTTGAGCCTGTCTCATTTTGAATTATATCATGAAAGAGATTTTTATTCTCGAAAATATATTTGTTTTGTATTGAAAGAGGATTATCTCGTCACAAAGATTTCGTCCCGTCTCGTGGCCAAATCTTGGACTCACCGCCATGTTTTACATGTCTTAACTGGAATCTTGTTTTAATCCTGGCAAAAATTCTTCAGGTTCGTCTCATCTAATTTTGGAAAGACCATTGAGATGGAAACTGAGTTGAAAGGTCATAAAATTGCATGATTTGAATCGATTGGGAGCTAAGAATTTTCTGTGAATTTCAAATATTTCGGTGATGCAGAACGGGGGGTACATCGAGGCCTAGAGAAATTTTAGGTTATGTTGAACGATTCGAAACTGGGATTGCGTTCTTAGTTTAAGTACCTTTCAACGTCAGCCAGCGAAGGGGCACAGTGGTTTTCTGGTAGAGTGCTTTTTCTACTTACGTCCTGCGAGGTTTTGGACGGCAAGGTTCTAGCCACGCGACCGGCAGGGTCGGCCTTAAGCCGATTGGACCGATTGCTCCCAATCGGGCCCCGTGCTAGTACCGTCTACTTTACTCTTTAGTGCCATTTAAACAGCATATTTGTCCCCAGAGCAAGCAAGTGTGTTGTGATCCCTATGACTAAATTTTGCTCCTAATACATGTAATTAATATGCCATTCTGCTCGCGGCCCCCCCGGTCAAGTGGCTATGGCACCGTTAAGATGGTTCTGCTAATCTCGGTTGTTAAGTACACACAACATATTGCAATACAGGTACATCCATGGACTCCACAAGGAAGGATATGGCCTCTCCCTAACAAG
This sequence comes from Thermobia domestica, assembly GCF_964235325.1. Classification (NCBI taxonomy): domain Eukaryota; kingdom Metazoa; phylum Arthropoda; class Insecta; order Zygentoma; family Lepismatidae; genus Thermobia; species Thermobia domestica. The sequence continues at coordinate 88,925,964 of NC_137461.1, forward strand.
TAAATGAATAGTTTGTATTAAGTTTCCGGGCATAAACAAATATTTTCTGAATTTAATGCTGCAGTAATTTCTTTATTTTTTTATGTTTACACTTTTGTTCTAAAAATAGATATGTCCAGGAAATATTCCGCACACCCTAACACCCCTAACACTCATCCAAATTTCCATACACACATTCTTGGGCGTAAAAATGTTGTTTTCTTTGAGTTTGTGTAAAAATGCTTATTATTCTGGGTGCACACCCTCTTTTATTTTGAACACCCCACTAAGTAAAAGTTCCTGGTGTTTTTACTGATTATGTCATGTGATATACCGCGAATACTGAGATGGTATCAAATAAGTCAGCCTCATTGCGATTTCTTTGCATATTCTTTTTCTTATTATAGCTATATTAAAAATATAAAACCAGAGGACAAACTTTGCCCTCTCCTGCGGAAAATCCCGTGGATGTATGTTAAAATTATGAAGTCAGGAAAACCGAATGTATACTAGTGTGTACTGAATAGGTGGCTGCTTATGGAGGTTTGTCTTCTAACTCGAATAACCCAATAGAAAATATTGTCATCCATCTTCCATCAGTTCCTTAAGGTTTGTGATCATCTTATCACCATTTCATTTTGTCTGCAGTTTATAACGAATTCAAGCTGATTATACCTTTCATAAGTAGCTACCTACGATGTTCTCACTAGTATACATTAGGTTTTCCTGACTTGAATTCTTTTCAAAACAGTACAGCTGTTAAGAAATCGTTGAACCAACAAATTCATATCAATGTGTATTTCATTGTCTTACAAATATAAACTTTTCGTAAGAAATTGTACGCAGGTGTTGTTTTATTCAGTCATGTTAACACAGTGCAAGTAGGGCCTATTACTTTAACCTTAAATTGAGGACAGTTTTAACAAAACTCAACAAACGCCATTTTTTCAAAATGCGTTTTTTAACGGATTCTGGCACTTTAATAGGAGTCTCACGCAATGGCTAACAGAAAATACAACGAAACTGAATATTTGCCGTTGTAAAGGGGGAGTTAATATAGACCTAGCAAATTTTCACAAAATTCGACATTTCCATTTTCAAGTTTCTACAATTACCTCCATTTTCAAGATTATTTCCCAATACGTGGGCATAGCTTTTGCCTCATTACAGGGTTTTTGACCTTGAACACACGAAACAATCTCTCTGCCCTCAGAATATTATGACATATTGTGAAAGTTTGGGGAGGTTAAAGTCTGGGGTATAGAGTGGTATAGTTATAATAATAATTATCAATCTCTAAACGTTTATTGAAAGTCAAATTGCCTTTTAAGACATTTGAGGCAAGTGTACTGCATTATGTAAGACCTCAGACCAGGGCACAATGCCTTTTCAAAATACTTACTTTGCTTTACCGATAGATGTTGAGGTGCTTAAACATGGAAAGAGAAGTGCTTCAATAATGTTTCATGTAAGCAAATCAGTGAATCATGTAAGCAAAAATAAAAGTGAAGAAGTTGATGTCTTATTTTGACAATGATTCAGATGAAAGTAAAGAGTTCTATTCAAAAGTTGTACAAGGGAATGCTGGTGATACTGAAGACAAAATTCTGTATTATGAAGAACCTTTACATTAAAGAAGACTGTTTACAGCATTAAAAATCTCAACATTGTATTATGTACTGTTGCTTTAGTTGCCATTTCAATGTATGACTATGAGATTCATAATAAGTTTAAGATGTGAGAAACAGAGTTTGTTACTGTTGAAATTTCTGTTCATGTGTTAACTTAAAGGAAAATATAAATTTACTAGTGCACGGTTAACTTCTTATTCTGATATTATCTACAAAATGTAATATGCTTAAGAGTCCATTTAATTTAAATGCTTAGAATGTATATTTATAACACCTGGTTTAATAGAAATAAAGAAGAAACATACATGAAAAACTGGATATGTTGAGTTTTGTAAAAAATTGTAATTTCTATCTTTTTCCCTCAATAAAGACCGTTAGTGATGATCTTCAGTTATTCCTTCATCATTCCTTATCTACATGGATGACCAGTATTAAATTTTTGAAATCTTTTGAATCAAAGATGTTGAGTACAATTTTAAAAATCCTCTCCTGCAAAATTTTATAAATGGCTTTTGTTGAGTTTTGTTAAAACGGTCCTCAATTGCAAAATAACTTTCGAAAGTCAATTCGTGTAAGGTCAAATTGACAAAGAAACTATGATATTTATAGTTATTATTAGAGACCGGATGTTAGGCAACATGCCTACTCTTTAATGCTAAAGAAATTATCAAAAATAACGTTTTAAAGTTTATATCGGGGATTATAGTTTCGATTTAAGCCAACTTTATTTTGCCTATTTCGCCCCTCACTGCCTAAATAATTGCTTTAGTGCCTTATGTTGCGTATTCTATGCATTTTCTTTGAAATAAGATTTAATTGGGAAATATATATATAATTTATATACTGTAAATAAGGCAAGCACATGGTACATTACAATCTCTCTCTCTCTCTCTCTCTCTCTCTCTCTATATATATATATATATATATATATATATATATATATATATATATATATATATATATATATATATATATATATATATATATATATATAAATATGAAATACATATCAAGCTTCGTTTTTTACATATAGAATGAAAGAAGACATTAAGAGACAGTTATGTTGCTATATTCTATGAACACTATTTATGACGAATCTATTTTTTAAATTGTATTGAGTATTTATCTTCATTATTTCGAGTTACATTTTAGTGCCTATTTTACTGCTTATTTTTTCAATTTTAAGTGCCTATTTGCCTGCCTATTTTCCAAGCTTTTCATGCCTGAATATCCGGTCTCTAGTTATTATGATCCATTTAAGACGTCATTCTATTATATTTCCACAATATAAGGGTTGTTGGTAGCTTTTACTAAATTTTTAAAAAGAGGCCGCGGTGGCTCAGTGGTAGAGCGTTCACCTCTGGTGCTTGGGGTCCCGGGTTCGATCCCAGCTCCCGCCAAGTGAACCTTGTGGTGGACAAACACCGTGTGCGTGGGTTTCCTCGGGGTTCCCCGTTTCCTCCCACTTTCTTCATTCCACCATTTAATTCATTTCTTATCATCACCGTCTCCTTTATCCGTGCCGGAAACCGTGGGACGTAAAACTCAAATATTTTATTTTAAAATTTTAAAACACATTTTAAAGTATAATTATTGTTGTATGCATGGCAGCCCGCAGAGTAGGGCAAGGGGGTCAGTTACATCAGCTTGTCACGGACCATTTTGACACACGGTCCTTACAGTAAACCTATGCTGTAATAGAAATCCAATGCATCAACTCCTACGTTATCTGCATATCTGAAAGTTTGAAATTGTTTGTTTATTTCAAGGGTGTTATAAAATATTATCCTATTTGATAACATCCTTGGTTTATTTCATCGCTTTCATCGTTGTTTCAAAGATTATTTATATCTAGATGTTCAATTTATTAGTAAATATGCAGATTCGGAAGAATGAACTATATAATAAAAATTGTTGTCATGTCCAGATTTGATCTTAGGTTTTATTTTATTAGGATGCCCTGCGTAACTGAGTACTGTATAGCTACTAACTACGTTTAATCGTCAGGTGTATGAAATAATGTCACGGTGAATGTATAAAATGGAGACAACGCTGCAATGTTGGTGCGGGTGCTAATACAAGAGGCATTCAGTAAATATCCTCGTAGGTATTAATTAAAGTTACGTATGTTATTTGTTGACACAGTCCCTGTCACTACAAAATATTTCTGCCTTCTGAGTGTGAGCTTCTTCATTTCGGCATCGCAGAATTCAATTTACCCGTCTCTCCATCATGTTTTTTCTAGGTATACTTCCAGGATGGGGAAAACTTTGTTCCTTCGGACTTACCCAGCCGCTCCTTCCTTTCCGGAGCTAAGGTATATTTTTGTTACTTTTGTGCGGAGTACGTCCTTTATCAAATAGTGCTTCAGTGCAGCACTCCATTTTACTTCCCCATCGTACTTTTTTTTTTTTTTTTTTTTAAGTAGGCCTGGATACTAATAATAATGCTTAAGACTCATAAACCAAACCTAAATGATGTATTTAGTAATTCGCAATTCATGTGTTTCGTATTACGATTTATGTAATTTGCAAATTATTACAATTAAACTAGAACAGTAGTTCTCAACCTCTCGACCCCCTGTTGCTTGCCTTCTTCTTACAAATAATAATAATTAATAAAAGGTATTTAAAACCATCTCAACATCGACCCACCGACAATCTGTGAGGGTCTCTGGAGGATCGCCACCTGCCAGTTTAAGAATAACTGATCTAGAAGACAGTACTTACCGTTTCAGAACGAAAGAAACTATGAATTCCACATTTTGAGCGTCAGTACTCTTTGGTCATTGGTTTATCACGTGTAGTATTTAATCGACCGATACGTCTATCGGGTTCATAATTCTTTCGAAGGGAGTACGATTGCTTAGTGATAGAGTGTTCACTTCTAGTACAAGAGTCCCTGGTTCGATTCCAGACATTCGCACATAAAAGTTTGTAATCGATAACATCGTGTTAATGAGATTTCTGAACGTTTTCTGTTTTCTTCCATACTTGTTGCACAAATATTTTATAATAACTATTAACTTTCATAATCATCCGTCTCCAGTAGCCTAGAAGCATAACCGTGAGACATCAAAGACTGTTTCATTCCAGTTCTTCCTCTGACAGTTTAATCTGTACTGACACAAACCAGGGTAATTGATCATTTGAATCTCTCCGTCTTTCGAAGTTAAACACTGTTCTCCTAACTTGAAAAATGTACTATGGTTTTTACACGGTGAAATATTGCACTTGATAGTTGTTTATTTTCCTCATTCAGCTTTTGATAACATACCCCAGAAACTCTCTAGTTTCTTTGGGAGTCACCCATACGCCACCCCCTGCATCACATCGAATTACATAGTAAAACAATCTACGAATAAAAATAATGAAATTGCCCTTTACTCGACTTCGAACCGACATTTTGTTCTCTAGATCTGCCGTGTCGTGACAAAACGCTGTAACTTTGGCGAAGAAGTTTTGCGAAAATGAGCCTTAAAGTTTTCATCCGAAAATGTGATCTGTATCGTGTAGAACCAGTGTAACTAGGCAATAATGGTCAACCAATCAATTTTCACCAAATTTAATCACACAACATGCATTTACGTAACATTACATGTAACCACGTGTTTCCAAAGTCAAGATACACTATTTCTACACGATACAGATCACATTTTCGGATGAAAACTTTAAGGCTCATTTTCGCAAAACTTCTTCGCCAAAGTTACAGCGTTTTGTCACGACACGGCAGAGATATGGTTGTCCTTCCATTTGCCCAACGGATATCCGGCTGGTCATAGCGTCGAAAGGAAATACATTTTTTTTTTTAACCTTCAGGCGCTCACCTGTAGTGAAATTAAACTATCATTCGCGTGGAGACACTTTCAACCCTCTTGCGTTTTTGATAATTATTTCAACTCAGTATCACTAATGGGGCAAGTGTTATATGCCGTGTTAATAGTTAACTAGAGAATTCCTGATGGACTGCCATTCTAACCTAACACATTAGGATAATTAGTGTGTGGTGAAGGTGGTGTAAATGCCGCCCATGTGAGCGCCCGAAGGTTAAGTATATATATATATATATATATGAAATGAAATGAAATTTTTGAGTTTTACGTCCCACGGTTATGCCGGTTAGGCTAAAGGAGACGGTGATAATGAGCGATGAATGAAATGGTGGAATGAAGAAAGTGGGAGGAAACGGGAGAACCCCGAGAAAACCCACGCTCACGGTGTTTGTCCACCACAAAGTTCACTTGGCGGGAGCAGGGTTTGAAATATATATATATATATATATATATATATATATATATATATATATATATATATAGGGATGGCCAAAATTTTCCGGAATCCGGATTCCGGAAATTTTGTTTTCCGGAATCGGAAAATTTACTTTCCGGAATTCGGAAAAATTCCGGAATTCAGAAAAAATCCGGAATTCGGAAAAATTCCGGATTTCGGAAAAATTCCGACATTCGGAAAAAATCCGGAATTTAGAAAAAATCGGAATTTTTCCGATTTTACTTTCCGGATTCCAGAAAGTAAAAATTCTGGAATTGGCCATCCTTAGCTAGTAGCTGTTAAAAGAGAAACACAATAATGAATAGGCTATATATACTGTATTAATTTCTTGTAGTTGGATATGTCTTTATCATTTACGTAGACAATTGCTACTGCAGTTATTTACTACTTTATGAGAAAGGTCTTATTTTCACACACAAAAAAGTCGCCGGTATGTCTCAAACATTATCGCGTTCCCACCTGCAGCTGCTCCAAAGCACTGCAAACTACTTTTTAACCAGGCGAAAGGCAGTGAAGGAAAAGAAATCTCAACAAATATTCTAATAACATTCGCTTATTGTCAACATACCTACAGTGAGCGCAGAAAGTGTTCGTACACCGTGCATACTTTATATTGAAAACAGCTAGCATGAGAACGAGAGGTGGAATATATGTATATATAACCAGAATTAAGACTACACATTCATACATTTTATTTCTATATACAAGAGAAAGGCCAAACAAACACAATCACTGTTTCGTTCAGAAGAAAAGAGAGAATTCCTTTTTTGTAAACGCAAAAAGTCACCGTACACTTATGCTTGAATTAATGCTTATAAAGTATATTACGTTATTTAATATTTTGTGGGATTACCCTGTGCGTTAATGATTGTCTGTAGTCTTCGTGGCATTGATTTCACCTGTAGTAGTTCGTAGTTCTGTAGCTTCGCTACTGATTGTCCCATTCTTCTTGAATAGCTTTTCTTAGGCCTTCTTTAGTAGACAAGCTGTGCCTTCTGATTCTTGTCTCCAGAACAGATCATAGATGTTCTATGGGGTTCATGTCTGGGGATTGGGGAGGTGTGTGAAGCTGTTTCAAGGTATTATAGAGTCAGGGGCGGATCCAGAGGGGGGCGATCGCCCCCCCCACAACAGGAAACTCTTATTTTATATATAAATAAACCCATCCATAACAAGTTTGGAGCTCTTAAAAGTAGCAGTATTACCGCCGACCGCCACCCCCAGAAGTCCGTCCTGGATCCGCCCCTGGCAAACCTTGCAGACAGGCCTCGTTCAACAGTACAAACAATAATTGCGATGTATAATGTTTCTATCACTGTGCGAAACCATAAAAAAATAATAAAAAAATAATAAAAATAATAATAAAAAAAAGAACTGGAAGACCAAGAGTGTTGAGTGAACAAGTTAAACATTACATTATTAGGGAAAGAAAAAAAGGTTACAAAAAGTAGTGCTGTGCAATTGGCAACGGATCTGGAAACACGCGGTGTTAAAGTATCAGCCAGTACAGTGCGGAATATTTGCAGGGTATCATGGTCGGATAGCCAGGAAAATGTTCTGGGTGAACAAGACAAATCGTATAAAGAGACTAAAGTTTGAAAAAGAGTATAAAGACAAGGGATCAGGCTTCTTTCTGGAATAGGGTCATATTTTCGGACGAAAGTAAATTTAATTTTATCGCGTCCATCAAAATCTCGTCCCTAAAGTAAGACACGGAGGAGGGTCCGTGCTCGTCTGGGGTTGTATGAGTGCCTCAGAAGTGGGTCGTCTCCACCTTATCGATGGAGTGATGATCCACAAAGTGTATATTAACATATTAAAGGAATATCTCCATACTAGTGCGCAGAAGATGGTTCTTGAAAACAATTTATTGTTCAGCAAGACAACGACTCCAAACATACAGCGGAAAATACTCGATTGTGGCTACTCTATACAGGGGCGGATCCAGGACGGACTTCTGGGGAAGGGGCGGTCGGCAGTAATACTGCTACTTTTAAGAGCTCCAAACTTGTTATGGATGGGTTTATTTATATATAAAATAAGAAAGTTTCCTCTTGTGGGGGGGAGCGATGGCCCCGATCGCCCCCCTCTGGATCTGTCCCTGAGGTTTGCTATCTTTCTCAAAGACTTACCCTTCTTATGCACTTTAATAATTACTTTTCTTGTCTCCTCATTTGTTTCTGTTCGGTTGCTTCCCATTTCGACAGCCCACCGTGCAGTTTTTTCACTCCTATTCACAACTAAACTCATTCTGTTACTCGTCATGCTATACAGAGGTGTATACTCAGATGAATACTAGTGAACCCCAGTTGTGGAATCTTTATTTCGTATTCGTACGTCAGATGTACGATCACTTTTTGCGTCTACTCTATACATTTTCTACGGAATTTATTTACTTTCTGACCATTAAACTTGTCTTTGTGGTTCTTTATTGATATATTCATAAAGCTTAGTTTTCATTATTCATATTGTGTGTGTTATTACACTTCTTAAATTTTCTGTTTCTTTTTCGCAGGCATTCTCGTTTCAATAGCATAGGTGTGCGAACACTTTCTGCGCTCACTGTATGTACAGTAAATACAAATTTATAATTTTTGACTTTACGAAGTATACAATGTAATTGTTCAATAATTAACATAAGCAGGCATTCATTAATTTATATTAATATAATAATTAACAAAACTAATAAGCGGGTGATTGATGACTCAGTGGTAGAGTTTTCATCTATGGTATTCTAACCCAGGACATGTGGGTTTTCGATGGCTAATTTTGTGTTCGAAAATTTTCCCGGTGGTACTCTTGGTTCCCATTCTTATATTTGTTCCATCATCACTCATTAACGAATTTAGTTTATCAGAACTCTATAGCCATATATTCATTCTGTCCGTCAGTGAAACAAACAGTCTCAAGAACTATCTGATGGATTACCAATCAATTTTGGCCATGATGTACAGAGTCAATAGTTAAGAATCGAGTTCCCTGATGAATGTAATATTCAAACCGGAAGCGGTACAAATCAACCATTTCCGGTTTTAACGTTAATCATTATATAGTAAATATGGTAATAGATAGCGAGAAGCGGTTTCCAGTAATCGACATATATAACATTCATGTAGATAGAATGTTACCCAGTTTGTGCATCTGCTGAAAATAATGAGCTTAGGTATTTAGAGAGCATTTTCCGCTTTAGAAAATGTGTGCTTGGTAAAGAATGTAGAGAATTAGCTGAGTCAGGCACGTAGCTAGAATATGGTAATAGGAAGGGGGGGGGTGTCTGTCACGAAATACTGTGGTTATTTACCAGGGGCTCAATCATTCTAAACTATTTTATTGGCAACATATATTGGTTCGTTTAGCCAAGATTTCTAATGGGGGCATGATATGAAATACTGTGGTTACACACCAGAGGCTCGATCAATCTAAATATTTTACTGACAACATACCCATATTGATTGGTTAGGACAATAAAATGAGGATATATTAGTAAGTATTTTAATAAGAAGCTATGAAGAAATCTCGAGTAAAAGAATATTAAAAAAGTATTGAAAAAGATATCGTCTTCCGAGGTGATTCGAACGGTGTCGAGAATTTTGCGTCTGGGAAATTTGCGCCCTACCTCAAGAACAGGGAAAATTGCGCCTGCGATGTACCTCCATCGGGAAGTTTGAGCCCTGCGAAATAAAAGAACCTATTGGAGCTTACGCATTTCCTCGGAGGGCTGACATTACAACATAAACAATCCTCCCCCCACAACCATGCCATTTGTGATTTATTTTCATTGTGGCTATATAAGGGGAGAATAAACTTCAATATAAGCCAAAAGATCACAACGGATCAACGCAATCACTGCTTCTTCCAGAGATGATTTTGGGGGAACACTGGCCTCCCCAGAGCTCTCAGAGTGCCCCCTCGGAGGAGACCAAAATAATACGTCTATAATATAATAATAAATAGAATAGTACCAGCAGTGACCCCCCTCCGGAATACTAAATGTGTCCCCCGGAACATTTTTCCTGAAAGAACGACTGAACGCAATTGTGTGTTTGAAGTGTAATTCCAGCAAGTAAACACACTGTACATAGTTTTCTTGATAATATTACTGAACTGCTTTTACATTCACTTTACATTTTCTTTTCTATATTTTGTGTCCTGAAAAGCCAAACAACTCGCAAGGATTGTGAACAGAGATATCTGGGTAGAGCCAAACAGCCTTTTGTAGATTAAATTAGACTCTTTGATTATATTAATAAATAATTATATGTCAGTCATTTATACGTTTATTGTAAATTTTGTAGTATAATGAAAAATTGTATTTGTATGATTGCCCTTTAGTGAACTAAAATTGCATTTTTTTCATTTGTTCGGAATATTATAACGGATGGAGTAACTCACTGAGACGATGAGAGGCAAGCCTAGTTCAAGTGCGAGTGGAAGTTATTTTACACAATACAATAATAAGTTGAATTGTAGGGCGCTAACATCCCAGTGCAAATATATAGCCGGCGCATTTTCCCCTCTTTTTGGGGTAGGGCGCAAACATCACAGTGCAAATATATTGCGAGCGCATTTTTTCCTATTTTTGTGGTAGGGCGCAAATTTCCCGGGCGCAAAATTCTCGCATTCAAGGAAAATATAATGTCCGTGAAGTTGACAAGCCACTTATGTCAGACTCCAATTTCGACTTTAAACGTCGCTAGTGCTACGTTAGTGTTCGATATTGACGCAAATCGTTAGTACTCCAACTGCATGCCAACACGCCCACTTCTAAGAATCATCTCAAAAATGAGGTTAACCGTTAGAGCAAGTAAGTGCTCATTGGTGCCATTAACATTAACGTTAATGCCTCCATCGTACGGCCCTTTGAGTAATAATAACACCACGTTTTTTGCTAGTCTCAATGCGTCCCTATATTCTCGCGAACATTCTGACGTGCCCAAGTTAGTTACTTTATTTTGGGGGGGACTATTGTTTATCTGTTATTGTTTATTGTTAATCTGCAGAGTAGTCCTTACATTAATATGCCATTGTCCTTGATAATCATTGCGTATTTACAAGCAATTTGTTATTACTGTTAGAAGATATCAAAAAACAACAGATAAAATCTACTACTTAACGGTTTATATTTTTCTTTTACAGTACATAAACTAATAATAATAATAATAATAATAATAATAATAATAATAATAATAATAATAATAATAATAATAATAAGACTATTCCAGCATAAAAGTTATCAATTGCATCACACTGGCAACAAGCGACACATATTTTAACTTCATAAAAAATCGTTTCTCACGATTTTCTGGAAAACTACGTATGATAACATCTTCATTATGTCAAGTTGTTTATCTCAGTGTGATATATGTCTTACCTCTGGACAATATCACAGTAAAACAAAAATTAAATATTAGGAGTACATCGTACTTTTGGACTACATCTCATTAACCATGGGAAGATTGAGTAGTGTATACTTTAGGATGTAAGTTTCAGCTTAACTTGCATCATACATTCTTAATATTACAAAAAGGAAATTTGTTCGTTTGCATTTGAACAAAATTCTTAGGATTACAAAAAGAAAAAATAATTTTTCCGAATTCCGGAATTTTTCCGAAGTCCGGATTTTTTCCGAATTCCAGATTTTTTCCAAAATCCGGAATTTTTCCGAATTCCGGAATTTTTCTGAATTCCGGAATTTTTCCGAATTCCGGAATTTTTCCGAATTCCGGAATTTTTCCGAAATCCGGAATTTTTCCGAATTCCGGATTTTTTTCTGAAATCCGGATTTTTCCGAATTCCGGATTTTTTCCGAAATCCGGAATTTTTCCGAATTCCGGAATTTTTGAATTCCGGAATTTTCCCGATTTTACTTTCCGGATTCCGGAAAGTAAAAATTCCGGAATTGGCCATCCCTAATATATATTCTTAAGTTAAGCAGTAAAAATTTTGTAAGGAATGGTTCTACAACATCGTTAGATTCTTTTGCACCATCCCCTCAGGTTGACTATGACCACTATATTCCACGTAGTGCCTAGTCTCCCAAATAAAACTTATTGACTTTTTTAAACAACGCAATATTAGGTTGCTCCATGAGATCAATTTTTTTGTCACTACGGTCACATTTTGATATACTGCAGTAAGGTTATAACGCGGACGTAAAGCATATCATCCACCAACCGCTTATATCGGGCTTCTACTATATTTCATCTTTATCTTATTTTGGTATCAAGAACCACTTCCAAAACGTTATTGATGTTCTTTTGAAACATACTGATTATTTTGGGAGTAATTTATAAGTTGTAATTTTTTTATACAAACACCTGAATTATAATTACTCAGAATCATTTTATAAGACAATTTTATTATCATAAAATAAATGCAGAGTACATTTCACAATATTTTAAATAAATAGTGCTTCAAAACAAGTCCTTTGTATAATAAAACTTTATGTAATATATATATATATATATATATATATATATATATATATATATATATATATATATATATATATATATATATATATAAACATTATTAGTTAAATGATATATTACAAGATATTTATACAATGCACACAGCCATTCAAAGTTTAGTTGTGAGAAAATTTATATATATATATATATATATATATATATAATTTTCTTATAACATTCTATAAAATGTATAATCATTTGAAAATTACATTAACAGTACTTTTAAAGCCTCGTAATGTTTTTGTGTTTCTATAGAATAGTAATTTTGACATTCAAATTATGTAAAGATAATATAATTGTGTAAAGATGCTAACCCAATGTCAGAATTTTGTTGAGAGTTCAACTTCATAGTTTAAAATGAATACATCATGAAATTGATTCACAAAGTATAAGATAATTTTCGACATATTATTAATCATAATTAATAACTAGATAAATTGTGACACCTTTGAAAAATAAGTTAAACTTATAATTTTAACCGTTTATTTTTTTTTTCTGAAGGAAGATCTCGAAGAATTATAAATTACACAATAAATATATATTGTACGACTATCTAGGAATAAATACAATAGTAGATACAAGTATATAGAAAACTATTATTACATTACAATGTATGCTTCATAGCAGAAATTTTTTGATTTATATTGGCAGTCTCTATACTTTGTAATTACAAAAAAACTACAATCCAGTTAATGATCATCTTTCTCATATTAAATAATTAACACTTTAGTACGGAATACCAGACTTCATTTCCCGGTGGAAGCTCGTCTAGTTACAATCCCACCTCTTGTAGATTCACGTTTCATAATTTATGCTCGGTACTGGAAGGAACGCTAAATACGAAATCAGCCAGCTAAATGAATAAAATAGTTAGTGCAGCTTCTAGTAAACACATGTACTTAGACCACTCAAATCAGTATCAATTGGTTTGTGGTAATCGGTCTTTATAAAATCTGCGCCTCTTTCAGCCAACATAATTATTGATGAAATAGGATTAGCACGGGGGACGAATGGAAAGACGGACGCATCAATAACTCTGAGATTATTCACTCCATGAACTTTGAAATCAGTGCCAACAACTGTTGTGGGATCCCCTTGTGATCCCATTTTGTTTGAACAACTTTGATGGTTTTCGGGAACTGTGTCTCGCTTTATAGCACAATCTATATATTCTGTTATGTTCTGTGTAAGATGTTCACATCCAGCGACGTCCATTGTTGTTGAATTATCTAATTGAAAGTCCCAATGTTTTAATGCCTGTGTACGTGTTAAGTTCATAATAATATGAACCCCTTCTTTCAAAACCTCCAAATCTGTCTCGTTTTGAAAGTAATTACCATAAATAAGGGGTGGATCAAATGGATCTGAAGATTTCAATGTTATATTTCCTCTGCTACTTGGAGCGAGAAGTGTTGGTCTTATAACAATTGGTCGTCTTGAACATTTAGGTCCTTCTCCATCTAAACATTCTGTTGGACAACCGCTGACATAGCCATCCATAAAGATCTGTAAGTCTGCATGTCCCTTTTCACCGTAGGAGGAAGTAAGGAATCCTGTAATTTGTGTTATCCCATTGGAACCTAAAGGTCCCGTGTGATTTGTTACATACTGTAAAACAGAATTATCATTTAATTCCATTTGAAATGTATCGTCGATTGTGAATCTTACCCTGGCTCCTACATGATTTTGAAGGTTTTGTCCAACAGGAAGATCTTTGATTACTGGTATTCCGTGAGCAGTGAGATGTTCACTTATCCCAATACCAGACAACATAAGTAATTGAGGAGAGTTAATTGCGCCAGCTGATAAAATAATCTCGCGTTTAGCCTTTACAATTTTCGAGATTTGTTTTCCGTTTACCGTGTATGTGATATTGACACCAGTAGCCGTTTTAGTATCTGGATCTATAATAACTTTAGTTACTCTTGTGTTAACAATGATATTAAAATTGGGATTACTTCTGTGTGGTCGAAGATAAGCTCTAGCCGTGGAAAATCTTGTTCCGTTTCTAGTTACAAATTGTGCACGGGTAAAACCTGTTACTTGTGCTCCATGGTTAACATCTTTGTTGTGTCGATATCCCAGTTCTTCAGCAGCCTTAATCATATCTTGAGCTAGTTGTGGTTCCTCTTCATACCAGTTAATAGGTAAAGGTCCTGTGAAACCGTGATAGTTACTATCTAAACTTTTCCCTAGATTCTGTTCCGACTTTTTGAAATAGGGAAGAGTGTTACAATAATCCCAAGTAATATTTTTATCATTGGCCCACTGATTAAATTCATCAGGATGACCTCGTGTGTACATCATCCCGTTAAACACTGATGTTCCACCAACTGACTTTCCTCTTGGCCATGGACATCTTCTATCCACATTATTTAAACATGCTTTTTCTTCTGGCTCTGTACTATATCCCCAGTCCAAGGAAGAATTGACAAGAAAACTAACGAAATACGGAATATGAGTCAGTGTTTGTTCTAGAGGCCCTGCTTCTATTAGTAGCACTTTCCATTCGGGAACTTCTAGTAGTCTACTTGTTACAACAGCTCCTGCCACACCAGCGCCAACTACGATGAAATCATAATCATCATCTGGTTCATCCAAGGGAATTAGTCTATTACATGAGTCGGATATACTGTTGGTGACGTGAAAGAGAGTTTCTAAAGTGAGCATAAAAGGCAGAGGACACACACTGCTCCATACTGTAGTATCGGCGAAGTCACAGTGACAAGTCTCCATTTTGTATGGATTACTAAAATAAGCAGAATACTATTTTGTAGCCTGAAATAAGAAAAAAGAATTATTGTTTGTTTATTTAGAAACACCACCCTATGCAACACATTCAATAGTGTTAAAGTACTTGCAATTCTTAACACTAGGTGTAACACATTTGCTGGTAATGAAGTAATGTCCAGCTCATTCACTAATAATTTTCTGCTCATTTGAGTTTTAGAGCTATCTTCTTGATTTTGTACTATCACGGACAAATAAATATTAGAGTAGAGTGTTGATTTGATACCTTGTCAATGCTTGTACTAAATGTTTTGTGCGCTGTATCGGGAACTGTGTGATAACGACTTATGCTTATATCTTAAGCATTCATGGTTATTGATTTGTTATACAACTTTGGTAGTGATATTATAGTATTGAAAGTTGTACATATCGGAAATGTAACTTTAGGAATTCTATAACGAGAAAACAACGCTAAATTTAATTTCTGTGTTCCACGTAGTAAAATAATTACTTTGATATAATTTCATTGTAACACTTAAGTAATCGTCACAGTAACAATTAAAGAAATGGCATGAATATTTGTGAAGGTTTAAATTATTTAACCCATAAATTGGCGAACGAATATATATACATCCTATCTATTTATTTTGCTAGAATTTACTTTCCTAAAATGTACTGTTAGTAGTCTTGGTTCTATATACTGAAGGGAGGCCAAAATAGTGGGTACATCAACAGTCTACTAAATCGTTTCTTATAGAAAGTGCTACTATAGTTAAGAACTAAGGGTGCAACTTCTTAAAAGTTGATTTTTATTTCGAGGGTTAATGTAGTGAAATATTTATCGATTTACTCATTTCATAAAGAATATTTTATTACTTATGTGAATTGTAATAGAAGAGAACAAAAATGAACTATGAACAAGAGATAATAAGGTAAATCCAATTTACATTGAAAAGTGAACATTATTTGAATCCAAATTAATTCGATGTGATACGTAATACCCAAATAAATTGCATGAAAAAGATACTCCGCACTTATTTAATTGTGTGTGTGTTTTTTTTTAACTTTCCGAACTGTGAATTTAGTGTCTACATTGTATAGTACAAAAAAGAAAAAAAAAACACAACTTTTCATTACACTTAATTTTCAAATTTTGTTTGTTTGTTAAACTCCATGCTAAATTCTCTGACTAGTAAATAATTCTCTGACTAGTACATTGTAAGTTACGGTAATACATGGGTATAGTTTACAAACAACAGGGAAAGATGAGCTCTGACCATCCAGAAAACTTATTAGACGGTGTGAGATTGTTGAAACTATAAAAGTTACATTTTTTCTTCGGAGTTTGCTATCTATTAATACAGATAAGTTCCTATTTATCTAAAGCTGGCAGATTAACGTCTCAATTTCTGGGGCGAAAGAGTCGCATGCTATCTATCCAGGTTAAATATATATATATATATATATATATATATATATATATATATATATATAATATGAGAAAGAAGACAGTTCGATCTCTAGTGAAGATATCAATTAATTTGTTCTACTTCAGCACACTCAGTGTTTGAAATATTTTTGCATTCTGATTAACAGAAAGGCTATGCTTATGAATATTATCAATTACTTTGTACTATCTTGTAACTGGAGGTTCAATATATATGCCTTCTGTGTGTGCAATCATGAAGCAAAATCGAAAAAGCTACCTGAATTAAAAGGTGACAAATTTATATCTAAAAACCATAAATGATGGCGATGGAAGCGTGCGTATTGGTCGCATACCACCCAAATAAAAACGTTATAGTTAGCTATAGTATTTCATAGACAGTAGTTCTGGGGAGTTTAGTTTATAACATTTTGATTTTTTACTAGTATTGAAATCATTATACAGTTTAATATACATGTCTACATATTATTGCATTGCAAGTATCTGATAAGTTTTCTTTTTTGTTTGTTCATTAGATGAAAATTTTCTCCTTATTTATATATTCTCTTATTTACTTTTTTAAAGAATTGTTTCCAAGTTCAAGTATTCATTATTATTGGGAATATATTATAAACTTTTACAAAACTCAAATCTTCCATAAAATGTTACTTTGTATTAATGTTTTATACAATGTAATTGCAGTAATAGCTTATAATGGAGAACACTCACATTAAATGCTAAAATACTATATAGAATAGTGATTCGCCATGGCCAATGTCCAAAATATATATTCTTTATGCACTGTACATTCTAATAATTTGTAGAGGACTACCGAGAGAGCAGAGATAAACAATTAGTGATTTTGTTTTGAAATCCAGAGGTTCCAGGTTCAAATCCCTCGTTCCGATTCATTCATTCCGATTCATTTTTTTTTTTAATAATCAAGATTTAATAATATGTACCCTAGCCAACTTCATTTCATAATCGCTACTCAAATCTCATTGTTCCCAGTATGAAATTAAATATTTCGCTCTGTTAGAAACTGGTTATGGTATGTGTATTAATTAAATAAATGAAAATGTTAGGTCTGCTTATTATGGAATTCCATTTTGCGAACATACCAGAAAATACTTTGTTACATCCATCAACTATCTGTCTTCCTTTTACATCTCATTTAAGGATACTACTACTTCTCACTGAATTTCATTTATTTATTTACTTGATAGAAACAATAGTTTTATACTTAAAATCTTCTTAGATCGCTACTGTAAAGCTATTCAAACATGAATTACTTCACTGTTTCAATTTGCGATTGAAAAATTACACACAATAAGAAGGAAGTTAAGGTCACAAATACGTCTACGTGAAAAGTAATCCTATTTATTTTGTCTACACATTGAATGTTCAATTATCTCCGCACGTGAATTCGTTTGTTTTCATATTTTAGGATTAAGGCCCATTTTGAGAGCAAGGTGTATTAAATAAGGACTAACTAGGAATTCGAAAGCCATTAGCAATCGAATTTTCCCGCAAAATACGAGGATTCTAATCACAAATATTTTCGGCAAGAGGATGCTCTTCAACAATGATGTACAGAAACTTCTGTCTAATTGTGTTATTTAGTGAAACACACATCTTTTAGGTTCAATTTCCACATAGAGAGAAATAATGTCGTACTGGTAGAAATGAAGTTAGCTAGAAATTTAATGAATTTTCTCTTGATAACATAAAGCTCCTAACTCCGTTTGGTAGTATACAGCTCCTAACCTGAGAATTAATACTCGTCTTATTCTCAACTTAGATATGTTAATGAGTATTTTACTTACCACTGCTGTGTGTTTTGATGTATGTGACACTATTATTCTTCTGCTGTTGAATGTTGTTGTCTTCTGCGGTTAGTCAAGGTGTATTCCTCATTTATATACAGATCATAATTCTTTTTACCTTGTTCATTGACCAAAGTCTATAGACAATTTTGTACTTTATTCGCCAGACTATTTGGAGTGTTTATGTAGCATAGTAAATTAGTTTAAGGAAAATACTCATCCTTACGTTCATTGTCATTGATAATAATTATTTCTCAACACACGCAAATTGACAGAATTGTGTAATACATTCATTCATTAGAGAGATAAATAATTATTTTAAAAAAAAAATGTTGTGATACCATTTCTATACGTTGATCTCCTGCATAATCTTATGGTTTTGTTAATGCGTAGTTCAGACATTGTTCAATAACTTTCTGAGAACTTACTCTTTGCAATATACCGTTTATCTTATTTATGTTTTTGTTGAAAAGAGTTTCCCTTGACTAAAGTTTAAGCAGCTAATTGAATACGAAACTTACAAAGAAATAAATATCAGGTTATCTAAAAGGTGTTGAGGTTTTGGAGGTCAAAATTGAGAATGCATTTATTGTAACTTGAAAATAACGTTACGAAGCCACATACGTATACATAATTTTGTTCGATGATCTTCTGTTATTTTCTCAGCCACACCATAATTTCGTCTCCATAGATCTGCTGTGGTTTCTAGTCAAAAATATATATATGACACGTGGTTTCTCACAAGCTTCTTTTAACACTATCTACGGAGTTCTGCTGACACCAAAACAAATACTAGTCTAATTGTGCCAAGTACGGGCTATTCGGGGGAAGCATTAAAGCCTTCCATCTAAGTTCTCTTAATTTTTGACAGGTCGTTAAAGATGTGAGCTGTCTGACGCTGTCAGCGTGGTATACGATACTCTTTCTGTTGACCAGTTTCAGCCGGTTCCTTTGGATTGCTTGTATATCACGCACTGTATATTGTTAAACTATACAGTGTACTGGGTGTTAAGTAAAAATATCTTTCAGTTTAACTTCCAACGATTATGCTCATTAGGCTAAAAGAGACGATAATTAATGCAAATGATTGATGAGAGAAGATACTGTGGAATGAGAGTGGGGAAGGAAACTAGAATATCCCGCGAAAACTCACGGACGTGATGTTGTCCATCATAAACTTACTTGGCGGGGGAGCGAAGCAGGAACACCCCGCACCAGAGATAAGCGCTTTATCACTGAGCCACCGTGTCCTCTTGTTAAGTAACATTTTTATATATTGTTTTATTGATCCGAACATCGACGCATATGCTACTTCTAATGATTTCAAGTAAATCACAATGGATAATTTCGTGAGTTTTTTTTTTTTTTTTTTTTTTTTTTTAATAACTAGAGTACAGAAGTCAAATATTCCATATAAAGTTTCATAACATTTGTGTCTTTATACATCCGAACAGCCAAGATATATTACAAACTTCCACATTTTGTTTTCTTTGATTCAGACGTAGCGTAAGGAGGAAATAACTGACAAACGTTAAGGATAAGTGTTTTGTGAGAGATTTGTTTACCGTCAACTAATCAGACTCTCGAGACTTCACCAGCCTATGCTATCAAAGGTGAAATAAGAATCGTAGTTCATTGGGAGTATTGATAAGCACAAATATTCTTAGTAATTAATAGATAACATTGTTATTTCATTTTACTTTTTCTTGTTTTCTAAAGTTTCGTTAGAAATTTCATTACAAACCTTGAGAATGTTGATAAACTCTATTTCATTCATCTTTAAAGACGATATACGTAACTTCTTTAATCAATGGAATTGCAACACACATTTCAGTTCATAAAGGTTGGTTTCCTGGGAGTAAACAATCCTTGAAATACTTAGATCCGTATGATGAATTTTAAAGATGTAATAACAATGTTGATTGGTGAAATGCCACCGATTTTTAATTGATCTTTAAAATAACTGGTTTAATTCTCCTCTTTTTTTTTTTTTTTTTGTTTTGTTTTTAATACACGAAATAGTTGTATATAGTTCTCAGGATCTCTTTGTTTTGTCTTAAAAGCGCTTTTGAAAGCGCAATAAATGATATACACATAGAAGCTTGTGTAAGATTCTTACTTTTGACTTTGACACGCATATTCTTAAAAAATGCCCTTTTTTTAAAAAAATGGAAGATTATGTTCATTATAAACCCGATTTGACTTTTTTTTTTTTTTTTTGAAACTTCTTTCATGCGAGGTTCACTACGAAAGTTCTGAGATACGCATTGTGGCACAGTATTTGAATTCCAACAATTGCTTTCGAAAGTGGTATCCAGAGCGAAGAAGCGAAGCAAGTTTGAACTCGCCTCGCTTATCGGTGGCTTTCTTCAGGGGGTGCGGTGGCTCAGTGGTAGAGCGTTCACCTCCGGTGCTTGGGGTCCCTGGTTCGATCCCAGCTCGCGCCGTGTGGACTTTGTGGTGGACAAACACCGTGCTTGTGGGTTTCTCGGGGTTCTCCCGTTTCCTCCCACTTTCTTGATTCCACTATTTGATTCATTTCTCATAATCACCGTCTCCTTTAGCCTAACCGGCATAACCGTAGGACGTAAAACTCAAAGATTTTATTTCATTTCATTTCGTATCGCCTTCACTTGTTTGTTGATGTGAGCATTATTCGGCTGTTTCGAAAGGGAGCATTTTCGGACAATGATCCTTTACAATTTCAAAAGTGGTTTGAACGAGACACAAAGCCTTGACCGTTTGCAGGGGGCATTTGGGGACCTTGCTCCTTCCCGTGCTACAATTTTCCTGTGGTTTGGTGAATTCAGAAGAGGCCGGACATCGCTTAAAGATGAAGAGAGAGCTGGACATCCGGCAACAGCTGTGTCAGATGAAGACATTGCCGCTGTGGAACAAATGATTCGAGGAAATCCTCGAATAACTTTCAAGGACATTGAATCTACAGTGAACATTGGATCACCAGCAGTAACAAAAATTCTTCATGATCATCTTCGGCTCAGGAAGTTTTCATCTCGTAGGGTGCCTCACACTTTGACTGAACAGCAGAAGCGCATGCGTGTGGAATGGTGTAAAGAAATGCTTGTAAGATTTGATAGAGGGAATTCTCCACGCATCTCTGACATTTTTACTGGTGATAAAACTTGGATCTATCAATTGACCCTGAAAATAAACGCCAGTCTACAGTTTGGATCTTTCCAGACGAAAATCCACCCACGAAAGTGAAGCGACCGCGAAGTGTGGGGAAGAAGATGGTCACAACTTTCTTCTCCAAATCTGGGCATGTTGCAACTGTTCCACTTGAAGAAGAAAGGACTGTTAGTGCTCAGTGGTACACCACTGTTTGTCTAACAAAAGTGTTCCAGAAGCTTCGGGAACGGCGTCCAAGAACTGGATTGCGTGGGATCCTGCTTCATCATGACAACGCGTCCGCACACACGGCCAACATCACAATTCAGTTTTTAGAATCTACGGAGGTCAAAGTTATGACTCATCCGCCGTATAGCCCTGACCTGGCTCCGTGTGATTTTTTTCTGTCTTCAGGATCAAAGATTGCATGGGTGGGAAGAGATTTTGCAGCTCTGAAGAAGCTGTAGTGGCTTACGAGAATGATTTTCAACACTTGAAGAAAAAGACTGGCAACACTGGTTCCAAAAGTGGTTTTCGAGGATGCAAAAGTGTGTACAGTGTAATGGTGAATACTTTGAGAAAATGTAAGTGTTATATTGATTTTAAGTATGTAAGTTATTTCACATATCAAAACTTTCGTAGTGACCCTCGTATAATGAAAGATTAGTTCGGTCCCTTTAAAACAATGCGATTCAGAGCAAGTATGTCTAATTTTGCATCATCCGTAGCTTCGCAATACCTCATAGAAAGAAATATCAAAAACTTGTGCAAGTTTGCAAAAGTACGAGGCACATTTCAAAAGAAAGGACCGATTTTTAATTGGAAACAGGTAAGTAAGTTTAGCAACATTGTTTTATTGGGTTAAAACGAGTACATATCCACTTTATTTTTCAACATAGTCATCATTATTTTCCAAGCACTTTCTGTACCGTGGCACAAGTTTTCTTTTTTTTTTTTTTTTTTTTTTTTATATATATATATATATATATATATATATATATATATATATATATATATATATATATATATATATATATATACCCTCTACATAGAAGTTCGCTGCCTGGGAGTTTAGCCACTTCAACACTGCCGTTTTCAATTCATCAGGTTCTTCAAATCGTTGAAAAGAAAGCCACTGTTTTAGGCGCAGAACCTCTGGAAATTCGATGTGTAGAGCGGTAATGGTGAAGCGACGATTTTCTTTAACTTTTTCATTCACTCGCTGCACCAAGTCGTCAGTCTGAATGCTTGGTCTTCCACTCTTCTCTTCGTCTTCGATATTTGTACGGCCTTTGAATGCACGACACCATTGCCGTAACTTTCCTTCACTCATTACACTGTCGCCGTACACTGCACATAATTCTGTATGAATTTCAGCAGCACTTTGTCCTTTGGCATGAAGAAATTTAATCAAAGAGCGGACCTCTCATCTGGCGGGATTGTATATGCGCGCAGCAATTTTAACACGCTCCAGCACACACGAAAACAAACAGGTGACTGGCGAAACTATGGTTGTTTGATAGCAAATGAACCAAGTGATGTGATTTTTCTGAAGTGCAGCTCTCCATTTCACCAGGTATTTATAGCATAGAGTTTAGAATATACTATATCATGTACTGTATGTAAATCATATATAGTAAATGTAGAGGGGAAATTGTAGTGATATACTCAAGATTTCTGTAGTCTTAGTTCAAAGCCTGTCAGAGGCTTAACTTCGATAATTAAAAAAAAAAAAAATCCCGGTACGAGTAAAAAGAGGCAGGGATTTTCGGTGTTAAAAGCTCTTTCGCAAGTAACGTTGTCAAACAACCATATCATTGATCTTTATATATATATATATATATATATATATATATATATATATATATATATATATATATATATATATATATATATATATATATATATATATAAAATTATAAAATTTATAAACGCTTGTTAGCATTTAAATTAATTAGGACATTTTACAGTTTTCTTACCTGAAAAAGAGGATGTAGTCTGGGAGTGGTGATACAGAGTATACGGTACATCTTACACGTAGGCTTATACGTAGTCTAATTACAGTTATTACCATGACATTTTAGAAATCTGTAAAGTGAGGATGATTTGGGGACTGTGGAGAACACAGACAGCTATGTCAGAAAAGTTCATTTCTCACTCGATAGCTAGATTTTATTGGATCTGCATTGATTATTTCATTAACTATATACAATTCTCTCTTATGTTCTATTGTTCAATGTTAATTCCATGCAGCTTAATATTTTTGAATACCTTTTTTGTAGCTACTTTTTGTTTGCATTAGGTAATTTGAATGCCAAAATAAGACTTATGTTTATTTAATAATAATGTGTAGCGGGCAAATTCGCCATGCCAATTTTTTAGAAAAATGTTTGCCTCGCTCCATTATTTTGCTTTCCTTTCGACAATGTTGCTAAGCTTTATATGTTAAGAAAAGATTATTAAGAACACATGATAAAGATATCCCTCTTATAACAGAATTCAGTTCCTTTATTTTGTTTTTATTTTTGTTCAGCTTGTGTGTTTATTTTTCATTTGCTTTTTCTCAACACGCATACGCGCCAGAGAATTACGAAGCATGTGAAAATCCTTTAGCCGCCTCGAAAACACCCAAATGTTTATTGAACTGGGTTGTCACTTTACAAGAATCTTTGTCATAAAAAATAAATCTTTTAACCCTACAATATTTCTCCATGTAAACATAGTCTTGAAAGGGACATACTTTCATCTTATAAGGAGTCAAACCATATACAGCTTTCTGAGTCGTCTTGCTTGCTACATAAAGAAAAAAAAAAAAAAAGTTTCGCCGCTTCCGAAACAACGGATACTTTTGGACGGGGAGGAGAAGCGCGCCAAAATACATGTTTTTATTGGGTTCACTATTTGTCTACTAGAGTGCAGTGTTGCATAGGTGGAGATATCTTTCTTGTTTTCAGAAAGTTATAAGGTGTAAACATTATATAATATACAAGTCAATCACATAACACGTTACTCGCTAGAAATAATAACCACAGATGAGAGTATCTTGTATTGAAGCAACGGGTAGGCCTATTTTACCACACTAACGCTGCAGAGGAAACGATAACACACAGCCTACTACTTCAAGCTATCAGCGCCCTCTGGCGAGAGGCTTATCTCTCAATGGCCTTTGTTTTATTACTGCCACATATACTAGAGAAAATACGCAATCGAAAAATGAGGATATTCGCACTTTAAAAATTACAATTTTGTCCAGGTTTTAGGCCTGTTGGAACCATTGTGAGTCGGGGGGAAAGTCAGTCATCTTTCAGACGATGAGATACTGTCTCTCGTCAGGAAGAAATATTCCATCTTCCCGCGACGCCGTCGACTGATTTCGTAAATAACTTCTTTTTGTGTCAGTATGGACTCAGAATAATTTTGCAAGTTTACATCTTTAGGCGTCTGTACTATAAAGTGGATCGCTTTCATGTTACGGTCGCTAGTCAATCAAGAACTACATCACTTGCTTACTCAACGAACAGTGTTGTGCTCATCATCTTGTCAGTGAATTTTATTTTGGAAGTTCAAATTTGTGTTACAGCCGATTCTTTCAGTCTGCTATTTATTAACTTTATTGCTTCGGGATCTGTTACGGTCCTCAGCGATACTTCGTATCACATGGCATTTCTAAAAGCTACTTCTTAATTAACTTACATGCAGTTAACGCTGTCATTATTCACCTAATAACCTTTCCTTGGATCTTACAGAAGATGTTTAAAATTGTACCTTGGTCTACGGACTTAATCAGCAACTCAATAAAGTTCTTTTAACACCAAATTTTCCTGCGTAGCTTACATTATTTCATCTTAGCAAGTACACGTCACCAAACCCTCTTCACTTTAACACTAACGTCAATAGTATATGCCTCCGCCATCGTGGTATTAACACTGCAAGTCCACTGGGGAAGCGGAACACCCTCTTGAACAAGGTACTAACCGCCCTTTGTCCATGCTGGATGCTGCGTTTCTACCAACAGCTAACACTACCTCTTTCTGACGCTGAGACCAGGAGAATATCATCCCGTAGGAAGTCTTGTGAAGAAGAAGGCTTCCTGATTCCGTGCAAAGTCCTGTGAAGATGTCATCCCGTACGAAGTCCTAATAAAGGCACCCTAACGACATCACCTGTGTTTCTGCCGATCGAAGCACAAGTGAGAGTCATCCATCACCTTCTGTGTTTTAAGTGATTTAATTGCATCTGTGCTACCATCGTGGTCGCGAAACGGCTTCAGTGACGTCGATAGTAACCCAGGAGTTCTCCATCTGAAATTTATAGAGACGACGATGTACAAATGCGTTTTCAGATGGGTTACAACCATTTATCTTATGATCTTATGTTTTCCATTCTGTATATCGATGTACCTAATTTTTGCATTCCTTAATTATCAAGTCGCTTAACTGAAGGGGAGCACTTTCTCAAGTATTCTGTAATTTGTTTTGAAAATCCCTTATTGTACGTGTCTTTGAAGTACTGATAATTTATAGAACTACATAAGAATGTTCCCTTTGATGAATTTAGTTATTATGTCTACTTTGTCTTAGTTACTCAACTTATTAACCGCTACCTAGCGCTTCAAATACATCAAATTGGTGACAAGCCGTGATTTAGTTACCCACCACTGGCGCAACATAGATCTGGTGTCTGTTCCTGTGAGAATACTCATCTCTCGCCCCTCTAAAACTAGCGACCTCTGGGAAAACCTATCCCACCATTCATATTACTTCAGTGGGACTGGTAATGTTTCATAATGCCTACATACTTTTACTGGGTCTGGATCCCTTATATAATTGGAAGATAAAGCTGAGAATGAAGCAGTGCTAGCTGCGCTCTTGAAAATGTACTTTTGTTGACTTTTAGCAATATGAAAAGTTCAGTAAATTTTCCTGCCTTCAACTCTTCAGCAGATTCTGCCCACAATAGGTCGATATCAAAGCAAATGGCAAACGATAGCATCACTGCGACGGAACAACAAATTAGTTGCGGAAATGAATTGCGCTATGGCCGTGATCAGCCGGTTGTCAAATGCGGTTCAGTTTAGAATCCTGATTCAACAAAATCTACTTTCCACGGAATTAAAAAATAATCTGAATAGAACAGAATAGGACTAGTAAGAGGAAAAATTATCGGACATTTAACGTCCGGTTTTGAGCTCGTACCGGACTCGAAAAAGATCAAAAACCGAACTGTCCGGTAAAATACCAGACGGTTGGTAATCCTAATATATGATCTTGAAGCTTTGCTGGCGTCTACTATTAATCCAATGTTCTCGGGATTGCTGCCAGAGTGAGTATTGCTGTGCTGAGCTTTCGTTACCATACAGCGGCAACATCTTCAGAGCTATGTGATGTTGCCGCTGTGTAGTAGCGAAAGCTCAGCACAGCAACACTCACTCTGGCAGCAATCCCGAGAACATTGGATTAATCCTAATATAGTCTTAATTATGTATTTGTGTTTTTCTGAAATGTAAGAATGAATGAAATAATATGTGAAAACTCACCGAAAATAAGTAACAGAGAGTAGTATTAGAGTACTGATGACTAATAACAACAGCAGTTTTTACATTGAATATTATATTGATAAAAAAACTGAATAATAATAATAATAATAATAATACATAAAGTTATAATAATTTTCTTCAATGATCAACGCTTAAATTTTGATTTTGCTTAACTATCATATGTTCAAGTGTGAGACATAAATCTGTAAATACAACCGTTCTGCTGCATCGAAGAATTCTATTTCAAGAAGGGGCCGGATGCTACAGTAGTGGAGAGTAGTACATTGTTGAACAGCGGTGTACGTACCGTTGTCAGTGTACATCATAGCGTGGTAAGAAGAACATCATATCTTTACAGCTAAGGATTTGTAAAGAGAATGTATCAATAGAGTGGAAGCTACTATTTGAATGATGTTTTGTTCAAAACGCGTTGTTTTAAAACCGCCTTCTTCGCAAATGAAGTTCTTTCTGCACACCCTTTATACCAAAGAATTTTAGTTTCACAAAATAAGGGTCATTTAAAAGGACTTGAAACCAATAAGACGAATAAACCGGCCTAAGTGCTGACAGTACACAGTTGCATTGATGCTCTGATCAGCTGGTAGCAGTTCCGATGCACGAAGCCGCGAGCAGTTCACCATACACGCAGGATGACCTTCTTCTGGTGCAGTGCTGGTTTCGGCTGTTTTGGAACCGGTTCATGAGATGCTAAGCAATGATGACAGCGCCGTGAAGCTTCGTACAAAACCCACTTCTCATCTCATGTCAACATCTTGTCCAGAAATGGCTCTTTCCTCAGAGAGACAGCAAAGAAACACAGGTGGCTGCTCGCGTTGCCTTCTGGCCCGGAGTCAAATCATGTAGGACTCATTGATCCAACTTGTAGTGATTCCGAAGTTGATGGAGGCGCTGCCGAATGGTTTCTCCACTCGCACTGAATTGTAGAACCAGTTCCTCACATGTCTGGCCACTGTTCGCCTCAATTGCTGCCTGAAGATCTTTATTTTGTACATGTGTTGGTCTTCCGGCACGTGGTGCATCTTCGAGTGTTTCATAACTTATTAAACCACCTTCACTGTCCGCGTATTCATGACACCCTCACCAAAGGCCTGGCATATCTTCCGCCCGCTGCAGCGGCGTTTGACCCCAGTTGAACTTGTACAGCATACACACCCTTATTACGCTCTGTGGAGATCTCATATTCAAGGCCAAAGCATTAAGATTCAATTTCATTTCAAACAAAAGAGAACAACTTCCCAGTATAAATCAAAAGTCTTAAAAAGAGTTGCCAGAGACACTCAAACATCATTATCATGTTATCACTTCTGCTACTATGCTATTTCTAGTTAGTTGGTTGGTCATATGTTCTTTTAACACCGAGTGTAAGTGATACATGTACGTGGGTCCACATTTTAATGTGATCGAAATCATTGTGTTCACACCAGAATATCGACTCCGATCTCCCAACGAAGAACACTAACCCTTTTTTTTTCTATTGGTTTAAGTGTTGTGTGTATCTGTTAATAAATACAAACTTACCTCAAATTACAGTTTCATACCTCAAGGAAAAGTGGCATATTTTATATGGATTTTTAATATAAAAGTAATATATGGAAAAATATAATATGTTATTAATGATAATGAGAGTTCTAAGATCTGTTCATCTTGTGATTCAGTCGTGTCGTCGTGTGAAAGACGGAAATTCATGTTTGTTTAATAGCATAAAACGACTTTAATTATTGTCTTTCCATTATACTTTGCGACGTGCACCTTGTTTCCTGATTTTGAGTATACCGTGTTCAGCAATGCTCACGTAACTGCTTTATTATTATTATTATTATTATTATTATTATTATTATTATTATTATTATTATTATTATTATTATTATTATTATTATTATTATTATTATTATTATCACATGTATAAAAAATTCGTTTAAGCAATGCATTTGAGTTCATCGATTTGGTGCAAATTTGATTCATAAGGTGGTAGTAGTCTGAGCATAGCGCCCTTGGACATTTCGAACATGTTATAGCTATAGTGAGAATACAATACTTACATTATAGTGCAGTCAAAATAAGACTTGAGGTAGACATTTAGAATAAAAAGATGGAACCTTCTGGAATTTGTTCATGATCTCTTCCTCATTAACCTGCAGAATATATATATATATATATATATAAAAAATCCAGTTGCGGGTTTTCCTCCATTTTAAATAGTCTGCCATCTTGGATTTCACACATTCACTTAGTTTATGCCACATAACTTCTAAAACTAATTAACGTAGAAGGATCATTCTTTCTTATTATTATACTTCTAATATTATAGGCAATGTAACAAGTTATCATTTTCCTCCGAGTAACCATTTTTGCATGTCTTCAGGATAAAGTGATAAATTGGGATCTCTATTAGGGGACATACTTTTTTCATTGCCTCATACAACTTAAGAGAGTAGAAATATAAAAAAAGTGCTCGAATAAAAGTTGTTTGAACTTTCATAAGCTTTAAAACGATGTATATATTGTCACTACATACAATGTCAGAGATTCGCAATGAAGCTTTAAACGTCATCGGAGTGCGCACAATTACTGTAGAAACATATATAAGAATCACTTAACATTAAGAAAAAGATATTTAGTGATTTGAGATGGCTTTTCATTGCAATTTTCGTTAAGTATCAACAAGTTTGGAATTCCGGTTAGTTTAATAAATAGTTCGGAAATAATTGTGTCGTCAGTGGGTGCACAAGAACCCTGAAAGACTTTCGCACCAGCCTTCTGTATGTAGGTCTATGTGCCATTTCTGGTTTCGAAAGGAGGGTCCGGACCTCCTGCGCGTTACCAAAAGTTCAATGTACCTTCAGTATACCAGTTTTATCTATTAGTGCTTGAAAATATAGATGTACGAAAAAATAAAAATGGGGATTTAAACAAGGGATTAATTATTAAAAATGAAGGAAAATATACTTACTGGAATTATTTGAGATGAATTTTGTATCAGATTTACAGCAAATACCATCATATCCTGTTTCATAATTTTCACTATTTCACTATAGGTACTAGCTTTTATAATTGTGCTTAGGATCCTCTGCGCATCTATTAAAGTGCTAAACTTAAAAGTATTGTAGTTATAAAAAGGAAGACAATATACACTGATCATCAGTTGAATTTATAGGCACCTACCTAATAGCATGTAGCGGCCGCGGTGGCTCAGTGATAGAGCGTTTACCTCTGGCCTTTGGTTTCCCAGTTTCAATCTCAGTTCTTGTCAAGTCAATCTTGTGGTGGACCAACACCGTGTGCGTGGGTTTCCTCGTGGTTCTCCCGTTTCCTCCCACTTTCTTGATTCCACCATTTCATTCATTTCTCATCATCACCGTGTCCTTTAGCCTAGCCGGCATAACCATGGGCGAAAAACTCAAATATTTCATTTCTAATAGGATGTAACACAAGCTTTCGCTTTGATAACGGCGGCTACCCGCCGTGACATGGAGTCCACCAGACGCCTGAAGTGTTGTTGTGGCTCGTTAGTTGAGACCATCTGCCATAGAGCTTGAAGGTTAGTTGGAAGAGGATATACAGCCGAAGGCGTCGTTCCATGATGTCCCAGACGCGTTAGAAAGGATTGAGGTCCGATGATCGTGGTGCTAGATCAGAGGAGTGCTCATCAAATCAGTTTGCTGCCATCCTAGAGCAGTGTACCGGTGCATTGTCCTGCTGCAAGATGAGGTCACCACCTGGATGTAGCAGCCGAAAAAAATGGCATGACATGGTCGTCCAGAATATCGCGGTAGCGTTTACATGTGAGGCACTGTGTTACACGTGTTAGGAGACTCATTTCAGTCCACATAAACATGCCCCTGATGAGAATACCACCACCACCGGCCTGCACAGTTCCCTACTGTCACGATGGATATATTTCCTCTTGCGGTCGGCGACGCACCCTTACCGGTTTATCGGCATGTATCAAGGTGAAACTGTCCAGGCAACCTTTTTCCACATTTCTACGTTCCAGAGGCAGTGTTCCTTTGCCCATGCTAGACGTTGTTTCCAGTGTTGTGCTGTTAGAAGAGATACTCCTGTGGGTCAAGCTTCTGTACCCCATGGCGAGCAGGTGGTAGCGAATTGTGTGGCTGCTAACAAGCCATTATTGTCTTGCATTAAACCTCTCTGGGATTTGACGCACTGTGGCTCGTCTATCGGCTGTTACGATGTGGGCCACTCAGCGTCTACCCCAGTCATCGACACGCTACTGACCGCGGCAGTTTGCCCGTGTGGATGCGGTTTTACCGGAAGTCAGGTACTCCGATACATCTGTAACACAGTTGCCATTGAACATCCGAGTGCCGCAGCCACTTCCGAAATTGGCCCACCCAGTCGTCTGGCCCCTACGATTTGATCACGGTCAAATGCACTCAGGTTCTTCATCTTGCCCATCACACATAGCACTGACACAGATACCGAGAGAGAAACTACACGGCAGCAGTATCCTCGCGATGCATTTCATTCACATGCATTGGTGGAGCCTCTGCAGGGCGGTTTCTGCAACTATCCTGCTGTCTCTAATTCAACTGCTGATCAGTGTATATGGCACGTTAAAAAGCCTTGCGATGACAAGTGAACTTAAACGAAAGTTCTAAATATATTAGTGTACTTTGAGACTTTCTTTCTTCGATGGCGTTTTGCAGTTGAATGTCCATAGTTTTCGTAGTTTTCGGGTGACAGCTTCATTATCATTTCCTTCATCTGCATCTTCAATTAAAGTAGTGCTATTACAACATCCGTGTGCACTACTCTGCTCACAAAATGATGTACAATCTACCTCTTTTCTTTTGCACCCACATTTTTTTCTCAGTTCGCCCGGCAGTTGCATGCTATAAACTTTAACAAATCTTTTGGAGCAGGTTGTTCAAACGTTGTTACAGGAAGAAGACAATCACCACAAATTCTCCAGCCCCATTCAATTGGAATCATATCTTTATTTTTCCACTGCTGAATTTGATAGAACACATTGAGACTATGCTGATTTGCAGCAGCAATTGTTGGAGATAGTGGTGCTAAGTTGAAAGTGTCACTAATGCGTTGTTTAGATACCATCTTTTTGTACATGTAGAATCTTGTTCTATCCAAATTTTTTTTTCACATCTATATAACGCTAAGAACATTTTTTTCTCCAGCAGCTGCCACATCATCAGCAGATGATGTTGGGTTGTTGAAAACTTCCATTTCTCGACGCAGTTCTGCATTTTTTCCAGTATTTTGTACGCAACTTTCTTCCCCGTACTGTGTGGAACAGAAGTTATATTACAACCAGTGAAGGCATGCACAAATAAAATGCAGTTCACCATATCCTCCAAATGCTCTCTGAAGTTTGATACTGCTGTATATCTTACATGGTGGCTTTGAGCCAGGAATAAACATGTAAGTCTCAGCCGTTGCGAACGCTACCATCAGAACCAAAATATCTGAATCTTCTCCCACTATTACTGACGAGTCAGATTTTGCAAGATTTGCTGCGATTAACACAACTAATGTTCTTGTATCTCCAGGTGATTGATGTACGGTACAACCAGATTTCTCGTGATATTTCGTCAGAAGTGATGTCAATTCGGACTTGTTAGAAAGACATTCCTGTTGAGATAAACGAACAACGTGGATGTTACCCTCAACGATTACACGTTCATGGTTTCTTTATTCATCTCCAGTGCTCTCTATATCCTTTACGCTAGGTCCACCATCATAACCATCAAACACAATACATTATTTACCATATTGTTTTGTGATAAACCTCACATATTGCTCATATAATTGGCCGCAAAAATTATGGAAAACCAAGTAGAGTTTTGGGACTGTTTTAGTATAATTTCAACACATATAACATGTTTAATCTTTTTTTTTTTTTTTTTTTTTTTTTTTGTAATCTGTAGGCCGATCGATTTTTATCGTAATTGCACTGGAGTAGGGCTATTTATTCAAAAAGGTGGAAAACCTGCAACATGATTTTCTTTCTTTCTTTTTTCTTTTTTTCATTTTTTTTTCAGGATTACAACATCAGTAAAACATATTTCAATAGATTTCATGTTCTTTTTAAAACATTTATCTCAAACACTTATTTTCAATGGACACATAGGCCTACATACAGGGTTCTTGTGCACCCACTGACGACGCCACTGTTTACGAACTATTTATTAATCTAGCCGGACTTCCAAACTTGTTGATACTTACCAGAAATTGCAATGAAAAACCGTCTCAAACAACTAAATATCTTTTTCTTAATGTTAAATGATTCTTATATATGATTCTACAGTACTTGTGCGCAGTTCGATGACGTTTAAAGCTTCATTGCGCATCTCTGACATTGTATATAGTGACAGTGCTTTAAAGCTTGTGAAGTTCCCAACAACTTTTATTTGAGCACTTTTTTCATATTTCTACTCTCTTAAGTTGTATGAGGCAATGGAAAAAATATGTCCCCTAATACAGTTCGCAATATCCTAAAGTATGCAAAAATGGTTACTGGACGAAAAGTGATAATAACTTGTTACATTGTCTATAATATTAGAAGTATAATAAATAAAGAATGATCCTTCTACATTAATTAGTTTAGAAGTTATGTGGCATAAACTAAGTGCGGAGGTTAATGAGGAAGAGATAACGAACAAATTCCGGAAGATCCCATCTTTTTATTCTAAATGTCTAGGTTTGGCCCGTTTTTGATGTAATTTGACTGGATTATTAATAGTACTTGTAATCCACTCTGAGCAACTGCACATCACCTCTTTGAAAAATTGAGGACATATAATCCGAAGTGTCCAAAATATGACCCGATATTTTTTTATCAGTTTATGTATATTTTTGTTTTATAAGTAAATGATTCATTACCATATGATGTAGCCTATGTGACATGTTTTATTATTCCGTCTTATAGAAGAGTAATTGTGTTTTTCTTTCGTAGAACCGAATCTGTGCATACGGGTGTACTTAAATGGGTGTCCACCAATATTATTATTATTATTATTATTATTATTATTATTATTATTATTATTATTATTATTGCTAGGGATAAATAAAAAGATACTCAATGTCGAGTTCGCCGTTACTACCTGGATTAATGATTCGTTGTTGCAACTTTGTGCATTAAAAAGAACATTGCACCATTAGAAATTTAATAGTGTTCCTAGTAGTAAAGT
Source organism: Thermobia domestica (assembly GCF_964235325.1). NCBI lineage: Eukaryota > Metazoa > Arthropoda > Insecta > Zygentoma > Lepismatidae > Thermobia > Thermobia domestica. The sequence continues at coordinate 88,960,170 of NC_137461.1, forward strand.
AGTAAATTATTAATATCAAGAATCGGAAACATGTAGTAACGTAGTGAAATTTACTGTGAAACAACTCAGAAAACTTTTCTTCCAGAGAATGATCAATTTTGTTTGCATATACTCTGAATGAAATTGTTTCTACTTTAATGGTTCTGATTTAACTGCTAGTAAAGTAAAGTGAGCACTTACGGTTTCACATAGAATTGATGTCAGATGTTTGTGGCGAAGTAATTACTGAAGATATAAAGCTTTATCTGCGTAGTAAATGTCATCCATTTTGTGAAATTGAATGCCACTATAAATGTTAATTATGGTCTGTTCTTTTCTTATTAATGTCACCAATTATTACTCATAAAACTCAACAGTATTAGCATTAGTCCAAGTGTCCAAGCTCCTTTCAAGTACAGTAGAGTTCCGATTATCCGAGCTAATTTCGACCAGATCTAACTCGTACAAGCAAACACTCGGTTAACACGGATAGATACATAGGAAATGTTGTACAATATTTATTATTGTTGTTTATTTATTGTTAGCTGGTGCTTTGTGGTTTTGCTGTTCGATACAGCAGTGTATCTCTATAGCGCGCAAACCATCCTTGACACTGATTCATCCAACATTTACATTTCAATGTCTTCTTCGTCATCCGAACTGTTATCTTGTGTGAATTTACAATCGCCTTATCAGACAGTTCGTACTGTTCATCGTTTTACATCCCATCAATTATATCTTCATTTGTTACTGCCTCTGTAACCTGTACACAGTTTAAGAGATCTACTAATTTTTTACATCATTTGAAGTTCCTTGAGTTTATGCCATCCTTTTGCTATCATTATTTGGTGAAATATGTTTCCAGCTTTGCTGGATCATAGGCTCTTTTACATCATTCCAAGATTCTACCAGCCAGTAAATGACATCTTTAAGATTTTTCACAACTGTTCCGTTATGTTCTAGATCTTCCAATGTTTTTCGAAAGTCTGCGTTGGTAGTTTTTGTTCTACCACGATCAGGGTTGCCACACTCGAGTCTCGCGATTATGCCAAACACGGGTCTGAATTATGCTAGATTTTTGCAAATTATGCCAGATTTTCAAATTATCTTTCCGTACTAATTTTAAAGACCTGCCCCTGTTATATATACATACATACATATACCTTCCCTAAGTAACCCCGAAATAAAGTTCCTGGAGGATCCGTTAAAAAAAAAAAAAAAAACTTGCCTTGTTAACAGCTTGGCAGTCTGGGGAAACATTTGTGGAAACCAGACAACAACGACTTTGCGGAAACAACAACAACAAAAAATCCCCTTTAGCGATCGAATTAAAAGAATGTTATCCTCAGGTTAGTATTCACAGAAAATATTTTTACAAAATTTAAGTTTCATGGGTAAATCAGTAGACTTTGAATACATTCACATCGTATCCACTGAGTTGTGAAATAGTGTACCTCCAGAGATGGGCGCCCGAAGAAAATTTTCTAGGGGAACATCTCCATGGTTGCTATATTATGTCTGGTGGTTTGCTATATTACGTATACATTTTCGTGAGCCAGGGGGCCATTCTTATTAGACTCGGAGATTACTGAACAAAATAAAATAAAAACATCTAATTCGAATTTCTATCATCCCTCAGTCCAACCCGAGACTGAAACATAAGAGATGGGCTTTGTTTTTAAACAACGTAACGTGCCTTGCGAAGGCTTCACATTGTGAAGATTATATTAGTGAAAGTTATACAAATGCAATTTTACAACTCAATATACATATTACTAAATGTTGAGCTCCGTGTTGCTATGTGGTTAGAGTATGCGTCTTTTGTGAACGGAGTGTGATTCCCGGTAGGAGCTCATGTGTTTCAAATCCGACGTTAAACTATAAGTTTGCGTCTTGTAGAGCTTTGCTCCTAAAAGCGACGCTACACTATAATCTAATTTAATATCACTAAATATTTTTAAAAAATAATGACTTACCGAGATGACGTGAAATGACAGCCATCAAATGTATTTTATATTTTCACTTAATCTAGTGGATATTAATATAACAATTACAAGGCACATGTATAAATACTCAGAGACAAGCACACACACGTACTCGTATACAAATATGAACCCCTCAAATCTGTTTACATCTGTTTCTTCTCTGCATCAAACACTGTTATCCTCAAACAAACTTCCTCATCATCTTCCCATGTATCTGCATTATTTGATTCATCTACAGATTTGTCATGTGCACGCATCATTGCTTTTAGCATTTTTGGGGAGGGTTCAGGGTTCTTTCTTCATTTAAAGAATCGGTTCTCTGTATTGGAAAGAGAATCGAGGGAGGAAGGGAGAATTTATATTTTATGAATGGATAACTTTTTAAGAAATATACACAAAACATGCCGCTTTCGATACAGCACTGAATCATTTGTTTTAGCGGTTTATTACTAGTGGTCCCCTGACGCTCATACCCTCTTCCCTCTATTTCTGTTTTCCAGAGGGAAGAATGAAATTATGCTAGATTTGGCCAAGATGCTAAAGTCAAGATGCTAGATGCTAAATGCGTATGAATTGTGCTAGATCTAGCACCAAGATGCTAGATATGGCTTCACTGACCACGATCTAACCCCTTAATAGCGGTAAGCTTATCTTCTAGTGATAAAACAGCACGATTTCTTTTTCCACACATTGCTGCAAACAATCTCGAGAACTCGAAAACACATATATCGTCGCTCACTCTGTTCTGTTGGACAAAATACGCCTCTTGTGAGTTTGGCGCAAAAATTGAATCGCAAAACGTGCAACAATAAAAGCCTGCTCGCTTAAATGTGGCAACGTCGGGCGTGGTCGTTATCTTTACCCCAGCTTCATTTTTGCTTTGTTTCTGAAACAAAAGCATGGAGGCTGCGTATCATTATAACAGACTAAGATTTTGTTTTTGTTTGTTTGGATTAAGCTCGGATAACACGAAACCTCGGTTAATCGAAATTCGGATAATCTGGACTGCACTGTATGTGTTAAAAAATAAACCGCCTACTTTCTAAGTAAAAGATTAGGGCTAATTTTAGACTTTTTTTTTTCAGTTTTAAGTTCGGCCACGGCCAAAATCTCATAAATTGGCTTTATGGTATAAGCAGTAATTCTGTAATTTAATCCGTATTATAAAAGGAAGTCGTTTCAGTCTGTCAGTCAAGCTAAAATGCAAACTTCAGTTAAAAGTTACGGGTTGACTACTCAGACTAACTGATTCCTAATTCATCAGTCAGCCTAATAGTTGTCGCTAGCTGTATTGCCTCTTACCTGAACCCAAGATATGTCACTGACGTGTAGGCAATTTGCAGACAAGCCGAAGGCTTGGGGGAAACAACTAGTTTGGGTAAAAATTAAAAAATATATATATATATTATTTTAGAAGATTCGATGTAGTGATCATACTTACCTTTACAAGAAGCAGACACTCGATAGTCTTACAAGTTACCGTATATCAATAAAATTAACCATGAACTCTTAATTACATACTTTATATATACTTAATTACATACTTTATATATACACAGTATAGTCCCTAAAACTCGGCACTCGATAACCCGGCAGACCGGATAACACGGCCACACATTGGTAGGGCGAAAAAAAAAAAACGCGCGCAGATCCGTTGAAGTATTTTTCTAAGGTCTGTCTTACCAAGTAAATTACTGTATAGTGTGTATTTATTAATTTTCATTTTCGTGTATAGTAAAGGCTCTATACCTTCATAAAGTATGTACTTTTCTTTTGTTTAAGGGTAATGTGGCAGTTTATTCTCTGTTGTATTCTCAAGCAACCAATACACACAAGTACAGTACTGTATTTTCCGAGGAAACACTCGTACTTATTCTCTTTTAACACAATTCCCGATAACCCGGCATTTGCCAAACTTTGCCACCCTTCGGTCCATATTAGGCCGATTTTTCGGACTCTTCTGTATAAAGTATATAAATATCAGATTGTCTAAAAGTATTGAGGTTTTGGAAGTCAAAATTAATAAATATATTTATTGTAGATTGAACATAACACTATAAAACCATATATATATATATATATATATATATATATATATATATATATATATATATATATATATATATATATATATATAATATACCATTTTTTCGATGACCTACCATTTATCCGGCAACACCATAACACTGTCGGTGTAGAATTTCTGTGTTTACTGGTTAAAAAAAAAAATCTGACACATAAATTTCACACATTTCTCAAAAACTAATTTAACACCAGAGCACTGCAGAAACCGAAACAAATTATAATCGCACGGTGCCAGGACCAGCCTATACGGTGGATCCCTTATAACCTCCCAGTCACAAATTATCTCAATTTCTGACGGGTCATTAAAGATATACAGGGTGTTTCAAAACAACACCGACAGCGTTTGGGAGGTGATTCCTGACACCAAGATAAGACAAAATGTATAGACCATCCTGGGTGCACAAATGCTTCCTATCGGAGCTATAGGCTGCCGAAAACATAAAAAAAAATGAACTTTAAAGGTCCATAGCTTCAAACCTATCGGATCTACCGTAGTCGAGTCAACAATTCACTTTGGAACTAAAATGTGTCCTATCCAAAAGTACATGTTTCAGAATCCCAAGGTACTCACGAAGTAATTTTTATAGAGGAAGTTTGGCTACGGGCATATAATTTGAAATACTCTCCAACTACCTCAACAAAATTGTTGCGGAAGTACCACAGGATTCTGAAACTTGAATATTTGGATAGGGCACATACAAGTTAGGGTACATACATACATTAGGACATATCGTAATCGGGTCAAGACTTCACTTAGGAACTAGTATGTGCCCTATCCAAATATCCAAGTTTCAGAACCTTGCGGTACTTCCGCAACAATTTTGTCGAGGTAGTTGGTGAGTACTTCAAATTATATGCTCGTACCCAAACTCCTTCTATAAAAATAGTTGCATGGGTACCTTAGGATACTGAAACATGTATTTTTAGATAGGGCACATACTAATTCTTAAGTGAAGTCCTGACCCGACTATGGTAGGTCCCATAGTATTGGAGTTATGGACCTTTAAAGTTCATTTCTTCATGTTTTCTGCAGCCCATAACTCCAAAAGAAAGCATTTGTGCACCCAGATTGGTCTATACTTTTTGTCTCATTTTGGTGTCAGAAATCACCTCCCAAACGTTGTAGGCGTTGTTTTGAAACACCCTGTATACAAGTCTTTCTCGACTTTCTGACAGAATATCCTCCACATTTGATGTAATTGTTCGACTTCTTCGAGGAGCGTCTTGGACATCGAAATTTCTAAGCAAAAGCGACTGAACCTCTTTTGATGACGTATCTTGCCCATAAACTGCACATATTTCTTCATATGTCTATGCAGCATTTACGCCTTTATCGAAATAAAATCAGGAAATGCAGGACAGCTTCGCGGAAAGATTATTCCCCGTCACGTCGCAATAACTTCCATCCGGTTATAGGTATTCTATCAATGTTTTGGACGTCTACTAGCTTCAATTGTCGGCTGTCAAATTATGTAAGGCATGGCATACACTGCGACTATATATATATACCCTGAGATTTAGGACATTAATGCCATCTCGGGCGCAAAAGGTTCAATATATTTTAAACTATACTGCTATGATACTACTTATCCTTTCTGACAGCTCGCTGCACGCATGTGGTGCTCAATGCTGTGTTGCCAGCTTTTGCGTCGAGTATTGAAACACGAAATTATTCACTGCAAGTAAATATCAGTTTTATTAAATTAAATGGCACGAAAGAGAACTAAAAAACAATTCTCTAAATAACACAAGCAGGTCCACTACTCAAGTTGACATTCGACTAAAAAAAAATGTACATTTGTTTATATTCAAACTGGCAACGTGCGGAAAGGGTAGAATGTTTACCATTGCAGAGCAAGAGATATGAACTACTATAATTGGCTGAATGTGCTGTTGCCATAGAAACAGTTCTTCTTACCTGATTGTTATGACCACGTGCAGAAATTAAAAAAAAAAAAAACATAGGAAAGCAATTGTCAGAAGGGACAAGTTGTATCAAATGGGCTGTACCTTATAAATAATTTGTTCGATAATAAAGCGTATAAATCTCGTATTATGAGCAACAATTAACATACTTTTTAATCTTGTAAACATTGGTTTTCTTTTTTCAATTTATTTATTTTTGAAAACTACACTTCGAAATTTATCCTCTAGATCTTTAGAAAATGTAGGCATAGGAGTTGAAATTTTGTAAAAAAAAAAAAAAAAAAAAAAACTCCTTGTACTCTAGGGCAGAGGTTTTCAAACTTTTTTGACTGGAGACACACTTTACTGAACTCCCATGAAACCACAATACACTTACTTCATTTCTTAACATAAATTACAGTAGTGTAAGACTACTAATTTCTATGAAGTAGTGACTCTATGTATTACTGAGCATTGTTACTGGAAGCGCTGACTGGTACAGTCTAATTAATTAATACTGAATTTTAAATTTTAAAAATCCCACGAATCATCTTATGGAACTGCATGACATCAGTGTGTCGCGACATACCTGTTGAGAACCACTGCTCTAGGGTGCAGATAATACAGGATTTTGCAAAATGTGTCCCCTAAACGGGGACCTGAAAGTTTTCGTGTTTCGTTCTTCACACCTCTGAAACTATTAGGCGTATATTTTTTTTTATTTTTTAATAAATATTTTCCATGTACCCTAGATTGACGATCAAATGGAATTTTACGAATTGTTACTACTAATGGGGAAAATGCGGATGAGCCGAACTTGCATTGTTTGTAAACCAGAAGAATGTCGATGTAATACTTTACATAAAATGCAGAAAAAGAAGATCCTATCTAATTTGCTGTAATCATCATTATTTCTTAATGTTCATGAATTATAACAGTAATAATAGTGTTTTAATGTGCTTTACAGGTTATAAATCTTTGTATGGAAACCTATTACAATCGGAGTTATTTTTAGCTTACTTGTCATTCACTTCACATTAATCGATTTATAAGGATTCCTCTAATAAGTGTACTCTGTCAGTTATTATTAGTATTATTGAGTATACTTATGTTGCAATCAGTGGGGAAATTTGTTGATAATAATGGAACCTGATTATAAGATGATAAAGGGAACAAGATCTCATTTTTAGCTTAGAAACAGTGCCATAACATCTTGTTAATTCTTAATATAATACTGTGTATAATAAAATCTTTCAACTTGACATGCACGATTATGGGAGACGATGATTAAGGCAAGTGAATGATGATGAAAGAATTGGTGGAATGACAATGCGGGAGAAAAGAGGGTATCGGAGAAGATCCACGAACACTATGTTATTGTTCACCACTAACTTACTTGGCCGGGATCGAACCAGAGCCCTACGCACCAGAGATAAGCCCTCTGCCACTGAGCTACCCGCCCCCTAATATTGTATATAGGCATGTTGTTATGTAGATATATGCTTGCTATAAAACTTTATATATATATATTCGGAGTTAAGCGGAGTGTAATGTTTTGTCATACTAATAATCTAGTTTGTAGAATACATAGTACAATCATATGATGTTCACTAGGAACGGGGCGAGCATGATGCAAAATGTCTCACTGAAATTTTAGACAGTACCATGGGTGCCAATTAGGAGAGGCATGGTGCAAAATGACTCATTGAAATATTAGACGGACCTATGCATCTCATGGCATAGGATTGCCAGATCTTAGTTTTCCCGTAAGTTTTACGTTTTTCTGTCACGTTTTACGGTATACTTCTTTTATTTTTCCGGTAAAACGATTTCCTCAGTTTTTTTTAATAAATAAAACAAAATCATAATCCTATATATTTTTTAAAATCTTTTTATATTAGAGAAACTGTTTTTGCCACACACTGTTAACAACGCAACCCAAATTTAGTATCTACTCAGAGAAAAAATGCAACAGGTGCGTTTTTATCTCCTATCTAGCCGGTTTTCCAACCTTATGATTAAGAATAATTTTATTTTACCATCTTAGCCTTTGCCTGTCAACATCATCTCCATCATATAGCAGGTTTGATTAATCTTGGTATACTGGTATCAGGAACAGAAGTTACTGTGAACTAATAAAAGCTCAAACGTATAAAAAGGGATGTGAGACTGTTTAGAGATGCAGTCATTAAAATACAGTTACAAGGCAGTCAATATGTAATATACTTGGTTGGTTGTATTTGAGTGTAGCGTCTCCTTCAGTACCGAATTAATATGAGACGAAGACTTACAGCTTCACATGAAATCCGAGCCATATCACCTCCCACCGAGAATTATAACATACTTTGTGTGTGTGTGTTTGTGTTTGTGCTTCATGTGTTGCAATTGTTTTTAATGAAACTGCCCCAGTTTCCAGAAAAAATCATTCTGTGAAACTATATTGTTTTTATATGAATATTCTCAATATCACATATCCATCTTCCGTTTTTTTCCCTAAAAATCGTAGGCTAAGAAATACTTTTTTTTTGTTTCTTTCTGGAAAATCTGGCTACCCTAGCATGGCATGACGCCGCGGTGGCTCACTGGTAGAGTGCTCACCTCTGGTGCATGGTGTCCTTGGTTCGATCCCAGCTCGTGATGAGCTCTGTGGCGGACAAACACCGTGTCTGTGGGTTTTCTCGGGATCCTCCCGTTTCCTCCCACTTTCTTCATTCCAGCGTTTCACCCATTTTTCATCATCACCGTCTCCTTTAACCTAGCCGGCATAATCGTGGGACGTAAAACTTAAAGATTTCACTTCATTTCCTAGCATGGCATAACACAAAGCACATCACTGAAATTTTAGACAATCCCATGAATGATCACAAGGAGGATCGTGACGCAAAAGTTTATCGTTGAAGTTTTAGGGAGCGAAAAGTGTGATAGTTAAAGCAGTTAGCAATTAAAAGTTTGTATTAAAATTAGATGATTTATTCAGGGACAACACTTTTAAGCAAATTCTGACCTTAGCAGGTAGAAGGATTACTGGAGATATGAATCATTGAGATTTTGAAAGAACATGTTGTTTTTTATGAAGACAGATGTCAAGAGAACTTAGAGGAGAATACATCATGAATTTAGGGAGAGATGGACACCCCTTTTGATCATATAAATGAATGGTGACACTTTTAGACATCCTGTATAAACACAGAATAAAGTTAGATGGTTATTTGTACATTTAAATTTCATATAGAAATATATGAGTGGATTAATCTAATTTTTTGTGAATCAATACTTTTTAACGTGCATACCATCGGATTAACACTGTGGACCTGTTTTATTAATTGTTACCCATAGTAATTGGTTCATCGGTTGTTAAGTATATGAAGGTTATTCCAAGAGTAGATGTGTAATAAGTTAATGAACCCTAAACGTCATGACAAGTAATAATAAGCGTTTTGTTGTGATACATAACAACTCGTGATACATTGTGAAATGTGTGAGTTCGCAATAATTATACCTTCCACAAAGTGAGAACGTGCAGCTGTTTTGTTTGATAACATTCAGTATAAAATTTTTAAATATCTTATTATGTAATTTTATCTCCCAATTTATCTTTCAAGTTTATTGTGGTAACACTCTCCTACTTGAACTAAAAATTTTGATCTGTTGATCAATATCAAACATCCAATAACTGTATTTCAACATAGGGAACTTTTCCAAGTTATTACTTAGATTAATTTATTTACTGCCTTCTATGTAATGTCTAAAAATGAGTGAAAAGTGAAATGAGAGTTACTGAACACTAATGATTTAGATTTCTAATTTCCACAATTTGTTCATCCTTTATTTAGTTTCTCTTAAAAAGAATAAAGTGTATCTTGCGCAATCTACAGGACTCATCCAATCTTCACCAAATTTGGGATGGAGGTAGGTCTTGATTTGCTTAATATGCCACATGTCCTTGTTTAGTTACTAGTAACGGCAGTTCAAATTTTTAAGCCATGCCAAATAAGTATTGTCACTATGCTTCATGTCTTCATGGAAGAATTGTAACATGACACGGTCTGATATTGATGTGCCGCTCTTGAAGCAGGCGGACCTTCTGAACGACCCTTTATAATGAGGTAGTGACTTGTGGACAATTTCTCAGAATAACAGGCACATGTATTAAACATTCTGCACTAATTCCAATGCAGAACGTATATTGTCATTGATGAACGAATAATGGAATAAGGATAGAAAACAGGCTGCATCTGACAACAGTGGAATCCATGTTGCTGTGTTTAATGAGTTTGAACATGACTTGCAATTTTTTTTTTCATAATTATCTTAAATGTTACAAGAAAAAGAGCTGCTGGGTCGCGGTGGCACAGTGGTAGAGCGCTCGCCTCTGACCCGTGGGGTACCTTGGTTTGATTTCAGCTCTCGCCAAGTGAGTTTTGTGGTGAACAAATACTGTGTGTGGAAGGTTTCTGTGTTTCTCCCGTTTTCTCCTACTTTCGTCATTTCTCATTATCACCATCTTCCTTAGCCTTGTGAATAAACGTGGGACGTTAAAAAAAGTTGCTCAAAAGTACCAAATTCAAGACTGTTGTTAAAAAATAATTGATGTTAGAAAGGGGCTTCTGAAGTTCATTACGTACCTCTTAATAAAGATGGTATGTCAGCTAATTAAGTTTACTGTTAAAAAAAAAGTAAATATATTTTTAAATGCCAAAATAAATTATGTATTGCATATATGTTTAAAAATGTTTTTTTTTTTTTTTTTCCAACACGTCCTGTATTTACAGTGGAGAAAGGTAGCAACTGTGCATGTGAAATAGTTGCTACCTGAAATAGTTCAGAAAAATTTCCACTGAATGTGTAATGGCTTCTTGCAATGTTTCGCATAGACTCGTGTCTTTGTTTCTGCTAATACTTTTATTTCTTTCGTTATTTTGCATGCATCTGTCCATTTTTCTGAATATAAAAGGCTCCTTTGACTCGCGTAGATGTTAAAAGCTATTACTTATACACTCTTATCCGAATCGAATAGATCATTCGTGACATATGTGTTAATAAGCGTATATCCCTGGGGGAGGCCGATTTCTGGAACACTTCTGACTAACACCATTTTCAGTTTTCACTTTCCTTCTACATGTTACGTTCTTCATAATAATCAAAGAATGAGATCTCTTTACACAAATATCGCGACTAGTCATAACCCTCATATTTAAAAGAGACAGTATAAATCGTCGTATGAGAACCAGAGGAACATTCCACCTATATTTTCAGAAAAAAAAACATGGAATTGTTTTTATGAGAAAGAATATGGATGAAGTGTAAGATCAAATTTTGATGCTACACCAATCATTTCCACTATTAAACAAACAGTTTTATTAAGAGAGTGTACAAATGTGTGTTAAGTTAGGAACTTTTGGGGAATCCAGACCCGGTGGACTCTCCTCGTGGCTGTGTCCCTGAGTACTTCACAAAACTCTATTTTTCAAAATAAGTAAAATATATATATATATATATATATATATATATATATATATATATATATATATATATATATATATATATATATATTTATTTTTATAGCCTGTGCTTGGAACAATACTGTACAAGTCGGTATGGCACAGCAGTTATGTTTTTAAGGGGATTAAAATCATATAATCATTCCAAAATGGCTTAGCGACACGAAAAGTAAGGTACAATATTCTGTAAGGATGTAGTTAAAAGAGCATACATACACGCCATGCTTTTTCATTTCCAGTACTACTAATAATAATTTTCTTCCATTTATCGTAAGAAATTATTTGTTTTACATTTTGTAAGATTATGAAACTAAGGCTCCTAATTTCCTTCAGTTACGCCAATGTATGTGTTGCAAATCATTTATGTCAGTTGCTGTGTTCCATTGTCTTTGTATATTATGTAGCCATATGTTTACATGATTATTAACAGCAACAAATCTTATTGTTATACAAGTCAGTATGATGTAGCGTTAATTTCTGAAGCATAATACGAATATTATCGCTAACAGTCAGCTTTGAAAAAAGAAAATTAAACTTATCTTTCAGTGAACTGGTTATTCTATTATATGTTACGTTCTGTCTGTTCATCTTTTAGTGATAATAATAATTTTAAAAAAGCCATCATTAAATATTAACTATAGTATGTACAGTAGTCTCCTTGTTACTCGATCATTACAGAGTCGGGCCCTGGTCGGATAATGAAAAGATCGGTTAAAACGAAAAAGATAATTTCATAGCCCCTAAATTGTGTGGCATCTCAATAATGGTTTTAAAAGGTTTAATATATTATAGTTCGATAAATTTAACTTACAAAATCAGAAGTTTCGACCACAAGCAGCCCCAATGACACTTAGTTGAACGATATACTGTATACTGAATAAATCTCAGTAGACTATCACATATACCACACACTTATTTAAAGTATACATATACTGATTGAAGAGAAAGACACAACACCATAAAAAGTGCAATAGTCTAGAATACTGAATAAAGTACTAAACAAAGAGAAACACATATTGCTGTGGGGTTTCGAGCTGAGCTGATAACGGAAATGACTTATTTCTTGGACAATGGGCGGTTAAGTCCACAGGCGGTTAAAAAGAGGGTGGTTAAGAGAAAGTCTACTGTATTTCAAAATAAACTTTTATTACATACACGCTTAATAATGACAAAAAGAGGTACGAAATTATTTTACCATTCATGATGCATTTCCCATGTCATACTAATTTGTAATATACAAACCTAATTTCTCTGCACTATGCCCCTAACTTGAAGTTAAAACAATTTCAAATTTTCGTGCTTCAGTGTCGAATAATTTGAAAGACATTTGCGCATCTTAATTCGTCGAAGTGACTATTTACTATTCGCCAGTACTATTCTCAGTACTAGTTGGTTTTGGTGCTTGAGCGTAACACACAAAATCTTGAGGTGTCACAACTACAAAGGCTCAGTCAATTACAAGAGAAGTTATTTTTTAGCTTGCTATAAACCTACAAGGTGACTGAACAATTCTGTATAGAAAGATAGCTAGTTGAGTAAAAGAAGATAACATCGATTGACAGCCAAATAGGCTTACATGGCATAATGTCGAAATTCTTCACCATTTTAAACATTCCTTGATGAAACAGAACGTTAACGAATCTTACTCTCAAATAACACTCGATGGGCTGAGAAAAGATGAAAAACAAAAGTCTGAATTGAAGTGCTAATAATGATCACGTTAATGGCATTTATTAAAGGTAAAAGCAATTATTAAATTAATTTGATCCTACGATCTTCAGTGAAGCGATCAATACTTGGAAATTTAAAAATAACTTTCTATCTTTAACTATTTCTAGATTAGAAATATGTTTATCTGATGCGTGTTATCACCTACTAATAAACAAAGAAAAATAGCTTGTTTCGCACAAAGCACATGAGTATATATAATATATTCATTTGCCTTCGGTGCGAGCGGTCCCGGGTTCGATTCCCGGTGGGGTCACTCGGTCGAAAAAGTGTAACACGCTTTTTCAGGCCAGCCACCCTGAATGAGGTTTTCCTGGGTTTTCCTCATTCACACCAGGCAAATGCCGGCGTGGTACCTAACTTATAGGTCCCAGGCCGCTTCCTTCCTTCCCCACTCCTTTCTTCCTTCCCTTTCCCCGGATAGTGTGCTCGCCGAGGGACGTCATCCCTCAAAACGTGACGGGCTAAATGGCCTTAGATGCCGAAAGCCCAGAAATGTAAATCCTAAATCCCTAAATATATTCCTTAATGTCTCAAGGCAAATCAGTACTGTATAAATTTAAAATTTCGAAACGTGTGGCTCGGTAGTGTACGACCCTTCACTAACAACCGAACAGACTAGAAGAAATGTTTTCCAGTTGCAAAACATTGAGTGATGTTTACATCTGTTTTCATATTTAACATCTCTGCATTGAGTTGAATCGTAAACCACTTTCGTTTCTAATAAATCAAATTTATATTATTTCATTTACTAGTTGCAGGAGTAAAATCATACACATATATTTGTCGTCCTCCACTTAACCACGCTTCTTTGATTAAATCTGAAGCTTTCTCAGCAATCATTATTGTTGGTGCATTTGTATTTCCACTTGTTATCCTAGGCATAACTGAAGCATCAACCACTCTGAGCCCTCCAATTCCATATACTTTCAATTCTGAATCAACAACTGCTCCAGGGTCTGAGGGCGGTCCCATTTTACATGTTCCACAAGGATGATAGATAGTCATTGAATAGTGTCGAATCGCACATTCCCAATAGTCATCTGAAAGAAGTTCGTATTCGGCGCAGTCGGGTATTTTGTTTTCGTTAAGCCGCGCTCCGTATTGCTGAAGTGCTGGTGTTTTGCTCAATCTTACAATAAATTTGGCGCCTTCAATTAAAGTTTCCACGTCTCGTCGTTTAGTTAAATAATTAGGATATATTAAAGGATAGTCGTAAGGGTGTTTGCTTCTCAGTTTGATGACTCCCCGACTTTCAGGTCTTAACAACAATACTAACACTGAGTATGAGTCCTTATACAATATTGGTTCATACACTGCTGCATATAGTTCATCTGTTATTCCCACTGCTCGCTTTCCATAGACACCACCATCTGTATTGTCACCGTATGAAGCAAGAAACAGTTGAATGTCTGGATAGTCTTCGCTTACATTTGCGTATTTAGTATTAATAAAGGCTAGACATTCGCCCTCTGGAAGCAATAACAGTGGTCCTTCATTTTTTAGGAGAAAACTTGCCATTGTATGCATGTTCATGGACCGCGGAAGAACAAATCCAACTGGTTTATCTAAAAGAAACGTTGTTCCTCCGAGAGATATATGGTCCATTAAATTTTGACCCACAGGTAAATCCATTATTACAGGAATTTCTAGTTCATCCAGATGCTCTTTTGGACCTATTCCTGATAGCATAAGTAACATTGGAGATTGGATGGCTCCTGCGCTCAAAATAATCTCTTTCCTTGCTCGCACGATGTATCTGCGTCCCTTCTTTGAATATATAACACCATACGCTCTTCTTGTCCTGCGATTGATGAGAATTCTTTCAACAAATGTGTACATGCTGATGTGAAGATTTTTTCTATCTTTGACAGGACGTAAGAATGCTTTTGCTGTGCTACAGCGTAGACCGTCACGTACCGTTCCATGTGATATAGTAAAGCCAGATTGTTGAGGACCGTTAACGTCTAGTACCGGATAACCCATCTGTCGCCCTGCCTCGAGGAACACTTCAGCTAAATGGGTGTGTTGAAGAAAATGGTCAACAGTTAAATATCCCCCCTTCCCGTGGTACGGAGAGTCCTGATACTCCGGAATCCTAAAATCTTCGGATTTAATGAAATATGGAAGAACATCTTCGTAGCTCCAACCAGGATTTCCTAACGACTCCCAGTAATCGTAGTCTTTTTTGTTACCTCGTATATAAAGCATTGCGTTAAGAACACTGCAACCACCTAGTACTTTCCCTCGTGGCCAGTTGCATCGGTGATCTTTCATTCCAAGACAAGCTGTGGGTTGAGGTTCAGTTTTAAATTGCCAATCCAAATGCGACAATTGCAATGAAGGCATCAGCAAAGGAATATCTGAGAGAGTCGTCTCATCTCCACCAGCCTCCATGAGAAGTATTTTCCATTGGTTGATTTCACTTAATCTGTTGGCCATAACTGCTCCTGCAGACCCACCTCCAATTATAACGAAGTCGTATTCTGCATCTACGACACCACAGTCTTGCGGACGGTTTTCACGATCAACTATGTCACGTCGGAAGATTTTGATCATGAATCGTAAGGCAATTATGAATCCAAAACCTGCGCCGTATGACATGGCTATCCGAGTGTGAGAATACATTTCCACCAGTCTTGGAGATAATCCTAATCCCCATGGAGACATACCGCTCAATAAAGTTGTCATCTGGAAAGATATTATATAAAATATTTAATTATAGACATATATCAATATTAATGCAAACTATATGTCATACTAATATTAAACAGAGTGGAATACATTATAAATGAAGGTCGCAACTGCTAATTTTTTAAAATGCTAAAGTTGTTTATTTTTGACACTTGTTTTAAGTACGGAGGATGGTCTAGATAAAAACTAAAATTGTGTGTATCAAGGTGAAGATTCAATTATAATTTAAAAATAATAGTATTCCCTTTAGATCACATAAATAAGTGTTGACAAAATTTTCTAGTGGTTTGTGCTTTTGTGGTCGACTTCCAAAAATACACATCGTACTGTATTATGCACATGTGTAAAACATTTGTGACTGAAGTTAGTTTAAACTCTGTAAAGTTCATGGTAGTTATACAAGGTGTTTCAAAACAACGCCGACAACGTTTGAAAGGTGATTCCTGACACCAAGATAAGGCAAAAAGTATAGACCAACCTGGGTGCACAAATGCTTCCTTTCGGAGTTATAGGCTGCCAAAAACATGAAAACATGAACTTTAAAGGTCCATAGCTTCAAAACTATGGGACCTACCGTAGGCAGATCAAGACTTCACTTAGGAACTAGCATGTACCCTATCCAAATATCCATTTCAGAATCCTGTGGTACTTCCACAACAATTTTTATAGAAGTAGTTGATGAGCACTTAAATTATATGCCCGTAGCCAAACTCCTCTATAAAAATTGTTGCGAGTGTACCTTAGGATTCTGAAACATGTATTTTTGGGTAGGGCACGTATTAGTTCCTTAGTGAAGCCTTGACCCGACTATGGTAGGTCCCATAGTTTTTTTTTTTTTAGCTATGGACCTTTAAAATTCATTTTTGTTATGTTTTCGGCAGACTATAACTCCGAAAAGAAGCATTTGTGCACCCAGGTTGGTCGATACTTTTTGTCTTATCTTGGTGTCAGGAATCACCTCCCAAACATTGTCGGTGTTGTTTTGAAACACCCTGTATAATATATATATATATATATATATATATATATATATATATATATATATATCTTAGTTTAAGATCTATATATCTATATTTAACGAGCCGATAATTTGTATTCTGTATGCACTCTCGTTAACACAGGAAGTTATATTTATTTCTTTTAGTTTGCACTCTAGGATATGTTAGTAACATACATTTGCATTTAACGTGCTTACCAAAATTCGAAGTGAATTATAATATCAGAGATATGTAAACTTTCTGTGGCCGCATTTATATATCACATATTTCATACGACTCTGTGCTCAAAATAATAATAATTAAGTTGATAAAGAAAATGGTCGTTTCCGTTACTACTTTGTATTTATTTTAGACATTAGAATACGAAAAGCAGAATGAAATTACACCTCAGATTATTCGCACCGCAAATATTTCGGAGAACTTTAAAATTATCTGACGTGCATGTTCTTCAAACAACTGGTGTTTTGTGCGAGCAATTATGGTTGCACTGTCAGCAAATGACCTGATCTACTTAGTGTTGTAGTTAACTCAAGCATGAGTGGCAGAATAATGCAAAATATCCCACAGTTGGTAACTCTAGCTTCCTAGGATCTTGTCATAGTGTAAGTAGATAATATCTCGCCACGACCCGCAAACCCTTCGAAGTCTTAATTTTTTATTTATGAAAGATTTCTCGTTTATACTCGTTTCTCTAAATTCACAAATCGTACAAAATATTTTTGCTGCCTTTCGATGGCATTTAGCTCTTTCAACCTATCATTCATACTCACAATCATGTGGCGTATTCCCATGAATACTGTTAGTGAATTGTTTATTAGGCTAAATCTAAACATGGACTTGCTGCGTGGCAACCAGATTGCTTTCCTGACACACAGTTACTGAATAATTTCGATGGTTGGTTTTGACCTTATAGCATCCCTTTCAGAACTGAGGCTATATGAGACATGGACCTACAACTTAACGTGCGATCTGAACCACATGAGCTCCCACCAAGAATCAAATCCGAATGATTTCGTATTCATAAATTGAGCATTCGAATAACATCGTGATTTGAGTTACTTCTAAAACAACATTGAGTGAGAAATGATTTAAATAATATACATGTATGTGTTTGAAAATGATTGATGCAATAAGGTGTATTCTATTAGAAAATCTTGTAATATAATATTCTTATTTCCTGATATTACCGGAAGTTTCTTTGATGTTGTAATCTGATCCTATACACTTTTCTTCCAAATGAGCCATTCTACTAAAAGTGTAATAGATTTAATGTGATTTCTAAAGTCTATACTGTACAGAAATTAGAATGCATATTCAGTTAAAATTTGAATCCTCGATATACATTATATTCGTATTCTGCATAATACCTCTTGTGGTGTAAAATTATTATTTTAGCTTTAAACTATAATTCGACGATTAATCTGGATAAAATCCAAAACATGACGCTCAAAAAATTGTCGTAAGTGAAATATGTAAATTGCGTTTAATTAATTAACTGATGTATTTGTCTTTATTCTACTCGTAATTATTACTATTATGGTGTACTTGTATCCTTCGAAATACCTAGTGTTGCCCACGCAATAATAAGGTCTTGCCTACTCTCGAAACCGAGACGAGAAGTATATTTTAGACTTCCAAGATATGCTATGCGTAAGTGTCGGAAGTCTTATGGAACGGTTTTATCCGTTCGTTCGTACGTCAGTCAACAGATATCAGAGCAAAGTAAAGGATATCGAGATGCGTTTTTTTTTCAATCGATTCAGCGTCCCAAGAATAGATTCTATCTCCTCTGTTTATTCTCTATTCAAACCGGAAGTGGTTCAAATTAGCCATTTCGGTTTCCGTTTATCGCCGTAAAACAAAGAGGTAACATATGACTAGAAGCTTTTTTTGCAATCGATTCATCATCCCAAGGATAGGTTTATCTACTCCGTTGAAGCTCTACGTAAACCGAACTGGTTAAAATTAGCCATTTCCGGTTTCAAATTTTATTGGCACATAACAAACACGATAATAGATAGCGAGAAGCGGTATTTTGGAAACAAATTCAGCATCTCAAGATGACATATCATGACTATCCACACAACTGAAAGTGGTTCAAATTTGCTGTTACTTTCAGTTTCAATACTGATTTCCGTAGAACACAAACGGTAAATTATATATATATATATATATTTGCTATTAATTCAGCGTCCCGAAAATAGGTTCTATCTGCTCCGTTAAGCCCCTATTCAAAGCAAAGTGGTTAAAGTTAACTATTTCCGGTTTCAACGTTTTTATCACCATAAAACAGAAACGGTAACAGATAGCAAGAAGCGTATTTTTGCAAACAACTCATCGTCTCAATACAATATATATCATGAATATCCAAACACTCTTCCGAGACTGGAAATGATTCAAATTTACTATTACTTCCGGTTACAAGCAAAAACGGTAAATGCTATCAAGATACTGTCTCCTACAATCCATTTAGCGTCCCAAGAATAGGTTGCATCTGCTTCATTAACCGTCCATTTCAACCGAAACTGGTTCAAATTACCCATTTTCGGTTTCAATATTTATCGCCATAGAACGAAAAAGATAACGGATAGGAAGAAGCGGCTTTCTGCAAACAATTTAGCGTCTGAAGACAACATATCACGATTATCCACACACTCTACCGAAACCGAAAGTGACTCAAATTCCCGTTTCAATATTAATTTTCGTATAACAAAAACGGTAAATGCTATCAAAATGTTTTTTGTTTTTTTTTCAAACGATTCAGCGCTTGAAGAATACATTTCATGTGCTCCATTAACCCTCTATCCGAACAGGAAGTGGTTCGAATTGCCATTTTCGGTTTCAACATTTATCACCACAGAACGAAGACGGTAAGAGATAGCAATAGGTAGTTTTTCGCAAACGATTCCGCCTCTGAAGACGACATATCATGACTATAACACTTCATGAAAACTGTAAGTGGTTCAAATTTACACTTCCGATTTCAATACTGATTTTCGTAGAGCAAAACAGTAAATATATCAAGATGTGGTTTTTGCAATCGATTCATCTTCCGAAGGATAGGTTTCATCTTCTCCGTTGAAGCTCTATTTAAAGCAGCAGTGGTTAAAATTAGCCATTTTCCGTTTCAAAGTTTATCGATACGTAACAAACACGGTAATAGATAGCAAGAAGCACTATTTTTGCACGCGATTCAGCGTCCCAAGATAACGTATCATGACTGTCCACAACACTCTACCTGAACCGAAAGTGGTTGAAATTTTCGATTATTTCCGGTTTCAATACTGATTTCCATAGAGCAAAAACGGTAAAAGGTATCAAGAAGCGGTTTTGTTTAATCGACTCACTGGGGCCAAGAATTTGTTCTATTTCTTCACTTAGCCTAGAGGTCTGCATGGGCTCGGGCTTACAAAGCATCACTTCGGGCCCTGGCCGGGCTTGGGCCGTAAATTTTCAAATATAAAACCATATTTCTCGGGCTTTTCGGGCCTAACTTTGTAAATATACTGTACAATGATATTTATTAGACCGTTCTTTCTAGAGAACTTTCACAGCACAACTGCAAAATTAAACCTCTAATTGCTGCAAATAAAAATACAATTTTGCGTTAATTATTAAGTTTCTGTAGTTCGGGCTCATTTGATTATCACACGAGCTCGGGCCGGGCTCGGGCCTAAATGCTAAAACATACTTCAGACTCGGGTAGATCTCACATTATAAATTCACGGGCCGGGCCGGGCCGGGCTCGGGCTAAAAATTTCGGCCTGTGCAGATCTGTAACTTAGCCCTCTGTCCCAAGCGGAAGTGATTCAAATAAACGACTTTTCGTTTAAGCTTTATCATCATAGAACATAAACAGTGAGAGGTATAGCACTCATTGAGATCGTTAAAATTCGAACTACTATACACAGCAGTAGTTCTGTGTATAGAAAGTTTTCCTACCGTTAAACTAAAATCATACTCAAAACTGTTGTTAATAGCTTTTAGTTTTGTGAAATGACAGGTTTTGTTCTTCCACTTCACGCGAAGTCCAACCGGCTTTTACGACTGTAAAAATGACGCAACCGATCCTCCGGGATATTGTTCATATAGTTATGTATCTCTGTTGCCTTTATACCATCCTTTTGCTTCAGCCTAATATTTAATGACTTGGTGTTTCAAATTTTGTGTCATTAAAACAGCAAGCAAACAAACAATGACGCATTCACTGGACAAGAAAACAGCAATTGTCTACAGCTTCAGATGTTTACTGATCTGGACAATAATTAAGAATCGTCAAACAGATAACTATTGCTACCGTCTGTGCATCATTTGTCGAACTTTTAAATCGCTCTAGTATAATGCTTGTTTTGATATTGCTATTCAAGTTTTAGTACGCTACATTCGATATTTAAGAGACTAGTTGAAGTATTAACATTAAAAAGAGGAAAATGTAATTACACATACAAAAGGAAGAAACTAAAATGTAACCAAAAATTACAAGAAGAAGAAAAACAAAAATTGAAAAATCAAATAAATAAATAAATAAATGGAACAAAGTAATTTCCTATTCTACATTTGTGTACCCGTTTTACAAAAGCTGCAAGTTCTACAAGTATTTCTTAGAAGTTGTAAATTATTATGACGTTAAAACATTAGAATAATAGTAAAAATCATTCGTAATACTACAGCTGTTTCCTCTAACTTGTAAGTTGTCATGATTTTATGATAAACCCATAATTATAAATATCTTGATTTGTGTCAGTTTAAATATATTATAAGTGTAGAACATTTTGTGAAACAGACTGTGTCAGAGAACTACCGACGAATAAACATCCTGTAACGTAAACGCCAGCTTTCTCTAAACCAGGGTTTCTCAACCGCGGTGTCGTGAATACATGTCAGATTTTTAATCTTTTCTAAGATCTTCTGCAAAGAAATTATCTTTAGAAAAAAGATTTTTAAAAAAATATCGCCAGTCTATTTAATTTCACACTTGTCTTCCAAGTTTAAAGCTCGAAAGTTTGCTTTTAACGCTTTTCTGTATGTTAATATCTTTATATTCAAGAATTTTACGCAATTTGCTTGTGAGATTTGTATCTCATTGTCGTTCCATATTTTTTTAGAAATATATTGCATGCATTTTTATGTTTGCTTTTTTTGTATCTAGGAAAAATCACATGCAAGGGTGTCGTGAAAGTTCGAAACGTACTTTCGTGTGCCCCAAAGGAAAAAGAGTTGAAAAACGCTGCTCTAAACATATATAAGAATTATTTTTAATTTTTAATATTATAAAAAAAAACGTAAAAAATGAGTGAAATTTGAGGAGCAAACTCATTAGCCAAAGATAAAAGAGTACTATTTTCACTAATACTGTTGAGTACCTGCGCCATGTCTGTTTTTTTTTATTCCATTGATTTATATGGACAATTATTTTTGTGTTTTCTGGATCTCAATTATTTGATTTTACTAATTTATTCTTCAAATTTGTTTAATATTTCGTGGAAACTAAAATTTGTTGTATATAATTTTAATATTTAATAATAATCAGATTTTAATTTAAGTAATATTTAATTTTTATATACATTGCAAATTCGTTTTGAAAAGTGTAGGACATTTAACTGCCTATACGTGCAATTTTTAAAATCCAGTTAATTTCAAAGAAAACAGGGGAAAACTCATAGCAGGCTTTCTCAACCTGTTTCATATCAGCACTCCACTCCACTTCACATTTTCTTGAACAGCCCTCATAAATAATTTCCAGTGTGTAACAAGTTTTTATTATTATTATTATTATTTCTGCTTCTCACTTGTGAAGAGTAATAGAAACACATTATGCTCAGGACTAGGGGCGCACCCACGCCTGGGGTCCACCGGGTCTTCATTCCCCTCTCCCCCCCAAAAAAACTTCGTAACTTGATTAACATTGGTAAACTTCCTTAACATAACTATATTTGTTTAACAAAGAAATGATTGATGTAACCTAAAGATTTGATTTTACATCTCATCCGTGCTCTTTCTTTTCTTATAAAAATGATTTGGTTCTATGATCTTTTTCTTAAAATGTAGGTGGCAGTAATTAACAGTTCCTTTTAAAAAGTTTAACAATATTTATATATATATATATATATATATATATATATATATATATATATATATATATATATATATATATATATAATATTTCCGCTACGGTACTAGATTATTCTAGTTATATTTACCTTTTTCCATTTCTCTTCACGACCCTTCATGTATTCCTCTCGCGACCACCCTATGGGTCTCAGTCCCCAGGTTGAGAAACCCCGTCGCATATAAATCAATGGGTTAAGAAAGTGAAGATGGTTTAGGTACTTCAACAGTGTTAAGTAAAGTATGTTAAATTTAGAAAGTTAATAAGAATTAATAGTGGATCTTATTTGTCGACGGAGCAGTAAAACGATTGATAGTCTATAATTACATACCTTGCAGATTTGCTTGTTGATAATTTCTTCTGGGTACAATAAATTGTTAGAACTTCACTTTTAAAAAGTATCCGTCAGTATGCTTGTACTTCGTGCAAAACTGATATGCTTTCGTGCAAAAACTGTAGCAGTCATATGTTTGGTACTAACATCTGCTGATCTTGTAAAAAAAAAGTCAAGGTTCTGTTATTATTATTATTATCATCATTCTACAGTATGTAGATAGTTGTTCACGCAAACGTTACGTTTTACATTTGTTATTTACATTCTTTGTTCATTTTGAAGGTGGAAAAACATAGAGTATCGTAATGTATAAGGTGTATTGCATAATATAAACTTAATTACAATTGTTTATTGTAATTCACGGCTCCCACTATCGAGTAGGCAGCTATTACTACAACGAAGGGGCACGCTAACACCGGCGAATGCTTTTTAAAAATTATTAACCGGAAAATCCCAGATCAAGTACAGGCAGAAAATTTTGTTTTAAATATTTAAAAAAAAAAAATGTATGCACAAGTTCGTAGGTTACATAGTTTTCACAGTCCCAGAGCACATCAATCCTTTTGTAGATACAGTAGCCAATATAAACATTAATTTGGTTTATTATTTTTTTTTCTTATCATGAATGACCTATACTACAAATAGCTTCGCATCCATGATTATAATTTGTTACTCACGATTCCCGGTGGGAATTCATGTGATTCGGATTCCACGTCAATCAGTAGGTCCCGTCTCATATAGTCTCGCTGCTGAAAAGGGAAGTAGGGATGGGCTCTAGCGAGTTTTCATTGAAACTCGACTCGAGAACTCAGCTCGAAAATTTTCATCCAACTCGACTCGAAACTAGACTGAAATTTGACTCGAGTTTCGAGTCGAGTCGAGCCAAAAAGAGCCAAATGCTGTGTGTAGTTTCAAGTACTTTCTTCAAGTATCCTACATAGACAATTTAATTATTATCAATAATACTTATTACTACTACAATTTATTATTATTATTATTATTATTATTATTATTATTATTATTATTATTATTATTATTATTATTATTATAACAATACCGTGTATAAACATGAAATATAGGCGGTTTGTATCTGAATACTTAAAACTAGTTGACTGCTGACCTCGGTAGTTGTAAAGTCTAGGAGGCAAGGATATCATTCACGATGTTCTGGGTGTGAGTTCCGGAGGAGCAAGTACTCGGGCACGAGCCAAAAACTGTTAGTTAAAAGTTACAGGGTGCCGGCCAAACATGTTCAAAACTACTCGGCCCGTGTTTAGAGTTGTCAACGGCTCGAGCGGCTCGGTTGACAGCTCATTCACTATCGAGCCGAGCCAGCAGCTCACTCAACCGAGCCGGATCGAGCCGAAACGAATGGAGCTGATGGCTCACTCCAACCGAGCCTGCTCGAGCCGATGGCTTAACTGACTAGGGATGATTCCATACCGGGACCAAGTACCTGGGAAAAACCTATATATCGTCTGAAAGCTCTTGTCATGAGAAGTACGAAACCGTTTTCAAATCACGGGCAAACCCGCAACTTGACTCTATAAGTGGCCGATGTGACCTTATGTATGGCACATTCGGTAGAATAAAAATGAGTGTTAAGATGTATCACACGTAAGCGCCTGAGCCCATCATGTTCTTTTTCGGCTCATTGCTAGAATGTGACTTGGGCAAGAGTTTGATAATATCACTTTGCACCCTGACGTATCAATTTAGTCAGTGTTTCCAACGAACTGTAAATACAATGTGGAAGATGGTTTCTGTACCACTGGATGTATATCCATGAAACGTGGCATAAACATCGTTAGTCATTGGAGAAAATATACTGTATACGTATTCCTCTTCCAAATACTCCAGTTTGTCAATGTTGCCAACCAATTTTAAAAATTCAAGTTGTAAAACAGGTTCCGTACGATGAGATGTTTATACACCAAGCTTGGCAGAAACATCTCACGACATTATAGCAAAAAGACGTTGAGTATTACGGTCTCCCAACCATCCTAGGTTATCAGTGTTTTCAAAAATTCTAAAATACATTTTCTCGGAAATTTGCCTCACCATGTCATAACGAAGCTCCTATGACTAGATGTATGCATGACTCATCCAATACTTTCTTTCTACACGAGCTCCTACCGTTCGTTGCTGCATGGCCATCAGTCATGTTCAATGATATATGTTCAACCACATGGTCACATTATTAGGCAATATAAAAATACCATCAAGCTCGTATACTACTATTTGAAGAACTTTTATATTGAAAACGTTAGCAATACTGACAGACAGGTGCTTGGGGAATGGTACCAACCACAGTATGTTTGCTGTTGTGTCGAATGATGTTTATTTAAAGTTTTGTCTCTATGCTTGCAATTGTCAGGCAACCTTTCGAGAAAATGTATTTTAGAATGGTTGGAAACACTGATGCTATGAATGCTCATAGGTTTACACTAACATACTACAAACTAGTATGGATTGCAGTCTAATTATGTCCACCAATGCTGTCGACTTCATGTGAAAATCTTGAATGTTCGCATTGGTTGGCAACACTGCCAAACTGTTTTTTTTTGGGGGGGGGAGACAGAAACATTCATTCACACTATGTTTTCCATTGTCCAATACTGCAGCTGTCACATTTGTTCTATGTTCGTTCAATGGCACACCATTTGCATCATTATGATGTTTACACTTGGTTGGCAACACTGACAACCTAGGGTAGTTGGGAGGCTGTAATACTCAAGGTCTTTTTGCTATAGTGTCGTGTGATGTTTCTGCCAAGTTTAGCGTATAAACGTTTCATTGTAGGGAACATGTTTTACACCTCATTTTTACAGAAAATGGTTGGCAACACTGACAAACTGGAGTACTTGGGAGAGAAATACGTCCACCGTATATTTTCTCCAATGACTAAGGATGTTTATTCTACGTTTGATGGATATACATCCAGTGGTACAGAAACCATCTTCCACATTGTATTTACAGTTCATTGGCAACACTGACCAAATGGATGCGTCAGGATGCAAAGTGATATTATCAAATCCTTACCCAAATCACGTTCTAGCAATGAGCCAAAACAGAACATGATGGGCTCAGGTGCTTTTGTGTGATACATCAAACAGCCAAAAAAAGAACATGATGGGCTCAGGTGCTTTTCTATGATACATCAAACAGCCAAAAAAGAACATGATGGGTTCAGGTGCTTTTATGTGATACATAAACATTCATTTTTATTTTGTCGAATATGCCTTAAATAGGGTCACAAAACCAACAAAGCGGATCCTTATAGGGTCAAGTTGCGGGTTTGCCCATGATTGGAAAGCGGTTTCGTAATTCTCGTGGCAAGAGCTTTCAGACGATATATAGGCTTCCTTCAGGTACTTGGTCCCGATATGGAATCATTCCTAGTGAGTTGAGTCGGTGTCTCATCCCAACCGAGCCGGCTCGAGCTGTTCCTTCAGTTGAACCGAGCTGAACCGCTTGACATCACTACCCAAGTTGGGCTTGTGCTTGGGGTCAAAACTTCCCTAGTAGCAGAGAAAACTTGCAAACCACTTGTTGTAAGCTTGAATTGCAAGTCGGCCAAGCTTTCAGCCAACTTGATTGGAAAATGTGCAAACATGCCGCAAGCTGGATTCCAGTATTGAAGTTACAATGGGGGCAACCTTGCATTTAGTATTTCATTCAAGCTTGACGCAAGTGTCTTACAAGTCAAGTCAATAACCAATGAACGGCCAGTGATGCATGACGCTCTAAAGCACCGCTTACAAGTACAACAAAGGCATATTGTACGAAAGCATCCGTTTCAAGTGCAAGCATAGAAAGTCAAGAGCCAAGCATGCGCCAACTGGCCGAAAGCTTTCTTGCTACTAGGGTTACCTTGCAGGTCTCAGCCTTGATGGTAAAAACTACAGTATATATTTATATTAGTGCTCACGATATTTGAGGCTGTCTCGTTACAAAAATCCATTATCGTCTAGTCAATCAAGACGAGACGAGTTGCGGGCAGTGTCCCATCGCGTGAGCAACACTAAAAATATTCCACATTACTGCTTCCATTTCTCATGGCTTTCGCTTTCCAGTCTAATCAGGCAATGATTTCAAAACGAGCTAAACGAGCGAGCCATTTATCAAACTCGACTCGACTCGAAACCCGACTTTAAAACAGTGACTCGTCTCTAAACTCGACTGGAGAAAATTATCTTTGACTCGACTCGAATTTGCTTCGAATTTCGAGTCGAGTCGAGTTTTAGTTCGACTCGTGGCCAACCCGAGCTGAAAGGCATGTTAAACTCAACATCAACTCAACTCAATCCATTAGGGACTACACATCATAGCACTTAAAAGGCCAGCTGTAGAATTGACGAAAAATACAGAATTTAATAGCATTTCTACATTTCATAACATCTGGAAACAGGCTGTCTACCAGAAAATTTTGTCCGGAGAGAGGGAGTGGAAAAAATCAAAATGTGAGAGGGCTGCATGCTAAAATACGCATCCTGTACAAAAGTGGCATGTAATAACCATTTAATTTATCTTAGACCCGGGGCAGTTGACCAACTTGAGGGGAAGGGAAAATCACCCCTCGCCGAAAGTATACCTAGAAAAAACACTATCTAGAAAAAAATGTGCCTCAATACGTTTTTGAAGTGGAAGACCCCAGCTTACTTTTCGGAAACTAGATGTCTATCAAAAACACATTCATTCATGACTACTCTCTTTTCTGTCTTTATATCCTTTCATATTTGCTTCAAGCTCTGGCCCAGTATTAACATTTTTACTACTCTCTTGTGTTTCATTGGATGGCGGAAGAAAAATGAAATGAAGTTTTACGTCCCACGCATATGCCGGCTAAACTAAAGGAGTCAGACGGTGAAGATGAGAAATGAATAAAATGGTGGAATGAAGAGAGTGTGAGGAAACGGGAGCTAAACCTAGAAGATCCACGTACACAGTATTTGTCCACCACAAGATTCACTTGACGCGAGGTAGGATCGAACCAGGTGCCATCCACCAGAGGTGAACGCTCTACCACAGAGCCACCTCGGCCCCCAGCGAAAGAAAAGTGTTCGGTTTAGAACGTTTGAAAAGTACAAAAATAGAACTGACCAAAAATAGAATCCACATACCGTTTGGCTATCATATGACTTAGGATATGAACATTTGTGTGATTTAATGTTTTTATCAAAAATAAAGGTTCACTTCATGGACTGTTGAGTGCCAATTCTGTATCTCTTGACACAATATACCTCCTGTATCTTAAATGTATTTTGTAGAGAGCAAAAATATTCAAAGAAATTCAAGAGTTAAATATTAAAACGTCGTCCAAAGACGAGTTGAATAAAAAGTAACCGAAGAGTAATCCTTACAAATTTTTTATATTGTTTCCTCCATTACTGAGAAAGCCTTTTTTTTTTTTTTTTTTACTGGAAACACATTTTAAAGAGCAAAATTACACATACGTAAGTGTTCACCTTCACCTTCACCTTCACCTATAGATAGGTGCTGAAATTAGCAGAGTGCAGACATAAGTCTGTTTCATCCACGTCCTTAAAATTAAAAGCGGAGAAAATTGTATGTTAATTAGAAGGTGTGCTATTTGACCTTCTCCGGTGGAAATCGAAAAAGGAGGAGAGGAATAATCATTCCATCTTGTAAAGAGATATGTGTGATTTAATTCCTTATGTAAGTATGTGTGTGTAATATACGGAGCTGATATGTTTTACTGATGTATTTTATTCAGTATTTATTTATTTATTTTAATTTTCAACGAGCTTAAGTTCGTTACTGAATTCTCTCTCTCTCTCTCTCTCTCTCTCTCTCTGTGTGTGTGTGTGTGTGTGTGTCTGCCTGTGTTTCTGTGTGTCTGTCTGTCTATCTGTCTGTATGTCATTCATTCATTCATTTATTTGCGAATTTTTGAATTTTGAGCCATTCATTCGATGGAGCATCTAAAACTATCTAAAAGAAGCGATGGCATTTGTCGCGTTACTCTTACTGTTCCCGAGACATTGGCCAAAAAAGTTCCGATTTCGAGAGATTAAAAAAGTAACCGGGACCGTATACACTTGGGAACCGAAAGTCATAGAAAGATCATATTGATGTTCATCAGTGCCAATATTGATTTAATAACAATACATTATTGATTCAATAAGCGTCATTAGTTAATTGAATAAATTTAACGTACAATTTCAGATAAATTTCGAAAAAATAATTCTTTTTTTAAGTTCGTTCTGGCAATGCTCTTGGGACGTAAAACGTAAAAGATTTTATTTTTTTCATTTTCAACTGGTTTCAAGTCTCAACATTGAAAGAAACAATATATGATATGATATGATATGATATATAGATAGATAGATAGATAGATAGATAGATAGATAGATAGATAGATAGATAATTTTTCATTGATAGGAGTTTAATTTTACTGTTCAAAAACAATAAATCTTTGAATAATGGAACTTTCTCAACAATGGAGGAAACAAAATATGAAAAAAAAAACCTGCACAGATTATTCTTTGATTACTATTTATTCAGCTTACCTTTGGACAGATTTTAATATTTATCTCTTGAATTTGTTTAAATTATTTTGAATATTGTTGATTGAATTTTTTGAATATTATTGAACAAAAATACATTTGAAAGATAGGAGACAGGTGCTGCCATCTATTGGTTACTCGAGATCCTTTAAAGTCATCTTATATGATCCAGTAAATGTAAAGGCTTGACTATCACCAATAGATGGCATCTCATACCTTCCCTCTTTCCAATGTATTTTGTAGGGAGCAAGAATATTCAAATTACTGTTACGTGAGAAATACAGTTGATTTAGAAAACAATAATCGATGTTAACATGACAAACAACTTACACATTAAAAGTGTTATTTTGTTTGATTTAGCGTCGTTTTAAAATTAATTTGAGTTTATTCTCAATAAGTCATAGTTAACAAACTGAAATGGTTCAGTGCTTCTTCCTCTTCCGCAAATGTCCTTTAATTCTCTATCGAAGCTTCTTACTCCAACATAGTAATCGCCATGACAGCAGTGTAAAGACTTAATTCGTCCATTTTGTGTCTAGTTACTTATACATTTATGCCATTATAAGATTTTCTTATGTGTTTTATGTGTTCGGTCAACAGTTTTGTTGTTGTTTCAAAATATCTTGTATAATAATTAGAGATATAATAGCAATACCTGAATTTTAATTTTATATATTTTGTTTTGTTTTGCAGGTAGGCTATATAGAATTGCTTTATCAGATCTAACATTCCTACGCAACTGAGGGAAGGCCAAGACACTTTTTAGACAAAATGTAAGTTGCCGTTTTTGCTTCAAGATATCTTAAATTATACTGTTTTTAAAAATAGTAGTGAAAGTTGTGCAAATCATGGTATACCATTATTCAACTGAGAATGGAATAGCCAATGAAGAATGCTGAAACAGACCATTATCTAATGAAGATGTCCAACACAATTCCCAGATACCCCTACAATGATTGCTGTCATTACTCATGTATAGACTTCGGATCGATATGCACTAAAAAACGGCAAAATATGCGCTAAAATTCGCGAAAATATGCACTGAAAATATGCAAATATGCACTAAAAAGGGTAAATCAATCAAAAGCTAAAATTAAATGAGGTATTTTATTATCTTTAGAGAAAATAGTTGTATTACTTGAACTACTTATACTCGGTGTATAACTATGATGCATTCATGCTAAAACTCATCAATGTAATTTTCGGTGTTTTCTAGTAAAAACTTACATTTATTAGTCAAAACATTACTGTACATCGAAAATGTTTCTTCCATGTCACGGGTCATTAAGAGACAGTGTTTCAAACAAGCATTGTTACTTGCCGATAAATCTGCAATTAGTGTGTCGTTGTTTCCAGGAACACTTTATTTACATTAGACAAGAATTTTACGCCAGGATTGTTCGCGTCTATTGACTTTCGAAGAAATGCTTATTATTATTATTATTATTATTATTATTATTATTATTATTATTATTATTATTATTATTATTATTATTATTATTATTATTATTATTAAAAGGGATCAGTTTCAGTGTGAGAGAGATCACTTGAATAAGGACAACAGGGTCACTAAATACCATTAACCATCAGTTGTAAGATTTACGAATTCTATTTGGGTAGATCTTTGGTCAAATGTCATATCATTTGCTGATTTTATATATATAAAGCATTGTTTTTATGTTTGGCATGGTTATTATTGTTTACTTTTAATTATAAGAAGTTCTCGTATACAAATCAGTCCTTCAAACTTAACGTAGTTTCACTATGTGAAACAAAACTAAATCACGATCTCCTGAATGTTATATAATACTGTATAAACCATCTCCAGAGCATTTTGGTTGCATAACAGAATAGGATACATAGTAGAGAATATTTTTACAGTAAATCAATAGACAACACTGAAAATTGTGAAAATATTGTATTTTTATTGGGTTTACATACCTGTACAAAATTTTAGACCTCTACTTGTATGTAAGTGCGTGAAATTTTGCAACATGACTTTTTTAAGAAAAAAGAAAGAAAAGAAATAGGAACGCTAGTGATCTAATAAAAGTCATTGTAATGAATGTTCTGGCCACTATGTGGTAGTGGTTGCTACTTATCTTTCTGCTGTTGCTGACTGCTGGAGCCATCTGTTGGACTCTAGCTGTACTACCATCAGTAGACCAATAAAATAGTTCTTTTTTTAATACGGATCCAATCCAATCTTTCGTGAATTCGATTACAAACTGTGTAATACTGATATAATATAATAATAATAATAATAATAATAATAATAATAATAATAATAATAATAATAATAATAATAATAATAATAATAATAATAATAATAATAATATAAATACATACAGGGCCGGATTTAGGGGGAGTGCAAAGGTGCACGTGCACCCCCCTTCGTTGTAAATATACACTACCTAAAGTGAGAAGCTAGCAGTGAGTTTTGCAAAATCAATAGTTTCAGTCAATTTTCTGAAGGTTGAAGGACCGAGAGCAGACAGCATTTCCAGGGCACTTCCTCATTTACACTACAGATGCCTGAAGGCATTTAAAAAACTCAAATTTAATTGAAATGTACTGGCAGTTATTTGGTGCACCCGCCCCAGAAAATCCTGCATCCAGCCCTGCATACATACATACTGTATTTGATGTGCGCTTGCTTCTTCATTTCTTCATGTTTGTTGATGCATGGTGCAACATTTGGTAGTGTTGTTTATTATGTTACGTACACTGAGAAAAATCCGTTCTCCGGACAGCGGTATATTCTTCAAATATACGGTATCCTCTTGCTTACTATAGAAATCAGTACGGAGCATACGTTATCCGTATGCTACATAGGCACTGCCCTTAGATGTTACATCATGTCGTTGCAGGATGTCTAACATCTAACAGTTTTCCGTATATCACTTACATATACTTATGTTACCTTGGTCGGCTATATGTTATATACGTCCATTTGTATGTGAGATCCTGACCGCCTACATTGTTTCATACGTAAAGTGCGTATAGATGGAACACTTATACAGAAAGTATTGTAAAACATGCGTTTTCAGTTATACGTCTGCTGTACGTTAAGTCCAAAAACTACAGGAATTACGCATGTAACCTATCTTTTTAAGTACGCCACCTACAATTTTTTTTCTCAGTGTATGTATCACATTTCTTTCATACCGGAAATAAACTTTAGGAATTGATAATACGAAAATATAACAACAAAGAAGGTGGGTAAAGATAAACCCTTTTCTGCCTATGATAGCGGAATCATAAAAAGCAAAGTGTGTGTAAAAACCAGTATATCATATGAATGTGAAGTTCAAGAATTAAACGTTACATCTATATGTAATATGCATATGAAAAATATTGTAGCAAGTTATATAAAGAACCTTAGGGAAGCATGGTTTGGTTATTAATATTTTGCCAGTTTAGACTATCTTTTTATTATTATTATTATTATTATTATTATTATTATTATTATTATTATTATTATTATTATTATTATTATTATTATTATTATTATTATTATTATTCGAACTCGCAACAACGATTTCAGTGAGACGCTTCATGAACTATTATGGGTCTTCTTTCGTGAAGACTAGAGTTAATAAATTTATCAACAAGCATGCGTGAAGTGTGGTTCATGAAGCACCTCGTACTGAAACCGTTGTTGCAAGTAGGAAAACATGTCTAAACTGCCAGAGTACAGTATGAACAACCATGCTTTGTTTCCGGGGTTCTTTATGTGATTTGCTACAATATTTTTCATATTCATTTTACAGAGATATAAGTAACGTTTAATGCTTCAACTTCATATTTGCATGATATACTGGATTTTACGAACGGTTTTGCTTTTATTGACTATCATAGAAAACGATCTTTACCCACCTCTTTTGAAAAAATAAAAATGTCAATTCTAATTTTTGATTCGACATTTTTTTCTTATTATTATTATTAATTTAACATCTTTCGAGGTTACTCATTCTAATGCTAGCTAATGCGCTTTCTCTTCTGACGCACTAGCATTATTTCAGATTTGGCCATGAGGAGAGTGGGAGGTTAAGATGCTCCACCGACATAGTAGTTTCACTTTTTTTTTTATTACTATATTAGTAAACCATCTATCAAAAAGTATGCGGCTTCTCAAAGTCGGGGAAATTGCCCTCCTGCTTTTCTCAAAGGAAGCCCCTTTTCTTTCGTCCAATATTATGTACTGACGTCCCTACATTTTCCTTCAAGGTTCAGTTCTTCGTTCATATAGGTAATCATACATAGGCTCAATTTATGAAAACTTCAACAAATATTTCACATGAGGTTTGACTTACCTATTAAAGAAATGGGTCTACGGACTCACCCTTCAACAGCAGTATTCGTTCTGTGCTGTTGATGTGAGTAGTTCCACATGAGGATGTCAATAACAGGGTTGCTTGACCATTCTGTAAAATACGACGTTTCTCTGCTATACGTAGGTGTGCGTGTGATTGATCTGTCCATTCTCTCTCCTTTTCTCCTCTGATGTCTTTCGTATAGTTTCATTATTGAGTACCTCCGTTACGAAATTATAACTTTTTGATAATAAATTTTCGCTCTTCTCTCTATATTATTATTAAAGTAATAATATAGTATGAAGTTTAAGCTGCTGCTGAAACTGTAGAGACTGTGGCGCCGCCACTCAAGGAAGTTGGGTACTACGAACTACTAAAAGCAAGAACGAATCAAATCATTCAGAGCGCGTGAGTCTGATAGAATTAGCCAATGATACACTTAGCTACTGCCAGTAGCAGACGATGCAGTTAGTTACAACTCTATTCGGTAGTGTCGCAGAGACACTTTTGTTGCATTGTGGGGACGATTTGAATTTCCATTAGGAATATAGGAAGTGGTTCATTAGGGTAATCGGTGATTTAATATATGTTAGCAGTTTCTTCACTATGCAAATCTTATCTTTTATTTCAATCGCCGCTACGTTAGGTTTAGGGTTGTCATTCGCCCCGGAATATCTAGTACAATCACGGAATTGAGATTTGCGTCCCGAAAATATTTCTCGGGACGCTTAAATGTCCCGGATTTCAGCGAAGAAGAAAGGAAGGGAATATTATAGTTTGCTTTTTTCACAAGAATAGGTATATAATTATTCTCTTCGACTTCTGAGTATGGCAATCCAAAATTTAAAAAAAAAAAGTCTTGAATACGTAAAACACGGTAATTAACTTTACGAATTAGTTTCACGATTCACGATTTTTCACGAGAAATTAAGAAAACCAATATTGCTTACCAGGAGGTATATCATTGCTTACCTTTGCTTAACTAGGGAGGAGATGGTCTATTAAAGTGACTAAAAATGTGATTACGTAAGACTTCAACAACTCTATCTAATGTAAGAAAGTAAATTAGTAAGCATTTCAGATATTCTCATAATTTAGTAACATCCAGGATTTTCATTTTTGAAATATGGCAACCCTGAAATATATAATATGAGTTTGTTTAGATAGTCATGCTTTTAATCACGATGGTGAGAATGAAGGTATGAAAATGAGAGGAGTTAAGAGACGCAAGCTGCTGTTTGCGGGGAATATTAAAAATGAAGGTAAATAAGGAGAATAATAACATATTCGAAATCGTAGAGTAGAAATGCTAGGCTGTCTTCTTCTACCTACTAAAATATGATCAATTTGATTGTGTGTTATTCCATCCAGCGAGGTCCATATGCATTTATGAACGTTGCGATGTGAGAATTTTGTACTTTTCACGATAAGGTTTTTGGATGTTCCAAAGTTCACGAAACTAACGCCGTTGTCATTGCTTTCCTTATGCAGACTTTCCCTATAACCGGTTTGAAAACAACCTGTCGCTCTACCTTCGCCTTGAAATCCTCTAATAGAATTTTCATATGGTATCGCGGGACTTAAATACCCATGGTACTTCTTAAAAAGTGTCTTTTATATCGTCCTTATCTTCTGTTGGAGCATGTACATTTAAAACAATAATATGAAACCAAAGTCTATCATCAACAAATTCAACCCGTTTAATTGGTGATATTTAAAAAAAAAAAATCGAAATTACAATGCTATTTATGTGGTCATACACAGAATAAAATTACAAGAGTTTGCAATTATTACTGGAAATTAATGCTGTCACCCACTTCGAACATTTTAAAAGCACATGGTTATTAATGTATTGAAATTTCCTTTCTTATCGATAGTATGAAACGTTACTAATAGTTGTACTGTACATTTCCATTACTGATTTCCAAGTGGATCTGTATACCAACCAAAGGTAGTTTGGTCAACTTTAACAAAAAGTCCAAAATACGCCTCTTGAAAACAGCTCTTATTTGCAAAAGAATACATCATAATCGCTTTTGACTGTTGCAATAGTCTGCCCAAGTAGCTTGATTGATATGTATATATATATATATATATATATATATATATATATATATATATATATATATATATATATATATATAGATAGATAGATAGATAGATAGATAGATAGATAGATAGATACAGTAGCAGATCCAGGATATGATCAAGGAAGGGGCTAAACCATAGTTTGCAGTTTTATCCAATGCAAAACAGGATTGGAGCCCATTTTATTCAGTGTACACTTGAGTGTCAAGGGGAGGCTATAACCCCTATAGCTCCCTTGGATCCGCCTCTGTAATATAACCAACATAACATAACAACAAAAGCTGCTTCTCTAAGAGGGAAGGGAAAGCTTGGTGGTGAGTATAGAGGCGCCGAATTCTACTTCGCCCAGGGCGCCGAAATCTCTAGCTACGGCTCTGCTTGCAGTAACTTGTGTTATAGATTTTAACAATTCTGTGGTTTCTTGTCCTTCATTTTAAATGAGTGTACTTACTATCTAATCTGACAATAATATAAAATATGTAACAAAATATATTTCGAAAAATATTTTATTTTTTGATTGTACATAACTTAACAATTGTGATGTGTTGGTCGTTAGCTTTGTCTTACAATATACGTTAAAAAAAACTTTTTTGGTAGTTGTTAAATGCAAAATTAACTTATATATCGATTTATACATGTTTTCATGTCGTAGTTTTCTTGGTTTTTAACCACAAGTCTTTAATCATGTCCGATCCTTTCTCTCCTATCATGATCGCAGGCGCATTAGTGTTACCACTAACTAACGTAGGCATAATAGAAGCGTCTATTACTCTTAAACCACTAACACCATATACTTTAAGCTCGGGATCAACTACAGCGTCCTTATCCCAATATGGTCCCATTTTACATGTTCCTACCGGGTGATAAATAGTAACCGAATAATGCCGTATCATACATGCCCAATATTCATCTGTCCACAGGGGAACAGTGACACACCCTGGAAAAGGAATTTTGTGTAAATGACTGCCGAATCTTTTGAACGCTTTAGTTTGACTCATGGCAAGAATTATTTTCACACCCTCAACTAGTGTGTCCAGATCGAATTCATCCACAAAATAATTAGGGTAAATCAGTGGATAATCGAAAGGATTTTTGCTACGAAGTTTAATATAACCTCGGCTTCTTGGACGTAAGAGCATAGGTATAACACTCCAAGCATCTCTGTTGCTAATAGGCTCATACACAGTATTCCAAAGTTCATCTGATATTCCGTGAGCTTTCCGGATTTGTCTTCCACCATCCGAATTGGTGGAACCGGAAACAAAATGGAATTCGATATCTGGAAAATCTATGGACTTATTGGCGTACTTGGTATTCACAAACGCTAGACCTTCTACACCACCAAGAACTGTTAATGGACCATCACCAAACATCGCATACTTCAGAACAGAAGGAACGTTTTCATATCGACTTTGCACCAGTGACACTGGTTGGTCCAAGAGGAACGTTAAACCCCCGAGGCCAATATGATCTTGCATATTGAGACCAACCTGTAGGTCTTTAATCACTGGGATACCCAATTCTGTCAAATGTTCCCGCGGTCCGATTCCAGATAACATTAATATCTGAGGGGAATTGACGGCTCCTGCAGAAAGAATTACTTCTTTCCGAGCTCTCACGATGTGTAACTTTCCATTTCTGACAAATTCTACACCGTAAGCCACCTTACTGACAGGATCTATGAGTACTTTGGTGACGTGCGCGAACATGGCAATATGGAGGTTTTTACGTAGTCGCGCTGGACGGAGAAATGCTTTCCCAGTGCTGCAGCGGGAACCGCGCCTAATAGTTCCCTGTGCTATCATGAACCCTGTTTGCTTTTCCCCATTGATGTCTCTAATATCATACCCCATTTCTTGCCCAGCTTGAACGAAAGCTGCTGCCAATGGAGTGTGCCATGGTGCTTCCTGAACAGTTAAATACCCTCCAGTAGAATGGTAAGAAGTTCGAGCTAAGTATGGGTTTCTGTTGTCTTCTGACTTCTTGAAGTAATAGAGGATATCCTTATAACCCCATCCTGGATTACCTTGCTCTTCCCAGATGTCGTAGTCGTTGGCATTACCCCGCACATATAACATATAATTCAAAACACTTGAACCACCAATCACTTTCCCACGAGGCCAATTACAGCGTTTATTTTTCATTCCTAAGCATGCACCTGGTTGTGGTTCAGTCTTGTACTTCCAGTCCAACTTGCTGAGTTGTAGATAACCTGCAAGAACTGGCACATCACTTATTTCTGTCTCTTGTCCACCTGCTTCGAGAAGCAACACGTTCCACTGAGGTATTTCACTGAGTCTATTAGCAACAACTGCACCAGCGGACCCCGCACCAACCACTATAAAATCGTATTCTTTGAGAACACGCTCAACGTTTATGGGTTTGCTTTCAGGATCCAATAGGTCATAATGGAAATAAGCAATAGCTGCCATAAGGAGAGGCACAAACCAAAGACCTGCACCAACCACAGTTGTTGCGGCATTTACCGCAGCTCCTGCAAGTCCAACCAAAGGCAGTCCTCCAGCTGCTACTGGAACACTCATATTGTTATGCCACTAATTTTTGTCACGACAATTCACTTACACAATGTCAGTTTGGAGAGTTGAAGATCTCTGTCGTTACTATGTGCTGTGTGGCCTCAAGACATGGCGGCCTTCTGTTCCTCTCACCTGAGACTATTAGATCTGAAAAGAAAAGGAGAAACAAGT
The DNA here is from genome assembly GCF_964235325.1 of Thermobia domestica. NCBI lineage: Eukaryota > Metazoa > Arthropoda > Insecta > Zygentoma > Lepismatidae > Thermobia > Thermobia domestica. The sequence continues at coordinate 88,999,130 of NC_137461.1, forward strand.
TATTAGACTATTGCTTCTTTATTTAAAATCTCTATAGACAAATTAAGAAGCTATGAAATATGATTATATAGTTCATATAAAAGAACTTAACAATTGTAAGAACAGAAATTGCATTTAAAATTTTGGAGTATATTTCCTCGACACAATTTGCTTTGTTCATGGCTTAGATAGATCGGTGCGGAATTACTTACATCACTAACACATCTGCTCGCATATTTTACCAGTGGAGTGTATTCAGTGTGCGAATTAGATCATGTATATTGGGGGGATAAAATTAGGCCAACAGGACGTAGAACCTGAAGGTACAATAATTCAAAATGAGATAATAATGCCTACCCCTGCTACACACACAAATGATATGCCCTCTGTAATAAATAAAAGATTTATTAATTCCATATAAATCTACCAACAGTAACTCCGAATTCCATGAACAAGATGATTGTGATATACGGCATATTCCATATAGTAAAATTTGTATATCGCAACACAACGCAAAAATGTGGATAGCCATTATAATTTCTATGCCAATTACCACAAACTAAATGTAGCTTTGAGTTGCGTAGATGCAAACCATTAGGGAATGAGGACCATGTGCTCACAAATAATACACTAGAAAATGAAATATAACAGAAATTGAAACAAGGTGATAATCGATACATATGTGGAGGATGAATATGACATGTCTGACCTTCGCCAAGTATGGTGGAAGAAGCTATTTGTTTACTTCTTCTTGGCCAACCGCTTAAAGCATTTCTAAATCCATATGTGACTTTGTTAGGTGCAATTAGTACATTCAAATGCACGAACGACGACGAACTGAAAGGTACGAGGATACAACTTTAGTCATAATAATATAGTTGGACAAAATTGAACGGTGAAAATAGTGGGGAAATTAGAAATGACCAAAAGTGAATAGTTCACATCGCTCATTTTCAAGACTAAACTTAAAAGAAATGACAAACATCAGTGAAATTTTCCATTATACTAAGCACAGTTTTGGGAGAAAAGCGAGCATCCCCGGTGGGGATACTTGAATTGAGTTCTTTGAGGGGGAACAAATTGTAATTGAAGAGGGAAATCCCCGTAATCCCTCCCCCCCCCCGATAATTCGCACCCTGAGTATATTCAACATTAACAGTGGATGTTTAATGAAGGAAGCGTTAATGGTAATTGGAGATTTTAAAATTGGAGGGCAGATCATTAAAAAGATCAGGTATGCAAATGATGCGACTACAGAAGATGATTGTTAAAATAGTTAACACTGGGAAACCATATGGAGCGGAAATCAACATCAGAAAATTGAAAATCATGAGAAAAACCTGTAGAAAATCATGAGAAAAACGCGCCCTCCGGTTCAGAGTAGCACAAAGTTATCTTGAAGAGGTCGATAATTTCAAATATCTGGGAAGTGTTTTGACGAGAGATGCTTACTGTACCAAAGAAATCAAGTCAAGAATTGCCATACTCAAAGAAGTATTCAGCAAGAAAAGATTACTCTTAAGAGTCTTCATCCCGGCGAAATTAAAATACCGCTAATTTTACAGAAATTATGTGATATCTTCAAATAGATAAAAGATAATCGAAATGTGGAACAAGAGCGCCCTAGACAATATTATTTTACATGAGAAACCGTTATCACGACTCACTTATCTGCTTTCGATTTCGAGCCAGTTTGAAAATCGGCATTTATTTTCGCGTTTCTAAACAGCTGAAAACGGAAAGCCACTAGGTGGCTTGTGATAACGGCACCTCACGCAAAATAATATTGTATAGGGTGCTCTTGTTCCATATTTTAATTATCTTTTATCTATTTGAAGATATTACATAATTACTGTAAAATTAGCAGTATTTTAATTTCGCCGGGATGAAGCCTCTTAAGTAGCAGGCTTAATATAGGACTAAGGAAGAAGTTGATCAAGTGCTATATATGGAGTATTGGACTGTATGCCACAAACACTTGGACATTACGGAAGTTAGAGAAGAAATATTTAGACAGCTTCAAACTGTGGTGTTGGAGGAAGATGGAGAAGATAAAATGAACAGAGACAGTAACAAACGAAGATATTTTAAAACGGGTAGAAGAAAAAGGACGCTTTTATCCAGCATCTTTCAGGATCGCCAATTAGATTGGACACATCTTGCGAAGAAAATGTCTTATATTTCATACCTCCATAGAAGAAAAAATGGAAGGAAAGTAAGTAGTACCAAAAACAGCACAACTGATCGATGATTTGAAAGATAGAAGAAAATATTGGGAGTTAAAAGAGGAAGCTGAAAATCGGTAAACATTTCCATTTCTAGGCCCAAACCTAAAATAAATAAATAAGAGAAAAACACCTCATTAGTCCCAGGATCTGCCAAAAGGCACAATACGTAATGGTAAAGTGTCATTGCCATATAAAATACCATTATATACGCAATTTGGCTCATATTGATTATGAGGGAAGGGCAGAAGAAGACTACATGCTAGTATATTCAGACGAAAGGAAATAAAATAAAGTTCTGTTTAAGAATTATATTCATGTTTTGCCTGAGCTTTATCACTGTATAGTACTGCATTGGATGATACGAAATTCTGTATTACCTGTCCCTGAAAAATACTTTAGCATAGACTGTTTTACATAGTGAAATAACAATGTTACTACGATATTGTATAAGGAGAGCTAGAATAAATATTTCCATTTAAACTAGAACTATGAATGCTACATTATTATATGGTAGTCCAGTTTTTGCTTTTTGTTCAACAACGAAAGGGCTTTACAGTTAAATAAAACATCTACCGGTATATATTGAAATGCTAGATTTATAACTTTGTGGTCAAGAAAATTTTAAATGTTTGTGGACGTTTATACGTTTGTAGCCAATTCTTTTGACAATATCTCGGAAACCTCAAACTCTAGAAAAATTCCGTTTTCACTGATCGATTGCAAATTTTGTGTAGATTATTCAGTTCTAATGGAATATTAAAAAAAAAAAATAGCCGTTATTTCTACATTTTTAGAGATACACTGGAAGTATTGAAATTTTGAGAAGTAAAACATCATATCCTACGAGTTATACATTCCAACACCACGCATTTGTATACGGGGTTAGTATATTTCTCAGGCGTTTGTTTCATGGCCAAATAATGAAAAACGAAGGATAACCATTTCCCCAGTCTAAGATGAATTTTTTTTGTTTGGAGTATTTTCCCAATAAACCCATATATCACTGACGTTATAATTAACTGTGTGTATAATGTATTTGCTTCTTTCTTACTGCATGCAAGAAAGGAACATTGATCATACATGGATTAGAAACTCCAACCGGAAGTACGCTCAAATCTCGCAAACGGTGTGAGATATTAAAAAAAATATATCCCTTTTATGATACCTCTTGCCGATTTTTATCAAGACGTCCTTTATTTGTGTCTCTAAAGGGACATGTACAGATGTGAGGTATGACAAGCAGATCCATGCTCATATGTGAATGATGTGCTGTGTAGAGAGCGCAGGTTCAGCTATTTTTATTATTTTTTTAAAAGGATATGGATGTGATGTTTTAGTTCAGTTAGCTGCTTACAAATATCAGCTTAATACTGAAATGAGACATCAAAATCAATTATTTCTACAGTATACAGAGCACAAACGAGATCAAATTTTCCCTCGGAGATCAAGACCTGCAGATGATGTTATTGAAGGAAAGGGACGTTTTATCTTTTCGTTCCTCCTGGAGACAATGTCAAATGGCTGTCTTTACAATGTTTGTAACACTTGAATCACTGACAATCCAGACGTAGCCATAATGCCTTTTCTACAGTTTTAAATGCTGATAAGAAAAGTTGGTTTAGTTTGTGATTGTCACGAGTGTATCCAGTTTCTTTCCTGGACCGATTACAAAACCTAGCAGATACTACACTAACATACACTTCTCCTACTTGGTTTCACTATTTAAGTTTATGAACTACCGAACTGATTACTACGCCAGTAGAATATTAAATTAAGTTGATTATTGCTGTGCATAGTTTTCCTTGGTCCGTCCGAGAACAATAGTTTCTTGTCGGCAAAAATCTTCATTAAAAAAAAAAAAAAAAAAAAAAAGTGCAACCTAGATCTCATCCCAACTACTTAGTTCCATGTAATTGAAAAGCGTACAAACAGGCACTGCAGAAAAGCTTTTATCCTTTTTTTTTTCTTTTAACTAAAGGAAACTTCGTGATTTCTCTATTGACGTTGCTCTTCCTCACCAGATTACGAGTAACACATTTCCTTGTGTACTCAGGAGATTGCGGCCTACTTACTGGACAAATCAAGAAAGACTTCACAATGCATTTGTTCGCCTTCTACTTCCATTTTTTTTTTTTTTTTTTTTTTTTACCAAGCGAGAAGGACTATTTTTTTTTATGTAAACCTAAGCATTCCTGGTAGTTAATTGTATTAAAATCAATTTAAAGATAACAAATATTACATTTGGAAAATACAATGTTGATACTTTAAGAACTGACTCCTGACACGTATATAAGATTAAATTATGCTACTACGGGTCTCGGAATGATTAGTTTCTAGATTTGCGATTACTTTAAGATATTAAGTTATTTTAAGAAACCATTGACCTGTTTTGAGCATCATGTACAGACTCTAATTTTGATATTGAAAGAAGGTATAAAAGCTCATAAATATATTCGCAGTTATAATGTGCACACAAACAAAACCAATTGGAGGCGCGGTGGTAGAGTCAGTGGTAGAGCGTTCACCTACGGTGCTTGGGGTCCCTGGTTCGATCCCACCTCGCGCCGTGTGGACTTTGTGGTGGACAAACACTGTGCTCGTGGGTTTTCTCGGGCTTCTCCCGTTTCCTCCTACTTTCTTCATTTCACCATTTCATTCATTTCTCATAATCACCGTCTCCTTTAGCCTAACCGTGGGACGTAAAACTTAAAGATTTCATTTCATTTTCATTTTACAAACAAAACCAAGTATTTTCGTCAAAGATCAAGACTTAAGAGTAACACAGTTCAAAGTAAGAGGAGATCAATCCTGTGACAATAAAAAGCGGCTAAAGCTTTGTGATGGAGGCAAAGTTAAACTGATTGGACAGTACGCACGTGGCCGACTAGGAATAAATCTCGGAAACTAAAACTGCTAGCATGTACATTTAGTAGAGGACGATAGGAGAACAATAGAAAGAAATGCAAGAGTCTTATTAAACGCTTACAGGGACATGGGTTTAGAAGTAAATGCAGAAAAAACTAAATACGTGGAAGTTCGTCGGGATCGTAACACTGCAAATTATGGATGTTAAAATATCAAATGTACTTTTGATAAAGTGAATACTTTCAAATATCTAGGATTAATATTAACAGACGAAAACCATATTCACGAAGAAATTCAATGTCGACTAAAAGCAGGGAATTCCTGTTATTATTCAGTTCAAAATCTCTTGTCGTCGCGAATTTTGTCGGGGGAATTTGAAGCTTAAAATATATAAAACGATAATCATGCCTATTGTTCTGTATGGTTGCGAATCATGGTCGCTTACTCTGAGGGAAAAACATAGAGTGAAAATATTTAAGAACAAGATCCTGAAATAAATATTCGGACCGAAGAGGAACGGTAATGGTGAATGGTGGAAACTTCATAACGAGGAACTACACAATTTATACGGTTTACCAACATTGTTAAGCTCACCAAATCTAGGAGGCTCGGGTGGGCAGGTCATGTAGCCAGAATGGAACGCTTTCAGTCTTAACTGAAAGTCCAATCGGAAAATGGCCATTAGGAAGGCGCAGATGGGAGGACAATATTAAGATGGATCTCGCAGAACTAACAAAAAAATACAAAGTAGAAACTGGGTCCAATCGGCTAAGGATAGAAGTCAGTGGAGAGTTTTTGTGAATACAACATTGAGCCTCCGGGTTTGATAAGTCATAGAGTTAATGTCATCTTTTATTAAGAAATAAGAAATGATACGATTAAGACATTCATTAACGTGTAAAATACGTTCAATTAGTGTATAATAAGGAAAGTCAAATTCGCGCTCTGAAACCTTTTCATAAGATTTACGATAATAATACATTAAAATACTCTTGAAATGTATTTTATAAATTCCATATGTTGCATCTTTCTTAACACTTTTTTTTTTTATAACTCAGAAGTATATTATGTGATCTATTAACCCATTTAAGTGTTTTAATAAATACATTGATGTGTGATACTTCCAGAGGCGTTTTTAACTAATTAGCGTCCTAAGGCAAAACACAAATGTTATGCTTCCTGTAAAAAAGGAAAAAAAAAAGAGGGAAAACAAAAAAGTAATATAGAGTTTGTTCTTAGTCGAGTACCTTTTAATTTTCCCTTTTTTTCTTTTCTTTTTTCTTTCTTTTAAGAAAATAAATAAGAAAACCGCCACAGCTTTCATCTTGACTTGCTCTCAAATTGTCACCGGTAGACAAAAGTAAAAAACAAACAAAACGTTAAGATAAATTAAAACAATCAATTACCATTTTTTTACTTAATTATTTATTTTTTTAACCGACGGCTCGGCGCCCTCTAGAGCCTGGCGCGTCTATGCTCGCCTTGTGGTAAAAAAAAAAAAAAAAAAAAACGCCACTGTTTATTTCCCAGTTTATTTGCAGATCAGTTATGCCACAGATCAAAACAAAAAGGCTGGTCTTCTCTAATACTATGTGTATCAATTGACACATCTTAAGTTGTACGTTCTGTGTTTTGTTTGTAGTTTTGATACATTTTGGGGCCGCATTGTCTCATTGGTAGAGCACTCATTTCTAGCGCGTGGTGTCTTTGAAAGTTAAGATTTTATGTCTGCCTAACAATAATCCTCCTCTACAATATCATTCAACCCTAGCACCCTCCATCTCAGCGCGCAAATCTGTCTTCAACATTGGAGGGAACGGGTAAGACCCTTTTTTTCTGGGGGGGGGGGGGGATGTCCACAAAATATTTATGAAGTTGAAAAACAATGTTGTTTAGGATCACAGGAGCAGAGTTGTCACCAGCGTTGAGAGGCGGGCAGATTTGAGACGTTTTCTGGGAGTCATCAATTTCATCTCGCGTTCCTTTGTGGCAACTGGGCAAAAATCAACAAGTTTCTTCCCAAAACACATTTCAAATCGGATTATTGGGGGGACCGTCCACCTCAATTCCGAGATTGGAGGGGACATGTCCCCCTCATTCCCCCTCCGGGATTTGCGCTAGTGCTCCATCTCTGTAAAAAATTTTATTATACTTGTGCCGATAATTTGTCTCAAAATAGCAACTGACTCGTCCTCTTATCTCGTACTAATGAATGAGACATTACACATGAAGTACCGCGTTCGTTACTCAGCTGATTTGTGTTCAATCGTAGTCTCAGAACGGCCGTATAGTGTGAACTTGTTTGGTGATATAGATAGTGGAAATCACTCACTTGAATATTCGTAGTTGTTTGCTTTAAATATGTACGTGAACTTTAAACTGATAGCGTTATTGCGAAATCAATAAAGATGTATGTTTGAATGAAAAATGGGTAACAGTGCACGCATCCTGAAAGAGTTCCGGAAAATAATCCATCATTGAACTAGATCATTCTATTTATTCATCTGATTTCTCTGTATGATTTATATATTCCCAGAATTAGAATTCGGGTTTAAAAAACGAAGATTTTCCGATACCATTGATGTTGAGCAGGATGTAATAAAGTAACTCAAGATATTTTGTTAAAAGAAAAGTGCCAGGCCTGTTTTCCAGAAATGGCAAAATTGCCTAAACCAGTAAAAAAAAAAAAAAAAAAAAAAAAAAAAACAAAAAAATCATCCCATAAGTAATACCGTTTTCTGATAGTGGAAGTATCGCCATATGGCGTAGTACACGAAGTTTGCGTCGGTATTGCTGGACGGAGCAGTTCGTAGTATAGTTGCAAAGTGTGTGTGAGATGGCTCCACGGCAACTTGTGTAACTATTTTTTTTATGTATATGACAGTGGAGTGCATTAGAAACGGCAGTGACAGAAAGTCATATACAGCATGCGTTGAGAAACATCAATGCCGTATATGGCAAGGAACTCTCTTTGTGCGAAACTGTCACAAATGATTCCAGAATTATGACGAGAGACACTAGCCTCGCCGACATGACAAGGGAGATCTGTTGAGCTGGACAACAATATTACGCGAACAGCAGTTGAAATCAATCCATGGAAGTATTGGCCACAGAGCGTCATTCCTTCTATTTGATTCCATCAACATGTGCAGGATTTCGGTTACATGTCGAAACTGGCAAAATAGGCATTCCATGAATTGGTATCGCAGCAAAAGCAGCAACATATGGACATTTCATTTTTTCTACTCTCTCGTCAGGAACAAATATTCCGGCGGAAGAGTAGAAAAACAGGGATTCTAAACCCTGGCAAAGCAGTGCATTACATCGTTCGTTTTGAACTTTTCTCATCGAACCAAACAGTCATAGCGGAGTTTTGTTATTAGCAGCTGGAATGGACACGGATTGCATTACACTGGTCAATCGTAAGTGTTCATTAATGGGAATCGCGCTTGCCCACATTCTGTAAAATGACTTGAGCCAAGCTTTCGGAATTTTGGATGGGAGAAGCTACCGCACACACTGTCTTCACCGAATTTTGTATCAACACATTGGGATTTTCGTGGTTTCGTAAACCGCCTTGATGGGAAGAAACTGCGTGATGCTGAAGATGTGCGGTACCTAGTATCCTTGTTCTTTGCATCAAAATCACCTGTCTTCTATCGGCAGAGGATTCAATATCTGGTTGACAGGTAACAGAGGTTTGTGAAGATAGGGAGAGACTAATGTGATGCCGGACTATTTTATTATGGCACTTTTTCGGTGTTTATATACACATGCTGCTTGACACGAGTTGAAGCTGTATTGCCGCTAAGGTTTTCACCGACCGATATCTGTTGTGACTTGCCAGTGCTGAAACACACACCAGTGTTATGTTGCAGTAACATCCATCATATTGCAAGACGATGGGAAAAGTTGCGTCGTCATTCTCCATCACATACGTGACAACACAAGGTTCACACCTGAAACATCATCAGCCAGTGCGTACAGGGCGTCATATATTGCTTGGTTACTAAGTAAGTTAAAAACTATTGAACACTGTGTAAGTTACTATATAGATGCATATGTACTCCAAAATTGCCTTCTGCATAATCCTTATGAAATAGCTACGCAAACATTATTATTACTAGTGTGTAATAATAGTATCAATATTAACACTGAAAAATCAACTTTCATTCAAACTTTTTTTTTTTTTTTTTTTTTTGAGAAACGTGACAATTAGAAAAGAAGCATGAATTGTTGTGCTAGTAATTTTACAAAGGTAAAGAGAGAAGAAATAAAAAAAAAAATACATAGTGTACGATAGTTATATGTACTTGATTACTCTGTTGGAACCACCCAATTTCAAGCATAAACTAAGACCTATTTTTACGCTTTGGTAATTGCAGTACTGACAAGTGTTTTTAGCTTACTACCTTATCCAGAGGTAGCGTCTTGAAGCGGAAGTTGTAATGCGCCACATAACCTTTTTTATATAAAAAAAAAAGTTATAATTTTTAAATATAAATTTATATTGAATAGGATAGTGTTGCACGAGTTTGAGAAGAATTTGAACTGAGAACTTTGTCATCAGAAGAGTATATAATTTCATATATGGAAGTCCTTGGATAATAAGTATTTACCTTGTTTTTCCTATAGGAATTTAGCAAAAGAATGGCAGCGATAGTGTATTTTTAATTTACAATCAGAATTCCAGTATAGATATTAAGCTGCTTTAGGTTGAATAAAAAATGCATAAGGCTTGTTGATAAGAGAAAAGTTGTACAGTGGCTGGAGACTACAGTAGTAAGGGTGTGCGTCTTATGCAGTGAGTTTTACATTTGGATGAAAATTCAAAGACACAGCTGGTTGATAGTTATCGAGGGAATATTGAATAAAATTACGGAGTTATTTATGGAATATTGGATGAAATTGCGGAGTTATCGATCGAATATTGAATGAAATTGTGGGTATAGATGTTCTTTCTGATATAAACTATGAAAACATTTGTACTCATGAACGATCCAACTAAATATGAAGTGCGTTCAGCTTATGGGGGTTCTTATACAAAGAAGTCCGTGCTGAATTGCGTACACTGTATGTTCTGAGAATTATAAATCCAGAAGTGTGGTCGAATATTCCAACTAAACGTACGGACGAATTTTGTGGGTGGTGAAAAAGTTAAGCACAAGATAATCACTTCAATTTGGTATTATCTTCACTTCTTAACTGGTAGTGCGTCTCAGTTTAGATGCGAGTGATCTTTATTTATTTATTTAGGAAATTCACCACTTTATACTTGACGAATTTTAACTCCAACTAATTCTTGAGCTTCCTAAAGAAACGAATACCATATTTGGTATCTTTTTACGAAAGTTACGTGGTAACTTTCTTAAAATTTAGGTGAAATCACCGTTATCCACGTTTTCAAATAAAGTGATAGTCCTCATTTGGAAATAAAATAATCACACACCATGTTTAATTACAATAGGATAATTTTAAGAAAATCATATAATATGCATTAAAATGGGAGTGAAGTCACTCCCTTGCTTCTGATTAATTTCAGCTCCAACAAGTATAAGGGACATCCAAAATATCACGGAAAATAGGCCACAGCTAGTGAAATCGGTTTTAATCCCATAAAATAAGATGATTGGAAAGCCTCGAAGAAATATATGCTGTATTTCATCAAAATTGGATAATATTTAGGAAACTTAGCATGGAAAGAAGTCACCATCCTACCATTTAATCCCTTACTCAAAGCTTTTAGCTTACTTTTATATAACACTCCTTAATAGAAGCATACAACAGTGTTTATTGAAACAGACGAACAGACATGGAAATGCGTGCTACATCGAATGGTAGAAGCTCTCGTATGCTGGCTTCAATTACTGATTGGGTTACTTAAATTTTCACGATGTTGTGTTCTGCTCTTCATAAGGTCGTAACTCTTTTGGTTTATTAGTTATTATAAACTGTACACTCTGGTTCCCAAAAATAATTGCGACATTAACCGACGGACGTTACGTAGAGGTAGTCGAGAAGCTGTGCGCTTTATGACAAATGTCTCAATTTAGGAGAGATTTACATTAAAGAATGAGACATCTTCATTCCTTTAATATTAGCGGAAGCTGTACTTTGCACGAATTCGGATGTTTTGCACAAAAGTTAAAATTCCTTAAGATATTAGTCTGGAAAAAATGTTTGATTTGATAGTTGGGACACAAAATTTGGATCTATTGTAAACATTCAAGACTTTCAGTAATGAATATAAGTTTACCAATTGTGGAAGAAATTCGTCTTTCATTTATGTTGGTAAATGTTTATTGTAAGCTCACGTAGATTTACATATCGTTTAACCCAGGGGTAAAAGTGCATCTGAAAAGGTAGGGTACGCATGATGTTACGCGGTCCCCTGTGCCTATTTTTTAGAAAGTGGGGGACGTCACATATATCTTCCTGAAGTGTGGGTACATCGTCTCCCAGTGTTCCCCCTCACTTTTATCCCTGATTTAACCTCGCATTAACACTTAATAGGTGTGTTTCATCTAATTTGTGTTCTAAATATTAATTAGTGATTTCTTTCGAAAATTTGACCAAGTCTAAACCTCAATTTTTTTGGCCCACAACTCGGGAACCGAAGTCTGCATAGGAAAATAATTCATATGCATAGTATGCAATTTAAGGCTACCTCCATACCAAATGTGCTCATGATCAGTTGAGTTCTGTACATCGCGTACAATGTAAGTTGACTTTGTGATTCATTTCATTTTTTTAAGATAAGAAACAAATAAAAGATGAAAAAGTAAACATGGATAGTTGAATAGAAACTTAAGATTCTGAAACAATCTGCTGTTGATAATGTTTTTTTCTTCGAGTTGCAGACTCGTTTGACCACAAGCAAACAAAAAATAGAGTATTGCAATTAATTTCTTTTAAATATCGTTTTCTTTCTTCTAGAAAAAAACAAATCGAAGTTTTTTATCCCCTAATTGATGATCGTATCTTAGAGAAATATGTTAAAAACGCATTTATATACAACACATTTATATTTATAGTGAATTAATTTTGTATTAAGTGAAGGTATAATTCATTTTATTTAAGATTCAAATATAATTTACCGAAATATATCTAAGTGAAATCATTAATAAATTGAGTTACGTACATTTTAATTAATTATTTAAAGTCAAATTGTTAGCTCTATCAAATCTTAGTAAACTCGTCATTCTTTCAACGAGTCATTAAATAATAATTAAAGGTATGTTCATTTTTCATTTTTCGATTGCATAGATAAATGGAGACTACTTAAAACAGGAATTCAATATGTTGTGGCTTAAAAAATACGAATAATTAATACCCACGTATAATACGAATGGTACGAATTATACCATTAAAATACATCCATATTATGTGGACGTTAATACAAATGTCCACGTATAATACGAATGGTACGAATTATACCATTAAAATACATCCATATTATGTGGACGTTAATACAAATGTCCACGTATAATACAAATAGTTAGATCAAGGTGTATAAAGTGGGCAAGTCACATGTCCGTAAGTCTTTGGGTTGCATGATTATAGACTATGTCTGTCAGTTTAGTCCAGGTTCCATGATATGCCACCTAAAATGTAGTGCTCCAAAGAATTTAATTTTTTATTTATGACTTTGGATCATTATTTAATTAATGTAGCTTAGATAGACATATGTATTTTGGATGCCATTTTTAAAATGGCGGATGTATTTTAATGACGACTTAATATTTCCTGAATCATGAGACCAACGTATTTCAACATTCTAGTGCCAAAACTTAGGTTCCGAAAGCCGAGTGCGCTTATAAACAGATTAAAAAAAAACTATTAGAGTAACCCTTTTGTCGTTTTACAAAGTGGAAGTTACTGTATAGGAAACTACGTATAACACACAGAATGTTGTGATGACTATGGCAAACGTAGAACAGTTATGTATACTGAAATAAGTGAAAATGGGTTTTAATACTTTTAGTGTATACGGCAAACAATATTCGAGATAGGAATGAATAGAAATAATAAATACAGGCAGATAAATTATACAAAAGTATACATATACATACACTAGTATGCGTCTACAAATTACAGAAAATACACAATAGAAATAATGAATACAGGTGTATAAATTTGTATGATTTTCGTATGTATGAGATGTCTATTCAAGCTAAATTAATTTAATAACTATCCAAAGTCCTGAATCAAAAGTTAAATTCTGTTGACCGTGTTGTTTTCGTAATGCACGTTTCGCAGTAAGATGTTCGTGTATTTTCACTGGGTAAAGGCTTTAAAAAATTCATAAATTTAAGAACATCGCCAATGTTTTCCATCCAAACTCTCAGGGATTGTTTGGTACATACGCACAGTTCAAAACATTTAGACATCTTACAATGAAGTAAAGCACTTTTTTAATGTGCCCATGGACAGATGATGACTTAGCACAACTGACCTCTTGAATTCACTGTACGGAATTCATCACAAGTGTCAACATCACACTTTGTTTTCCTCACGCGCATAACTAGTCCAGGCAATTTACAGTTGGACCTGGGCAAAATTGCAATAGAAGCTTTTTAAACAGTTTTTGATTCAGGAATCATTACTGAATAACATATTCAAAATCCGACAAAATCGGACCACGGGAACACCCCCAAAAACGGTTTTCAAAATGGCGGATCATGGTTAAAGAATCTCGCGTCTATCTTGCAATTTTCTTCTGTATCTCGGGTTCATCTTATCCTATTTTCACGGTTTTGTTTATCATGACGTCTGAAGATGGTTCCTACAGTTTAATGTGGGATCGGAACCTCATGACCCCACCGGGAATCGAACCCGGGACCTCCTCACCACAAGGCGACGAGCGTAACCACTCATCCATCGGGGACATTATATAACTACATAAGGTTTCCTAAATCATAAGGGGAAAAAATATAACCCTACCAAAAATAGTATAAATTTATTCCAAATGTTTTAATATACAGGGTGGCCCAAAAGTAGGCATACAGTTCCGTACTGATCTCCTGTATTTCATATCATTTCTTATTGTTATCACCTAGCTTCTTTATTATTTGTTCTTAATGTATTTGTACTTATACCTTAAGCCCGGAACAGCCGCAGCAAATAAACCCATAAGCTAGAATGTTATACTTGATCAATGCAGGGGTGTATACCTACGTTTGGGCCACCCTGTATTTCTAAATAATGTTTAATTTGTGTATGTTAGTTACCTGTTTTCTTAATTTGTTTTCATTATTAACTT